>NC_074722.1:38250882-38597822 GCF_947242115.1 Biomphalaria glabrata | reverse complement strand
ATATGTTATGCACTCTGGGATCCCCACCACCCTAGAGGAGGTTTGGATTACTACATAAACTTCATTTTTCAAGGAACATAAAAAAAAACTTTAAAAGAAACACTTTTTTTGATAACTAAAATCAAATTTTTCAACTAATTAATTAATTAATTTATTGCTTTTATATAGTGCAACTTTCATGCATATAGCATGCTCAGAGCGCTTTGGCTCAATCTCATTTGTGGACCAGTAGGGGGTAGTTATCTGGGAGAAGGTTTTCCGTGCTGCCAATCTCAAGCATACTTAGCCTCTAGATCCCACATCTAAAGGCAAAGATTAGTTTTAAATACTGATGAAAATAAATATTTATAATGTCAAAAGGTCAAGTCAAATACATGCCCATGTGTACCTTTCTAGATTATTTGTGTATAGTTAAAGAACAAGGTATAACTAAGAGACATTACAAAATATTATTAACTTAGCTTCATAATGAAATATGTATATGATTGATTAATAAGATTATGAAATACATTAAGATTATTTATTTGATAATGCCCAACTATATAACATTACATTGAGACATGGTGGATGAGTGGCTTCCGAACCAGGGGAAGTTCTGGGTTCAAATCCTGGTGAAGACTGGGATTTTTATTTTGGGATCATATGGCACTTATGATTCCATCCAGTTCTAATGGGTACCTGACATTAGTTGTGGAAAAGTAAAATCGGTAGGTCATTATGCTGGCCACATATCACCCTCATTAACTATGGGCTACAGCGACAGATGACATTTACATGATCTTCCCAATAGATCACAAGGTCTGAAAGGGGAACTATAAAATAACATAGCAAAATTATGAAATAACTGTAAAAATACTTAGCTAGATTATGAACTAATCCTAAAAATACTTAGACTAGATTATGAGACTTGAGTATGATTACCTGGCTAGGTATAAAAACATGCCAGGGAAATGGTTAGAATCATTAAGAGTCAGCCCAGCCAAATGTCAGAGGAAACATCTCCATAGCCAACAGTGGAGAACGTGACAACAGCAAAATTGAAAGACTCAAAAATGTTGAAGTTTGAGCTGCTGCTTCCTCTCTGAATGTGTTGAATAGTGCAGATACTTGAAGGAAGGAAATCAAAAAGAAAACTTAAGTTAACTCATGTAAACCTATGTATATTTTATGTTTATTACTGACAAAGAAAATAAGGCAAGCTATTAACTCAAGAAACTGGGTCAGAGAATACATGGTCACTTAATTATAACTAATTATTTATTCAATTTAACTCACACTCTGTCAAAAACTAACTCTACAGCACAATTTCTAGAGGCTATATTTTAGATTCTGATAAAAACAATATTTAAGCTATATTACATTTTACACAGCACTATATCTAGTCTAGGCTACATAGCACATAGACACACACACACAGAGATTTATTTATTATTGTTCTTTGGAATATACATATATATTATAATCAATAATAATAATAATAGCTTTTATATAGCGCTACTTTCATGCTTATAGCATGCTCAGAGCGCTATGTTCCAATCTCATTTGTGGACCAGTGGAGGGGAGGGGGTATCTGAGAGAAGGTTTTCCGTGATGCCTTTAGGTGCTTTGCTAAGTTGGGTGTCGAACCTCGAGCCCACTTAATAGGTAGCCAACACAAACGTACTTAGCCTCTGGACCATGCTTCCCAACATATGTCAAGATCTGAAAGTCTGTTAATAAGAGTAATACTATGTGTACAGAAACAATCAATCTTCTGATCAACACAAACTCGACAGACCCAGATTAGACATATTATTGATCTAAATCTGACAATATGAATAATAATAACAATTGCTAGAGTTCTTAATGTCAAATGTGAAAAAGCTAATGAAAACATTGTTGCTTATGTAATGTGTCTAGAAGAAAGTGGACTCTTCTAATAAACTTGTTCTGAAGCAAATAGTCAAACAAGTTTGTGATACTCGCTATAGCTCTGCATGAGCAATTGTACACAAAATAAAACTAAATGAATCTGAAAATTTACATAAAGAGATGCAGTGATAAAGGAACTGCAACATCAACAAAATACAGATGACATCATATGTAGCATCCTCTTGAGTGATAGTTAAAAAAAAACAGATTAGATTTTGCTGTGTTATTAGAGATCACATTAATGTGAGACACTAGAGACTTATTTAAAGAGATAGGCAACTCATTTATTAAATGTTTTTGAGTTTAATTATTGTGCTTTGCAATATGTGCTTTGTAGCCTAGATATAGTGCTGTGTAATATATATTCTGTTCTACAGAATCTAAAATATAGCCTAAAAATAGTGCTATAGGGTTAGTTTTTGATATATTATATTGAATTGAATACTAGAAATACAGATGGATGCCTGCCTGTTCATATGGTAATCGATCCGGCTGACTGTGTATTTTACATGTTTCTGATATTCCTTCAGATTTGAATTTTAAATGTATTTTTTCCAAGCCTAAGGATTGCAGGAGATGATGACAGGCTGAGTTTGAACTCAGGACCATTAAGACCAGCAACCAGGCAACCATCCTGTCATCTAGATGTTGTTCCAAGTTTTAACCCAGCTCATCCTCTGCCATCCAGCGAGAAGTTTGGGCTTGGTTGAAGAAATGGTTATTTCTGAAAGATGCGATAGGGTTAACTGTGTGTAATAACCTGACAAATGTGACCCAGGCCAGTAAAACAGTTCAGCGTACTGTGTTGGTGTACAAGGGACAGTACTGGTATGAATGTTACACATAAATATGACCCATGTGATTTTTTGGGGACCAAACTGTCAGTCTACCGTGAAGTTGGTCTAGGGACAGTGAATCCTTGAGTGAAGCAGTCACAAGTCCAGAATGAGATAGAGAGAGAGCTTAGTATGGCAATTTTGAGTTTATTAAGCATTTGTAGTCAGTGTATCCTATAGCCAATTGTGTAGTTGTGATGTTATTTGTTTGTTATTAAAGTACCACATTATTTTGGAACTCTTGTTGTCAAGTTCTTGAGTTAGATGTGTTCTGTTGAGCAGTGTTTACAGAAGGCCTGTTAGAGAGAATCAGAATTATTACAATATACAAAACGAAACAAATATATTTTTTTTCCAATTAATATCGAGAGAGGATTCTTCAAACAGAATAATTATTCTTTTGCCATTTCTTCACTAAACATTGTGTAGGTTGAAGCTATGTGTTCAAATTGATCCAAGTAATTTTCAAGAGTTTCCTCTTTGATGTTAAAGTTATGGAATTTGGAGATGTTTGTGGGTCGATATATTAGGGTTTACTTTGGCTGCTTCTACTTTTGCTAGTTCTATCCATTCCTCACTTTCTTTTTGTTTGAGTTCTAAGTCTTTTAATTCTTTTTGATGAGCTCCTTGAGCTGCTCTTTCATCTCTTTCTCTTATTCCCCTATATCTGTTTCTAGTTTATCCCTCTCTTTCTTTTCAGCTTTTTCTAATTCGAATTCAATAAATTGTGAGAAATTTGTGGAGGGATCCACAAAGGCTATGGCACCTTACCTGAAAATAAAGGCAGCTATCCAGAGGGCTGAAAGGGGCAGCCCTAACTACTTTATATAAAAAACAAATACTGTTATGAAAGCTTCTACTCACAAGAAAACCTGGACAGATCTCAAAGGAAAACGGCCTCGGCCTGGAAAAGGACATGCAACATGCAAAGCCTTTATAGAGCAGGTGCGCTAGCCCAACTTACTGAAGTGTTAAAGAAATAAAGGATACCTCTTGAGGCCATACAGGAAACCAGGTGGAAAGACATTCTCAGAACTAAGGAGTATACTATATTTTATAGTGGTGGAAGCATTAACTTAGGTACAGGTTTTGCTGTAAAAAGAAAATGGCAGATAATGTCATTGGATTTATACCTGTAAGTAATAGACTCTGCTCACTACGTTTGAGAAAATTCTTCAACATATTATTCATCAATGTCCATACCCCTACTGAAGATGCAGATGATAACACAAAAGAAGCCTTCTATGATGGACTGGAAAGAATTTATGATGAAGCACCAAAGCATGACATCAAAATAAATCCAAGGAGATTTTAATGCAAAAATTGGAAAAGAACCAGCATACAGACCAACAATTGGCAAAGAACCAGCATACAGACCAACAATTGGCAAAGAACCAGCATACAGATCAACAATTGGCAAAGAACCAGCATACAGACCAACAATTGGCAAAGAACCAGCATACAGACCAACAATTGGCAAAGAACCAGCATACAGACCAACAATTGGCAAAGAAAGCTTACATGAATAGTCCAACAATAATGGCATAAGATTAGTGAATTTTGCATCAGGAAAAGGAATGTCTATCTGCAACACTAAATTTTAACATGAGAGTATTCACAAGGTAACCTGGATCTCACTCGATTTAACACCCAGAATCAAATAGATCATATACTCATAGATAAGAGACATGGATCGGATATACTAGATCAGAGGTGTGCAAATTACGGCCCACAGGCCACATGAGGCCCACCTGTTTTATGCGACCCGCGCATACCTACAGAAATTAGGTGAGCTCATAGATTATACATATAAAGAATGTAAATATATAAAAAATAACTAATTTTAAATATCTATATAAATTATTGAAATTTCTGATTCTTATCAGTTATGATAAAGAGGTGAAAGAAATAGTCTCTACACATCATTCTAAAAAGCCTAAACTAAACGTAGCATAAATTCTTATTTGCAATATTTTAAAGATCCAGTTAAAGATTCGAACTCAGAGAAGTACTAGAAGATTTGGAAATAAAACATTCCAATGTTCGGTACCACAGTAGTGTCCGCTGGCTTAGCATGGACAAGATATTGAGAAGAATATAGGATTTCAAGGAAGAAATTGTTATGTTCCTTGAAGGACATTGACTATGACTTGCTACTAATATTTCTAATGAAGAGTGGAAGACTCAAACTTTTTTTTTCTTCGGAGGTAATGCACATGAAATGTATGTGAATGCTAAATCTTTTCAAACAAAACTTTCCCATTTTTCCAGGCAAGCAAGTGAAAACAGATTTTGACATTTTCCTTTGCTGAAAGGTAAAACTATTTCTAGTAAAACGGTTGAATTATTTAAATTCTTTGATTGTGGAATGGGCTGAATACTTTGAGGGGACAATGAAGTATATGAACTGTCACATTGGAGGACCAGATCCCTTAGAGAACCAACACTCATTGAAACATCAGAAATAATTAGGACCACGAAGAATCACAAAGCACCAGGAGAGGACCAAATTACAGCAGAACTAATTAAGTATGGAGGAAAAGACTTAGATTCCCAAATACACAGACTAATATCCAGAATTTGGGAAGAAGAAGTAATACCAACAGAATGGGAAACAGCTCTTATAATCCCAATACACAAAAAAGGATCCAAGCTAAAGTGCTGCAATTACAGAGGAATCTCTCTACTAAATGTGACTTATAAGATGCTGTCTAGTCTTATAACTAAGAGGCTTGGAAAATACTCAGAAGAAATCTTAGGTGACTACTAATCTGATTTCAGATCAGATAGATCCACAACTGATCACTTCTTCACACTAAGATGTATACTAGAAAAATGCCTTGAATACAGCATACCTATCCACCAACTCTATTTAGATTATAAAATGGCCTATGACAGTATCAAATGGAAATATCTATATGACACTCTACAAAATTTTTGAATACCTAACAAACTGACAAGACTTATACATATATATATGACTTTAAATAACTCAAAAATTAAAGTCATGATAGAAGGAGAACACTCACTGGAATTTAAAATTAAAAGAGGATTAAGACAAGGTGACTCACTTACTTGCATGCTTTTCAATTTGACACTGGAGAGTTATAAGAAATAAACACATAAACTTGAGGGGAAATATTACTAACTTTTCAAATACTTCAGGAGAGAAAATATGGTTCCACAACCAACCGGGACGATATACAGCTAACCTCTACAATACCTTGCTTATGCAGATGAATTGCCTTATTGGGTAAAGAAACCTCTGACATTGCTAGTTTTTTCACACAGCTAGAAGCATCTCGACCAGCAGGACTTGAGGTCAATGACAGTAAACCCAAGTACATCGCAATGACAAGAGACAATCAAAAAGATAGGACCATATATTAAAATTATAAATCACAAATTTGAAAATGTCAAAGCGTTCAAATATCTAGGAAGTACAATTGATTTAAAAAATGACCTACTAAACAGAAATAAAGGAAAGAATAGCAGGAGGCAACAGAGCATTTTATAGCACCCATCATTTACTTAAGAACAAAACAATATCAAGAAAAAACAAAAAATAATATACAAAACCATAAGACCAGCAGTGTATGCAAGTGAGACCTGAATGCTGACAAATACAACCGAAAATATACTAAATACTTGGGAACGAAAAATTCTTAGGAAAATCTATGGTGCTATACAAGATGAAACAGGGTGGAGGACATGTACTAACCATGAGATATATATAATATCAATTGTATGAAGACCCACAGATAGTGACGGAGATAAACGGCTAAGGAGAGATCTGAATGGAGGGATGTGTTGAAGCCAGCTAAAGCCCTCCATGGGCTGTAGTGCCATTGGGATGGATGGATGGAAAGTGTTTCCTGCAAAATGACTGAAAAATAATGACAACATTAAAAAAAAAAAAAAATATTTGCTCTATTCATATTTTACGATGTCTTAAGTATTTCTTTCAAAATAACTATTTTGTATTAAATAGGTAAAATAAGATCTAGATGTAGTGATAAATCTCATCATCTTGACATCATATGTGATAAATATACATGACTTGATCATCATATACATAAATCATACAGGAATGGACTGGATTTCTAGATGCACTAAGATTCTACATCATGCAACAATACATGATTACAGGCAGCACTTTGGCTTTCTTACTGTCACTAATACCGTGGTCTAACTGTAATACTTGATCTAGATTCAGATCTAGACTCTAGTAGACTGTCACTTAGTTTACTCATAGTCATAGTCACCATATAGATCTAGATATCATAGTTTCGGTCAGACGTGAAGACCTCCCGCAGGAGGACGGGGGATGGTAGTGGGCATGGTTTGAACCCATGACCATCGATAAATTCAAACGACAGTCCAGTGCACAAACCGCACGACCAGGCAGCCATCCACAAATACTACATCTAGAGATATAAATATATCGAGAGAGATAGATCTAGAAACTAGAATCTATATATACTAATAATGTAATATAGATCTAATATAATTATATAGAGAGTAGTTTATTTATTTACATGAATTCGGACACTAGCTGTTTTTGTGGTCATTAAATCTTTATTTTGATATTTAATATGAAACTAGCATGTCCATTTCCAATGATTCTGACCCAATTTCCTTCCATTTAGCTGTCTTTTTATGTAAGAAAAAAGAATTTCAAATGTCTACATCAGGTTTTTGTTTTTCCCTATGTTACCCGGAAGACTTTACCTCTTCCTAGGATTAAGAGAATATTTTTTTGGTTGGCTAAGTCTAGTCTATGCTAATGAGTCCGGCAATACTTATTCTGTTTTTTGGAGCTGTTTTATTTGATTCATAAGCCAAGTTGTTTGATTTTATACAACAAAAATAATCTGTAGGGTGTTTGAATTAAATTACGATTTTCTTTACCAAAATTTATTTCAGACAGCCAGCTTTGGACATCAATGTTAATGATCTTATATTATATTTGTTTGTTTGTTTTTTTCATAGAGAATAAATGGGCAAATGTTTGTAGTGAGCTTGGTACATTGAATGTAGTTAAATGCATAGATCTAGACCTACTAGATAGATTTATAGAGAGAGAATATAGAGGATTCAGCTATTTAGGCAAGAATGGCTATCCTAACCTGTACTATACTACAAAAGATCATCTGTATTAGAAATTTATTAAATTAATTTAATAAACAAAAAACAAAAATTTAGTTAATGTTAATATAGAATTAAAATCAGAGTTTATTGATGCCTAAATATACTTATATAGAGACTGTCTGAAATAAATTAAATGGTCTCTGGAATAAAATAATGTGGGTCAAATTTGTCTGCATTAAATGAAAACACACGCCCTCTTTGCCCTTAAATATAATAACAAATATAGGTTAGGGGTACAAATATAAGTAGTCATCCTTATTCTCCTTAAACTTAAACTAAAGAAGATTTTGATACTTATTTCTTTTCTATGTCGAACCATTGTCAAATAATGCGCTGTCAAAGTCAAACTTTGAAATTTTGGCCTATAGGTGTCCAAATAGCATAAACTACTCTAGATCTAGTTTATAAAAGATCTATTATAATTTATTATTATTTATATAAAATATATTACTATAGATCTAGACAATCACAATAGTCATTATTATCATAATAATAATAATAATAATAATAATAATAATAATAAAACTGAGATAGAAAAACAAAGAAAATATGGGAACCTAGGCTTGGAGATTAAGCGTCTATGGAAATTGTCCAAAATAACAATATACCCCATTGTTATATCAACCGAGGGGATAATAACAACTGACCTCACAGACACCTTCAAGGCCCTTAACATTCCTAGGAACATCTTCGTTGCCTGTCAGAAGGCGGTACTGCTGCAGACCTGCCACATCACCAGAAAATTCCTCAGTGGAAACTGTTAAAGGGACTACGATGAATTTTGTTTCTCTTTAGCGAAACTCGACCCTGGCAGCGCCAGAGAATGACTACTCGTTCATTTCTAACATAATAATAATAATAATAATAATCTTTATTATCCATAAGGAAATTTGTCTTACAATTTGTGCATTACACCAAACAAAAAACATTATAACTATAAGAAACCAAAGTGTACATACACACCAGACTCACTCATAATTTACATGTGACAAAGTTTATACCAGATTGTTCTTATTTAATGATTTGATTGCCAGGGGAACAAAAGAGAGTTTGTGTCTGTTAGTCTTTGCTATCGGTGTCTTGTATCTCTTTTGTGATGGTAAAATCACAAAATCCTGACACAAAGGGTGATTCTTTATTTCGAGGATCTTTTATAGATGGCTTTTTTATAGATGTTTGTCTCAAACAACTGCCCAAATGGGGTTTGTTTTTTTGCCAATGATTTTACCAGCAGCATTTAGGATTCTATAAAGTTTATTCCTATTTTTAATGCTCAGATTGCCATACCAGGCAGTGATATTGAAACTTAAAATATTGCAGATGTGAGCGTGATAAAACATAGCCAAGGCCTTTTCGCTAACATTAAACGAGGACACCTGACGCACCAGTAGTTATACTGGGTGATTTTAATAAATGCACCTTGAAGGGTGACCTACCCACCTTCTATCAACACAATTCATGTCCGACAAGAGAGAACAGAACTCTGGACTTATGTTATTGTAACATCAAAGGAGCATTCACATCTCGTGAAAAGCCACCACTAGGATCATCGGACCACAAAACAATACAACTGCTGCCTACTTACCTCTACAAAACTTAAAGAAGGAAAAATCATTCAAAAAACGTACAAGAATGGACTCAAGACAATATTCTCAAACTACAGGGATGTCTAGACTGCACTGACTGGAATTTGTTTAAAGAGACCACTTCCAATCTGGAAGAATGGGTCGACGCAGTGACAAATTACATCAAATTCTGCGAAAACATGTGTGTCAGCACTAAGAGCATCAAGATATACCCCAACAATAAACCATGGGTCACTGCAAAAATAAAATGGGAAATAATAAAAAAGAAAAGAGCATTTATGAGTGGCGATGGACAGACAAGGAAAATTGCTCAACAAAATCTCAACGTCGTTCTTGAGGAAGGGAGGAGAAACTACCGCACCAAGCTGGAAGACTCAATTAATACAAGTGGCATGACAGGCGTGAGGCATCATGAACAAAATGGCAGGAGCACAAGTCAAAATTAAAAATAATCTTGCTACAAGAGACGAAAAAACATTGGCCAACGAGTTAAATGATTTCTATTGTCGCTTCGACACGAAAGATTTTAATTATCTAAGACTCAAAGCCCTTGAGGATGTCAATGTTAACAACTATTTTGAATTATACTATGACTATCTCATACTATCTGTCTATACTATTAGTCTGAGTATAGTCACTATAGACTAGTCACTAGACTACTTAATTATAATACTAAAATAGTATGACTATCTCACACTATCTGAGTATCTGTCTATACTATTTGTCTGACTATACCATCACTATAGTCACTAGACTATACTTAATTAAAATACTACTATTTAATACTATATTTTTTCATACTAAATAAAATTATAATATAGTTAATGGACCTTATTCACTAATTGTAAACAAACAACATTTAGCCACGTATATCTATATCCTCTATTACTATACAAAGTATGCCATCCATAGTGGCTGTCACGTAATACATATTTTTTTTTTGTTTTATCAATATTACAATATAATGCCGTGGCTAAATGTGTTTATTTACAATTGGTGAATGAGGTCCATTAATATTATTTATACTATATTTTTATATTATATATAGTACTTATAGAGTCTATACTTTATTAAATTATTATAGTATTAAATTATAGTTACACTACTAACTAGTTATAGATCTAGACAATGTAGTCATCTAGTCAGTAGATCTACTTATACACATTATAATAGTATTATACCATTTAGTCAGTTTAGTATAGATTTCTATAGATCTAGATCTAATCAATCTAATCTATCTCTAGAGATCTATAATCTATATATTATTATATTTTAGATCTAGTCTATATTAACCCTTTCACCACTAAACAGTTGTCAGAAACTATCTATCACCGAAGTCAGGCTTAGAGAAGGGATATATAACTATAACTCTGATGTATCAGTTATTTTAAAAAAATCAATTTTATGACTAATTTCACAGGAAAAAACTAGATCTAATTAGATCTAATAAAACCTAACAAAAATGTCAAAAACATTCTTTTTAATTTTATAATAGAAAAAAATACAATAGACCTAGGGTTCACATTCAGCATCATTGAATGATATTATTAGATCTAATTATTATGATGATTATTCACTGATTTTTTCATCATGTTTTAAGTCATAAATAGGCCTGCAGAGCTCAAAAACATTAAAATATCACGTCATATTTAAATCTAGATCTAGTTGCCTTCCAATCTCCCGTTTCACTTTCACTAGATCTAACATATTCAATACTGGATCTAGATCTAGTATCTAATCTACTCATCTCTAAATTATAGTCTAAATCTAATCTAGCTGCATAGCATCAATTTTTTTTATTATTCATTTTCACTACTAAAAAAAATCGTTCTGAACTCAAATTTGTCAAATGAGACAAATTCAACAAATTTATACAAATGGCTCTAGAAACTCTAGATTAGTCTAGATCTAGTCTAGACCCTGAGTAGACCTAGCCTATCCTAGTCCTAAGTCAATACTAAAGTTAAAGTCAAATAAGTAGTCGAGACCTAAAACAGTAAAACTTAGATCTAGTACTTAGTACTTACCCCAATCATTATTTATATCCATATAAACATTAATATTCCCATTAGAATCTTATTCTTTTAAAGCCTACACATAAGCCTAAATATGTTCCATTTTAAAGGCTAGCAAAAAAAATTAATTTTCAAAAAATCTTAACTCCATGCTGTAGAGATATAGATCTAGATAAACATCTAAAAATAGCTTCACTATCGCTCTTCTAGGTCAGAGTTAGTAAAGGTATAAATTTTTATTTAAAAACTAGCAGTGCATGCGTAAACGAAACAACCCAAAATCGGCGACTTTAGTCGGCGCCTTCGACATTGAGGTCACGCTCTAGTTGTCCAGAAGGGCGTCGGCGCCGTAGGCGCCATTATCCCATTGGTGGTTAAAAAGGCTTTTTTCTAACTACCAGGCCTGGACGTGGGGCTCTTTACCTCTGTCCTGTCTGAGGGCTCCCAACGGTAGACGGCCATATCGATTGACTGGGCCAGACCGGACCGTGACGTGTAGGCTACACAGCGCACCGTTCCTGGGCCCCACTCGCTACAAGTGGCTGAGAGCAATGCTAACTGAGGGGAGCTTGTCTCATATTCCTATACTAATACTGTAACCGCCACTGTTCCGTACAAGGACCGCCACTCCAGCTAACGGGACACTGATGACGGCCCCCTTGTGGAACGGCTTGACGGACTTTTTGGACTGGGTTCCGGGCGTTTTTTCCATCCCAACCCCTGAGTGAGAGAAAAAAACAAAACAAAAGCTCACCCAGGGAAGCCCGACCGGGCCTGGTTCGCTACACGTAAGCTACTTAGACTATCTAGTTTCCACCACTAGACGTTTCCTCCGGAGGGCCACGCTGAGGCGACGGGTAGCTGGAATTTCCTCCGGCTAGTTGACTACCAGTAGCGGCGACTCCCGGCAACTCTAGTTGTCAAATGGTTAAATATTGACTCTATAGCTTGCCATGTTTGTGTTTCAGACGTCAATAAGATAAACTTCTTGCAGAAGTAATCTTTTTTGTAATTCAAATTTATAATTTTAAGTTCTCACTTTCTGGTCTTCGCTTTAAATGCTCTAAATTTTAAATTATCTCGAATTATGTAATTTGAGATCGATCTAAGTAAGAAGGAATACTAATAAAACAAATATTGATCAATATGCTGACATAGTTTGAACGTAGAATTTGTGTACGCTATTAACTTACCCACATTTTAACATGTTCAGATGATTCGTTTAAAAAGGATTTTTCATTGAAAAAGTCATTGTGATAGATAAATAGATAAATTTAGATACAGGAATTTAAGTTTGTAATGAACATATTGGTTTTCAGAATACGCACATAGATTTTTTTGAGTGATCTTGCTCCTCGTCAGCAATGCAAATTACCTGAAACAAAAAGGTCTTTCAGAAGTACTGGATACACTATCTGGACAAGAATAGGAACATAAAAAAGGCAAAATATGAAAATACTTTTTAAAAAGCTTTTCTATGGTATGGGGAAGAACTCCACATTCGCAACTATAAATTTCAATATTGTAAAAGGAAAGTTTCCCTTTCAGACCTTGCGATCTATGGGGCTGATGATGTTAAGGTCATCTGTTTCTATGGCCAACACTTAACGAGCAGGGTGTCATGAGGCCAGCACAATGACCAACCGCCTTTACTTTCCCAAATTAAGTCAGGTCACCATTAGATTTGGGTGGACCGAAATTCAAAATCCCAGTCTTCACCAAGATTCGGACCCAGGACCCAAGGGTTGGAAGCCAATCAGCCACCACGCCCCAGTACAAATTTGTTAATTTTGTTGTTATTGATTCATGTATTTTCTTCGCCAAGGAATAATTGTGCAAAAGTTTCACTCAACTTGATCCAAGAATGAGAGAAATGACATGTTCAAACTTTTTACAGACAAGATTTGGTATACGCTTTGTAAAAAACAGGTCTATTGTGTAAGTGATGTGGGTTTTTTTTAAAGTTTCGGACACTTCTTTTGAAATATAGACCATTCATTCCAGTCCAAACCTCATGCGTGACGTCGGGGGGATGACGTCATTGACGACGAGCATTGAAGTGCATATCACTCGAACAGGCGGCCACCAGGGGCGTAGCTAGGAATTTTCCATCGTTGGGGGGCCCAGGGCTTGACCTCTTTTGAGGCCTCTGTATTTTGCGTAATATTTTTTTTATGTAAAAAACACACTAATTTGGGTGCTTTCTCAAATGGGGGGGGGGCGTGGGGATTTTCAAATACTCCCCCCCCCCCACATTTTTTTGTACAAAGCTTATATCAACTCTGTCTGTTTGGTCAAAAAGTTTTGTACTTTTTTTGTTCCAAAGGTATTTTTTTATGTGTTCTTGTTCATATATTAATTTTTAAGATGGGAATTTCAAGTCACTGTCCACTGAAGGAAAACCTAGATCAAAGTCAGCGCTATTGTGTCTCTAGTGCAATGTTTCCCAAACACTTCGCACGTTTTGAGTATTTAGCGAAACTTTTCGCTTATTTGTTTTTCACTTGGTGGCCTTAATATGGATTGTGTATGTGTGTGTTTATATTGTTACGATCTTCTCTATTAGGCCTTCTGCAAACACTGCCAACAACACAACACATCTAAAACAACTTGACTCCAAGAGCTTCAATAAACAAAGTGGCGGTTTAATGACAAATTACATCAACAACAGCCAATGAACACAATTGGCTACACTAACTGAAATGCTTTTCTTCACAACAGAACTGCCTAACTAATCCCTACAAGTCTCTCTAGCTCGTACAGCTACATCTTCGAGGACTCTCAAGGTACTGCACAGTTTTTCTCTTGCTGTCCTGGACTCAACTGTCTTTTCTTTACAGTTTAATAACACACTCTTACATAACACGCACAACAATAGGAGGTTTCTTACCAAGGGGAATAACTCTACACACAAACACATACACATCAACACAATGTCAACATCTCTATTTTTTTCTTTCTCTCTTTGTGTTTCTCTTCCTCTCTCTCTCGTCGTTCGGTATGCTTTGATTCTAGTATCCTCCCTTTGTTTCTACAAAACTGTATTTAAAAAAAAATTGAAGATAGCATTAGGGGCACGAATATTTGTACAATGGGCTGAAGGTGACTAAAGATTCTCTCTTTCTCTCTTTAGGCACTGGAAAACATTGAAAAAAAAAAACATAACAAAAACATAAAAATAACATTTTTAAAAAGCACCAAAAAAAAAAAAACAAAATACAAAAAAAAACAAACAATGTTACAAAGACATTTAAAAAAAAAAAAAAAAAAAAGAGGACAGAAGCGAGGCTCACTACCCGATGTTCGCCTATCTGCTTCCACTAACATTTCTACCGAGGCGCCACCTTAAGGTCAGGGAGATCTGGAATTAACTCGGTGTCATTGAACCAGCTGTCTCTGCACCATTTGTCGTGGCGCCTTTATTGACCTCAACCTATCCCTTGGTTTGTTAGCCCGTTGGGGCACCACTCACGATCGCTCAACCGTCTTCCTCCATCCCTGTCTATCCTTTCAGAGACAAGCCCCTCCCATTCTTTTATGTTTGTTTTCTAATCGCTTTCTCTGTCTGCCTCTTCTTTTTCCTGGTATTGTTCTCTGAATGAAGGACTTTGCAAGTACTGAGGACATAATGGTATTGCCATAATATATTTTTTAACAGTGGTCAGCAGGCCTTCATTAACCTATTATAATGTCTTGAATTACTTTCCTACGCTCTTGCGCACGCTCCATTGGCTTCCTGTGAAAGCGAGAATCGATTACAAGGTCGCCACACTTTGTCATCAGTGTATATATAACAATGAGATGCCCTTGTACCTTAGCGAACTGATTACTCCATATGTCCCCCAGAGAGCCCTGCGCTCAATGGACTCAACGCTTTTAGTAGTGCCACGTTTCTCCCTCAAAAGCTACGGTCTGCGTGCTTTTTCAGTTCACGGCCTACATTTTGTTTGTTAACAGCGCTTTATAAATAAAATTATTATTATTATTTCCGACCCAGTGCAGTCTTGCCAATGTTGACATTATTTTGACGAGAAACTCGTGCGCTAATGGACACACACGATGACTGTGTAGAAGCACGGGGATAGTTTTGGGCTGTATGACACGTTGCGGGGTTGATTGCAGACACTTGGTAGGCCTACTAGATTGACACGTCTTATGACGTAATTATCTTCCTTTTTGAAGTAAAGTTTGTAATATGTAAGATAATTTTTATCGACCCAATCAAATGAAAATTGTTTGTCTAGAACTGACCATCTCAAGTAACTACTGTAACAATAACAATATAGATGCACGATATAGATACACATACGAACGACATTCACACACGAAAAACACATACACACTCATAACCAGCGCTTTATAAATAGACTTCTATGAGCTTCTCGATGACAGAATGTTTATTTTTAATGAGGCCAAACATGGCGGGCTCCCTTTAATTATTGTTAACGAAAATCATGTAAAAATAATGGGTATTTTGGTCATTTTCAGCTCTTATTATGAAAAGATGACGATTATTAAATGTATTTTTTACATATTAAATTTTTTTTCAATGTTATCATTAAGTAAAATACGAGCAAAACATATTGAACTATTTGAAACATGTAAAAACTAAAAATCGATTTTTTTTCCAAAACTATCATTTTTGAGTGTTTTCCCTGCCCTTAAGTGGCCAAGTAGACCCAGTTGCGAACTGCATATTTTGCCACAAAAAAGCAGGTTCTCTGGGGTCTAAGTTCTTTTTTTTTCGTCGACTGCGCCTGTCTTATCTGATGAATTACAGACGTTACTTCAAAAGAAAATATAATTACGGCCTGTGAGAATACAGTTATGCTAGTTAATTAGTGATTTAGTATTTGCCAAGTCATAGCTTTTCCTGGCTGATTCAGACAACCCATTCCATGCTCTAGTAACACTATTGAAAAAGGAGCACTAGTACACATTTGTCCTAGCATATGGAACAAGTAATGTGCTTTACTCATCTGTCTTTCTGAGTATTTTATTTTGTTTTGTTTTCAGACAAGATAATTTTTATAGACCCAATCAAATGAAAATTGTTTGTCTAGAACTGACCACCTCAAGTAACTACTGTAACCATAATAATATAGATGCAAATACGAATAAGATTCGCACACGGAACACATACATACTAACAACCAGCGCTGTATAAGTTAGACTTCTATGTACGTCTCGATGACGTCAGCTGACCTTTCGTGTTCTTTTTTTTTACATTTTTATCATCACTGACATACATATAGAACATTAAGGCTTTTTACATACGAATGACAAAACAGTTCATAACGATACAGTACACACACACACACACACACACACACACACACAAGCTGACCTATTCTATGGCTGTGCAGCTGGATGAGTCAACCTTCTTGGTATTGGTAATGTTGCATTAATTTTTTTTGGTCGCATGGACATATGGTCATTTTATTAGGATCAAGCTTCACTCCCCCCTATATTATTTTCGAGCTCTGCCAAGCGCATTAAATTAGATCCATTGATTTCTATTTCCAATAGACTTTTAGGCTAAAATGTCTGTAAAAGCTAAGAAACTTTTAAAAGGTAGATTTAATTGAACAAATTATTTTGGGTAAGGATGATATTGGTAACAGGATTTTCTATTGGCACCGATAAAGGGAAACAACTGAAGACAAGACCTCACTGAATATAGCAGGCCTATATATAGCTGGATAGTCCATAAATTAATCAAATTAAATTAACCATTTAAAAAATGTTCCACTTAATAAACAAACATGCTCAAGCCAACATATGTGAAACACAAACATACATATGCAATAAATAATATATCACATTTATTATTGTGCATAGTGTGAGCTATGAAACTACGGATGGCTGCCTGGTCGTGGGATATTGTCTAGTGATATGTGGTCTGGAAAATCCCGGGTTCAAACCTTTCCTGGCATCCCGTGGGAGTTTTGTTAATCCTCAATATAAAAATTAGGAAAGGTAAGATTTTTAACTGGGACCATGATACACTTTCTTTTATGCAAAGACCGGAGGCCAAGCCGGGACACTCCATATTTCTATTATATTTATAGTATACCAGCCTTTAAATACAATAAGTTATGTAGTCATGAATGCATCAATTCAAGTCTCTATACAGTATCCTGTTCACCAAGGCTAACGAGCCCCATCTGCCTGAAGCTTACTAGTTTGTGCGGTCTATAATAATATTATCAGAGAGTCGACTTCTGTGTCATCTCCTTCAAGTTGAATATCAATAGATATAAATATTTATTTAGTATACTGTAGTAACTCCAGTGGCGGACCGAAAGGGTTAATGTGTGTGCGGCCTACTGATACACACGACTCAGGTCAATCACACAGGTCAACGGGTGTCGATAGACAAGGGACAGTACTGCTAGTTCACGCAAGTATGACCTGTGTTGTGGTCATGTGATCAAGAGCCTTAACGGCCGAGAGACACGGTGTGTAACGAGAGACAGTTGAGTCCAGAACAGTAAGGCAGTAAGGACTGTGGTACCTTCGAAAATGTAGCTGTACGAGCTAGAGAGACTTGTTAAGTTAGGCAGTTCTATTGTGTTAAAGCATTTGAATTTGATGTAGCCAATTGTGTTGAATTGGCTGTTGATGTAATTGTCATTAAACCGCCACTTTGTTACTAGAAGCTCTTGTTGTCAAGTTCTTGAGTTAGATGTGCTGTGTTTTGTAGTTAAGTAGTGTTTGCAGAAGGCCTGGTAGAGAAGATCGTAACAATACTTTAAATGACCCGAGTACAATAAATATTTATACTTTAAATGACCAGTACTCATTGCGCTATACATTTAGTATCACACCCATAATTCTTGCACAGTTGATTTTCTACAGTTGGTATTATACCCCACTAAGAACCAAACCAACTTCCACTGGACTCAAATCTATGAGCCACACATGAATTAGACTGGTTGTCAAAGGCTATTTGAGATGTATGCCATTAGGAAGCAATTATAGGTAGTGGATTGCTTATATCCATTACCACTTCCAACAATTACAACCTTGCGGACCTTGAGAATAATTTATTGCTTAACTATGCAATGTGATTCTAACTGAATGAGAGTGGATTTGAATGCCTGGATCATATAATTTCAACTGTATAGAAACATAGTCTCATTATTTTCTTTCATGTGTCAAGAGAAGCTCAATGTAAAAAAAATGTATTTTATTATGACTAAATAGAAATTTTTATAAAGTATTTTTTACTTCATTTTTATAGTGGTAAAAAATATAATTATCTTAAAGTAGTTAAAGACTTTATTTTAGTGATATGAACACAAGATGTTCTAGATAGTGATCAGAGAAGAAAGTTGCTCACTAACATATCTAACATTGTGTGAGCCTACAAACAAACAAACAAACAGGAGAACAAACACAAAGTAATAACTAGAGAACCATTTGAAATGGACATTGTTTTTATTGTTAAATGCTTTACAACTTATCTGTAAGCAAAATTAATCAGAAATTTGACATAAGAGTGCTGCACCTTTGGCTATCCAGTAATCTTGTGTGTTGCTTGAAGGAAGGTGGACAGTTACAACAAAGTTAGTAGAATGTCCTGCCAAAGAAACAAACAAGGAAAGCAAAGTTAAAACAGTGGAGTTCAAATATTTATAGATCATACTATACACCTAGGGTGCAGCAGCTAAAAAAAAACTTTTATTTTTTAATTATCTCTAAAATGTTAATATAATAGACCAGGGCAGAGGCTCCTAACATCATTGCATAAAGAATGTTACTGCCTATTATTATAAAACTACATCTATAGGGTTATTAAATCAAAGCCTGAAGCTATGGTCTTGGTTAGGAGATCTTGTCATCCACAAAGAAGCCCCTCACCTGGCAGCTGCTAATTCCAAAGGAATGACAAAAAAAAAAAAAGGATATATAATATTATAACGGGAGCTGTACCAAACTATACAGGCCTTTCCACCTCATCCTGGATTGAACTGTTTCCTATTGCCTTCACAATGAATCGTGAGACACTCAATCATGAATCATCTAGATTGACACCTTTGTTCTTAATATAGGGTTCTCAAAGACCTTCTAGAACAGGGGTCTCAAACAGGTGGCCATGTGGCCCGCGAAACAATTTTGTGTGGCCCGCGGCCACGTCCGCGAATTTAAAAAAAATTAGATAAAATTTACAATGACCACATATAAGCCGTGAAATGATTTACAACTGCACAAATCAGTAAATGAAGTGTCCGCCCACTGCAAGCGAAGATTCTGTGAAGACAAGCTTTGTTGTTAGCGAGATGATAGCAAATGCATCACGACCATTCACTGAAAGCCAGATTGTAAAAGAGTGTATGCTACAGGCGTGTGAAATTATCTGCCCCGAGAAAAAGAAACTCTTGGAAGGCATAAGTTTGTCTGCGAACACAGTTGCAAGCAGGATCACCGAGTCAGCGACAAATGTTCAACTGCAACTGAGTGCTGCTGCAAAAGACTTTGTAGCATATTCCATTGCACTGGACGAGTCTACTGGTGTAACAGACACCGCATACTGTGCTGTATTTATTCGTGGGGTCGACGAAAACTTGAACATTGTTGAAGCGCTATTGGACTTACTAGTAATGAAAGGAACGACGACTGGACGTGACGTGTTTCAAGAACTGAAAGCTTGTATTGACAGGTGTGGGCTACCGTGGGAAAAAACTTTTTTCAGTGGCTACGGATGGTGCACCAGCAATGTGTTCAGAGAAGGTTATTGTTTCAGAGAAGGTTATTGTTGTTGGATTAATGGTAGAGAAACGGTATCAGCTCAGCTCAACTTTTAGCAGCCATACACTGCATTCTGCACCAAGAAGCACTCTGTGGAAAAAGTCTACAAATGAAGAACGTGATGGATGTTGTCGTGAAGATGGTGAACTTCATACGTGCACAGGGTCTCAACCACAGACAGTTTGTGTCATTGCTAGCTGATTTAGAAACGGAATACGGAGAGTTGCTTTATCATACGGTCAGATGGTTGAGTCGTGGAAAAGTGATTTTTTGAACTGAGACGGGAAATAGCATTGTTCATGGCAATGAAAGACGGAGACACACCTCAGTGCCCCAATGTTTTTGTCAGATCTTGCTTTTCTTACTGACATCACGCAACATCTCAATGCACTCAATTCACAACTACAGGGCACAAAGCATCTGATTATCATGATGTTTGACCACATCAAATCATTCAGATACAAGCTGACTTTGTGGGCCACTCTTCTGGCAGATGGAAAACTGGCTCATTTGTCTTTTCTACAGAGCATTACGGTTGAACCACAGCGCCTGAAAGACTACGTAGACATCCTCTTCAGACTACTGGAAGATTTTGAACACCGCTTTCATCAATTCACTGCTCTCGAACCACAGTTTTTCCTTCTTGCCACTCCGTTCGCAGTTGAAATGAAAAACGTTCCAGAGAAAGTCCAGATGGAACTACTGGACCTGCAGTGTGACACTGTTCTGAAGCAAAAATACGCTGATGTTGGTGTTCCATTTTTTTACCAGTTTCTTCCCAGAGAGAAGTTTCCAAACTTATTCTGCGCAGCTGCTAGAATTCTTGCGATGTTTGGGGGTACGTACGTTTGCGAACAGTTTTTCTCCAGAATGAAGATTAACAAAACAGCATTACGATCAAGACTGACTGATAAGCATCTGAGAGCAACCTTGCGGCTTGCCACTACACGCGACTTCAGACCTAACGTCGTTGGTCTGGTCTCTGCCAAACGCTCTCAGCTGAGTGGACAGAAACATGAGTGACGAGCCATCTGCAGTAGTTTTTTTTTTTTGTTTTTTTTTTTGGGGGGGGGGGGGGGGGAACTACAGTTTCTGCTTTTTATTTAGTGACAGAGTCAACGTCAACTTATTTCAGCAAACTAAACTGCCTGTGCAAGTAATAAACTACACTAAATGTAATTAATAATTATAAAAACTTTATTTTAGCATTTAACTGCAGTGACAGTACTGTTCGTAAAATTTAATGAAAAAACATTTTTTTGTGGTGCGGCCCGCTGAATGGTTGTTACTTTCCACTGTGGCCCACATGCTGAAATGAGTTTGGGGCCCCTGTTCTAGAAAGTGATTGATGATCATAGGACTATCATCATCAATTGCATATGTAGTATTCAGAATACAGATCATTCCTGAAGTGTCATCCCTCATCATAGTAGACCACTTACCTAGTTCTGGCCTGTGCTATCAGTGTCAGCTGATTGCACACACAATTACCCCAAAAGAATCAATAATAACAATATTCTAAAACACAAAAACACCCCTAGATGTCAGCCAATCTGTTTTGTATGCTGCGATCTTACACAAATAAAACACTTTTTAAATCTACTTAATATTAAAAACCAATCTATTGAATGGTCAAAGGTAATCTCAGAAATGTCAATGTGAACACATTTCATCATTAACCCTAATAAATTATTGCCTATTTTAGCCTTCTATTATAATATATAAATATAACTTTATGCTTATTATTTAAAATCAGAAAAAAAAGTGTAAAATAAAATTAATTATGATGAAATAAGAACATAAAAAAATAGACATTAAAAGCAAGCAATTAAAAAATAAATGCTCAAAGCAGGCACTGAAGCCTGATCATAATTTTAAATTCAGTAATTTCTACTACTAAATGGTTGATTTTTTTTTTAAGTTTCTTATTTTTAGCATTTTGTTAACATCATTTCTCAAAATAGTACATCTCTTGTTTCAGTCAACATATAGGAAAGAATAGGAAACATGTCTAGCTTTCTATAAAGTACAGTTGGTCCAATCCATACTACATCAAAGAAAGCTTCTAATCAAACTTAAACTTAAACAAACAAAGAAACCAGATAAGCCTACTATACCAGTATTGAAATACATAATCTGATTGGACAACCTGAAGTCATTTTCTGGGCAAACATGTCATCGGCCATTGTATAGAAGTAATGGCATATTGCTATTAGAAATACACTCAGCTCATAATCATAACATAGGAGGCACGGTGGATGACTGGGGTCCAGGGTTCGAAACCTGGTGAAGACAGATTTTAATTTTTTGGGATCTTCTGGTGCCTCTGAGTCCACCCAGCTCTAATGGGTACCTGACATTAGTTGGGGAAAAGTAAAGGCGGTTGGTTGTTGTGCTGGCCACATGACACCCATAGGCCACAGAAACAGATGACCATTACATTATCTGCCCTATAGACCACAAGGTCTGAAAGATAAACTTTACCTTACTTTATAATCATAACATATACACTTTTTCAGTTCCCTTGAATGTATCCCAAACAGTGGTATCAAATAGATCTATACCTAACTATTGTCAGACAATCACAAAAACTATGTGCTGAGCTGAGATCTGGACATATATTAAAATTAAGCTGTAAAGAAAATGGACAGCTTCAGGAAACTAATCATGTTAAACCAATGGATGTACTAAAGCTAAAAAAAAAAACAGAAAGCAAACAAGAACTTATCAAAAACCTCAATTACAATCTTTACACTGGAAAACCACTAGAAAGATCACATGCACTCTATATACTGTGACTAGCACAGCCAAAATGCAAACACCATTATTGATTTGATGAAACCAATGAATAAATCTGAGAGTTCCTGAAACACCAACAACACGGCTAGAAGCCTTATAGTAATACTATGACATCTTATATCTCTCTGATGCAGGTCTATTCAACACACAGAGACTGAAGTAAAATAGGTCTGCATTAGAGATTTGCTATTGACTGATGCTTGCACCCTGAATGCCTCAAATGAAGCAGAACTTATCCTTGTACACATTTTGGCTTCACAAACACAGTAGGCATGGAACCAGAAATACTATGACCATAAACTGCCTGATGTCAGGTCATTGATCAATAGGTTGAGCAGTATGCACTTTGAATAGTCATCAACCTAGTCCCTATTTCAAAGCCTGCCAGCTGGCCGTCATGCAGGAGGAATGAGCTAAGAGGTAATAATCTTCATTTCTAAAGGAACATCCAAAATGTAGAAAACAAAGAGTCAACATGCAATAATGTGTCCAGTTGGGAGCGCTGTAACAATATATGCTAATATAGATGATTAAACAAACTTTGTGTTACACATGCTAGTGCAGCATTTGGTACACTTCAAGAACAAGGAGGGCCAAGGCGAGGACTCAGCATCAACAAAGCTGAAAGTCCACAGTTCTTCCCTCACTTTTATAAGCCATGGTCTCTATAGTCTTGACACATTCAATAGCTGAACTCTTTTTTGATCTGTGCTGCCTAAGAAAAATTTCACATGTAATAGTAAGATCCTATACATCTCAAATAAACAGTGTCCATACTTTAAAAAAAAAAGTCCAAACTCTGCTGGGCTGGGTATGTAGTAGGCATGACTTTAGTCCATTTTCTAAATGAATTTTTGAATGAATAGCTGTGCAAATGAGGATGTTCTCAACACAGAAATGATTGAGAAATTCAGGAATCCTCTTCTTATTCACAGAAAGACTAATTGTACTAGCTACAGAAACTATTGAACACAAAAATCTATCTTGATATTTAACCAATCTTGTTATGAACAGAAAAAAATGTTGTATATTGTTATGACATGATTAGGATTTAGTTATTTGTTTCGGGAATAAGGGGAAAGTTTTACTTAGTTACAAGTGACGTGACAGATCTTTAAAAAACAAGAACGCTCCAAGTGACGCTAAAAAGAAGACGCTTCGTGTAGAGCAGTAACATAGATAAACGGATTTATGGACATAGCTGACATCGGACAATTCCCTTCTTGATTATTAAATATATTTGTAGAACAACATCAGCATCGACTACATATTTTGATTGTTTCGGCCTTTCGCCGGTGTTACTGAAGTAGTTTGAGTTCAGTGTTACTTCCAGGCAGACGTAGATCTACACTAGTTATATTTCAAAGAATCAACACCGTGCGGAAGCCTTAACAATATCTATATACAGAGTAAATCAGTGAGAGATATACAAAGAAGAAACAAGTGAGAGCTAGATCTTAAAGTAAACAAGTTAGGTCTTGGAGAAAATAAACCTGTGAGAGCTGTAGCAAGACTTAACCAGACATGCCCATGAAAGCTATGGTAGGAGTTAACAAAAGATAGAAAGTGTTTTGTGAGAACATTGATCCCAGCTGTAAAGAAATTTGTTAACTTGTTACCTGTAGTGGAAAGTGTGCCAGCTCTTGCAGCTGTTTTGTAGAGTGGTGCTGGATAGAGAGATAAATCTGGTTCATAGTCTAGGCGAGGATCCATGTGCATTACAGGCAAACTGGATATCATTTAGAAACAAAGAATTAAATGACTCAATTTGTATAGAAATGATGAAAGCAGTAATTTCTTTTTTTCTGATTTGTTCCCCTCAATATGACTATCAAAACAGAAAGTTGTTTCCTTTTTTTTATATTACGGTCAATTGATGGAGGTCATAAATAGTCCTACATGTTTCAAACTGCATAGTTCTTTTTACACTTTTATAAGGTTAGCTTGAGGCCAGTTTCTTATGAAGAAAAGCACAGATCTGAACAACATTTTTTAGAACTATTCTACTTGGGTCTGTGTCGCTGGTTCAGATTTTCATCTTCCAGGGAATGCATTTCTAAATTACATTGTCCTATGTAGTTGAGTTAATTTTATTTTTTTTTCTTCAGGCTGAATTTTTTGTAGTGTGTATAAGAGTCATGTTCACATAAATTGTGACGTGACTAGGACACTCTTGGTTTCATTTCTTTTATCACTTTCTCTAAGTCTAACAATATTTGTTTGCATTATTTTGGATCTTCCATTTTGTCAGTCATTTTTTTTATAGTTGAAACATGTTTTCAAACTTGCTTTTTGAACTTCAACGAGCACTGAGAGATGACTTCAGTTCAGTCAGTAAAGACAGACAAATTCTATTCAGTCAGTAGAAGACAGATGGCTTCTATTCAGTCAGTAGAAGACAGATGGCTTCTATTCAGTCAGTAGAAGACAGATGACTTCTATTCAGTCAGTAAAAGTTAGATGGCTTTATTCAGTCAGTAGAAAACAGATGACTTCTATTCAGTCAATAGAAGACAGATGACTTCTATTCAGTCAGTAGAAGTTAGATGGCTTCTATTCAGTCAGTAGAAGTTAGATGGCTTCTATTCAGTCAGTAGAAGTAAGATGACTTCTATTCAGTCAGTAGAAGACAGATGACTTCTATTCAGTCAGTAGAAGACAGATGACTTCTATTCAGTCAGTAGAAGACAGATGGCTTCTATTCAGACAGTAGAAAGGAGGAAGGAGTTACAGTTAAATATTGAATACAATGAAAAATTAGATATTAACTAAAATACATTTTGTTTGTTATATCCATTACAAGACACACACTGCAATACATGTCAAGTGTGTGGCTTTACAGGCTATTAGTTTGCCCCATGTTGTACTATCTAAGAGTATTTAAGTATTGGTTCATTTAGCTAGATGATATGTAGCTGAATGAAAGTTGTATACAATATTAATAAGATCATGTTGCAAACATTAATGCCAATGTGGCCTTTTTTTTTATGAGCTCTTACTTTGCCTGCATCTGGCCTTTCAATTGGTCACCAACAGTCATGTGATCCCAGTCCCAGGCAAAACCATCCATATAGAGTCCATGTACAAGCACTCCATCATCAGGAACATCCAACTGAAAATAGATAGGATTGAAATATAAGTTTACTAGATATGCTGTTTTTTTTTTTTAACCCTTTCATCACTATGCAGTTGCCTACCAATAACTGTCCCATCCCTAACAAAAGGGGCATAACTCCGTATTTTTGACAACATATATTTTTTAAAAATTCACAGAAAAAAAACTAATGAAGCAAATTAAGTCAAATTTTGAAAAGATTAAAGACAAATGGATAAAGTTTAATATAAACCAAAAACAATGCCAATATAAGACAAAAGTACAACAAAAAAAAAATGTTTATGGAGCACTTGACGTTAAACATGACTTGGAAGTGTCAGTGAGTTATGAAATTTAGAGAAACATTCTCCTTTACAGAGTCTTATTTGACAGAGATTACATCCATAAACAGTTTCATGTGCTCTGTTTCTTTTTCCAAATTGTTTGTTCTTCATACACCAATGGCAGGCACGTTTGTTTCCCACCATTCGAATGAGCCTATGCTCAAGAAGATCACTCATGCCAACTCCTTGAGTTGATGGTTGGAGATCACTTTGCTTCCTTTTACGAACAATGTTTCCCTTTAGAAGGGCTGTGCTTATCTCAAGCCGAAACTCTAGATGTCCTAGTGATAGGCTTTTGGGTCTGGGCCTGTGAGAGGTAGCATAAATGATCCAGCTGTTGATGACAGCAGTCTGGAGGAGAAATCGAAAAATGTATCTCCACCATTTGACAGATTTCCTTCCTACTGGATAGTAGGATGAGAGCTGATCAAATCTGTCAACACCTCCCATTGATTTGTTGTAGGTATTAACAGCAGATGGGACTTTCACTTGAAAGTTGCCACCTGGTCCTCGGCGAGTAATTTCAGCGGTACCTGAAGTGGTGTTGGTACTCAAAAGAGTGACAACGTTTATCCTTCCAGGCTGTAGCAACGAGATTCCCTTTCTGCCTAACCATGACGTCACCCTTTTTAAATTTTTTTAATGCCTTGGGTTTGAGATCAAGAGGCCAACCTTTTCTGTTAGGTCTTATTGTTGAACAGCAATAGGTTTGCTGACGCAAAAGGTCCTCTGCTAACTGAACTGAGCTAAAATAATTGTCAAAGAAGAAATGATGTCTCTTTCCTAAAAACCTTTCACCTAATTGAGTAACTATATAATGTCCAGTTCCATGAGGCATAGGATCCTCAACTTTACCAGTATAAATACTGAAATTCAACAGATACCCCGTAGATGCATCTGTTGCGCACCAGACCTTGATGCCCCAAGGGTTAGGTTTTCCTTTGATGTACTGCTTCCACATGAGTCTCCCATTGAAAGGTATCATTGCCTCATCTAGGCTAATATTTTTGCCAGCAGCAAATCTTGTAGCAATATTAGTCCTAATTAGGTCTAAAAAAGGTCTGACTTTGTGTAGGGGATCATGGCCAGGGTGACCTCGAGGTACAAATGTTGTCGCATCGTTGAGGTGAAAATACTGGGATAGTTTTTCAAATCTTGTCTTTCCCATAGAACCAGCCACCCCATCAACTCTCAGGCGTTCATCTGATGCCCAGTACATTTTGTATTCAGGTAAAACATGAATACCCATAGTAATGTATATATGAAACAGCAGCTTGATTTCTGAAGCAGTTGTAGGCTGCCATGCTCTGTCGACTTTGCCTTCTTTTTGTTGACGATAATTGGCATATAAGTTAGTTTGCACAGCTATATGCTCATAAAAGTTTTCAGGTATTAGAAGGCTAAAATAATCAAAAGGAGTAGCATCATATGGTAGATCATGTGTAGGTCCACATATTTCAGTAAAATTCTCTACCACAACATCAGTAGTAGTAGCACTCCAATCTCCACTGTCATTGTTTAGATCTACTAGATCTAGGCTAGTTTCATCTTCACTATCACTAGAATCGGACCCAAATGGCTCCAATGAAATGTCAATATCACTTTCCCCATCATTATTTTCAGGTTCTAGATCTAAAACTTGTGTATTACCTTCGTAATCGTATCCAGTATAGTCTCTAAACATACTCAAAATATCTTCCATTTTCGCCCGATGGCAAAAAAAAAAGACAATTTTCAAAAATTCACAAAAAGTCGATCGTTTAAGCTAGTATCATCAAATAAGCATGTAAAAATAGCACTGTTATCGCTCTCTAATGTCAGAGTTAGAAAAGGTATAAAATCAATTATTAAAAACTCGAAATAGCGCCGGTAACGAAACAACCTAAAATCGGCGACTCCCGGCGACTCTAGTTGCCAAATGGTTAAATTAAACATGTTTGGGAAACATTTAAGTAAAGTAAAAATTTCCCCCTTTCCGACCATGTTTTCTACACTGGCAGACGATGTTAAGGTCATCTGTTTCCAAGCCAACGGTTAACGAGCAGGGTGTTATGTGGCCAGCACAACAACCAACGGCCTTTACTTTCCCCAGAGTTGGGTGTACCCAGGGGCGCCCTAAAAATCCTGAAATTCAAGATCCCAGCCTTCACTGACATTCGAACTCTGGCCCTCAGGTTCGGATGCCAAGCCCTTAACCATTTGACCACCACACCCCCTGGGAAGCATTTAGGTTCCTCATTATGTTATGATAAAATTAAAATCTGACAGAGGACGAGGAGGAGAAAACAACAAAAGTTTAATTAAATTTCTCTAATTTTTTTTTAAATTCCTATATTTCCATATTAAGTCTGATCATTTGTTAGTGTTTTTAATTTTGAAGTTCTATATTTTGGTTTCGTAAACTGATTTAACCATTGTTTTAAAAATAAATATTGATTTATTAGAGAAATAATTTGATTTTAACTTAGAGTTTACATTTTGATCCATAGGTATTGTTTCGCCCTTTTTAACTGTACGCAACTGCTCCATAACTAGTGCTTCTTCTCTAGAATATGGCAGGAGAATGAACTTGAATGAGAGATGATCAATAGGCTGGTTGTACTTTCTAGCAAAATTTTGAAGAGTTCCAGTCAAGAAACTTGTAAATAAATAGAAGATATAGTCTTCAATAAGTAAGTTTTTTTTTTTTACTGTTTTAAAAAAAAATGCTTGCCAACTAAGTACAAGTGGAATCTTTTACACATTTTTTCTTCCACTTCCCATTCTTAAACCAAATTGAAAATGAGCACAGTTATTGATTGCTGATGACAACACATGAATCAATCACAAAATTAAGCAAATAGTTAATTACCAGACAGCAGGCTTATTGTGAACAAGACAGCAGTAGGTCTGTTACAAAGGCAGAAGGATACATAATTTGAGATCTAAAGGAAATCTACAGAGGACAGACGTAGACTACTGAAAGAGAACCTAAACGGATCACAGCAATGTCTACAACAATTATGTCTGCATTGGGTGTGTCACAGCTAGGACAGCCTAGCCAAGTGAAATGCTGCACTCCTCCTTGAGACTCAAATACAAGCCTTCTCATTATTAGTCCTAAATGTACTAAGCAAAGTGAGATACGCCTTGTGTAGAGAATAAGGTGACACATTTTTTTTAAGACTGTAAAACCTTCTATTTTTTTTATCAGTACTTGAACAGCTCAGTGACTAGTACATTAGCCTTCCATCCTAGATACTTGAGACCTCCATTTCAAATACAGAATCAAGCAACTTTCTTAGTTTTAAAAAAAAAAAAATTGGTTTTGAAAGGGCAGCACCAAAACTTTCTCCCAGATTCAACCCCTTCCCCAACAGAAACTTATTGGACCATAGTGCACTGAGCAAGCTATTAGCATTAAAGTGGCAATAAACAAAAACAACTAATTAAAGTATTTCCAATTGCACAAGTTTATTATTATTAGTCTAGCTCTGTTAAAAATTAATTAGATTATTGATTCAAAATAAGTAATGCTATTTGTTTTTAAAAGTACTTTTTATATTTCACTTGTTCCTGACATGGTTTTGACACTTTAGCTTTAACAGCAATCACCTGCAGTTGCCTTAAAACAAGGTGATCATAAATGGGAAGATCAAAACTCATCCTTTAATATAGGGCAATAAAGTCATACCCAATCATGTTACGTTACAGCTTAAGAAACATAATACTCCGAAAAAACAGGTAGCACAGTAATTTATTTTCAAACACATTTTCATGATGTTTATAGGACACATAAAACTTTGTGAAAAGATATTGTAAGTATCTGACATTTAGATCTACAACTTCCCAACAAAATTACAAACCTTGTGGAAAGAAGAAGCCAGACAACCAAAAAGACTTAGGAGGTCCATTATTGATCCAATTGTCAATAAAACAACACCTCATTATCAGGTCTTTAACCCAAGATGCTAAAGACTTTAACGAAGGATAAGCGTTTCTGGCCCATAATTCTGGGACCTGAAAATGTGTATCAAAATGTGTATCAAATATACTAAAGTGCTTCTAAACATATCGTTAAAACTATTTGATTATTACTGTTACATAAAACACAGTGATTTGGAAAACTCTGGATAAGTTTAAACCATTAGTAAGCACAGTTGATTTAAGATATTCCATAATTTATTTTCATTGAAGTTCTAATAATTTATTTTCATTGAAGTTCTATTTTTCTTTTTTGTTATAATATGTGAGATGTGTGGCTGAGTAACAAGAATTCCGTGGCAACCCATGGAGAGGAAGGGGGGGGGGGGGGCTGAGTTTTATTCCAAACGTGTTTGCTGAGTGCCTGAAGGCAACCCATTGTCTCCCCCTGATCGAGAGGAAGGGGGGGGGCTGATTTTTATTCCAAACGTGTTTGCTGAGTGCCTGAAGGCAACCCATTGTCTCCCCCTGATCCACAAAAGGAATTGGACTATAATTCAAGAAACTTGCTATAAAGCAAGAAACTTGTGCTTTACAAACAGAAAGAAATAACCCTAACCAAATTAAAAATCTATTGAAGTTGAGTAAGTCATATAATTTACACAACAATGATTTTGTTAGAAAAAACATAATGAATGGAAAGTTGATCCATACATGTGTCAGGCTGTATTTTAAAGCCTTGCCTTATCTGTCCTGGCCCCCTGACACAGTTAATCAATTATGTCAAACAAGAAACACCACTACAACAATTCATATATATTGACTTGATGAATGTTTAATCTTATGATACATTGAATGAAGAGTGAGGACTAGAAACTCAAAATACCTAAATAAATGAAAAGCTACCAGTATCTTGGAATTCCCATATTGACATAATAAAGAAATCAAACAAAAAAGACTATAGTTTATCATAAATGTTTGCAAATCAGACAGTAATATCACAACAAAATTCTATTTCACCTTAAACCACTATGCAAAATTGCATCTTAATTTGGGGGATCCTTCAACATGTGATAGATAAAGAATCTAAAAGATGTCATATAGAGCTATGAGGAATATCACAAATGGATACTTACATTAAACTAAATTAGCACCTTAGGACACTAAACATTTAGAGGAATTCCAAGACAAAACACTAGAAAAGAAACTACAGGTAGTAGTAATACCTAAAACACTAAATTGTAGTTTGCAAGTACAATAACATTACCTAATATAATAAATACTCAGAGACACAAGGCTAAAGACACATTTCTTATTCCATATGCTAGAACAAATTAATATAAATAATCTTTATTTCCAAGAACAATTTGAGAATGAAAAGGAAGGAAGGAAAAGAAAAACAATGAGTTAAAAAAGAATTTTAAGCTCTTTTTCACATGAGGTATTTGAAGCTGCAAATACCTCGGAGCTATTGTCTCAGATGAGGGAACAAAACCCAAACTATTGGCCCGAATAGCACAGTCCACAGCAGCCCTTTCAAAACTTAAAACAATATGGAAAGATAAGGGCTTAGCCCTCGGCACCAAAATCAGACTGATGTGCTCTCTGGTCATGGCCACATTTTTATATGCTTGCGAGTCGTGGACGTTGAATGCAGAGCTTGAGAGGAGGATCCTAGCAATGGAATTGAGATGCTACAGAAAGATCCTAGGCATCACATTCAAAGATTGCATCACAAACCAAGAAATCAGAGACAGGGTTACTGTAGCGATTGGAGCCCATGACGACCTGCTAACTATTGTAAAAAGACGAAAGCTTAAAACCTTTGGCCACATTACAAGATCTACGGGACTCGCAAAGACCTTCCTTCAGGGAACAGTGCCAGGGAGAAGAAGAAGAGGCAGACAGAAAAAGCGATGGGAGGACAACATTAAAGAATGGACGGGCCTGCCATTGAGAGAGGTTCTAAACAAGACAAAAAAAGGGAGGAATGGAGAAAGACGGTCAACAAATCTTGCCTGGTGCCCCAACGGTCCAACAGACTAAGGGATAGGTAAAGGTAAAAGGTAAAGGTAAGGTTTCACATGAGCCAGTGGGTAACAGGATGAATTCAGGTTGGAATTATTATCTTCTTTTTGAACTAAATTTGTATAAGAGAAGCTGACTTTAAGTTGAAGCTTCCAATAAAATGTGTGAAGTTTTTCTGGAAAAATAAAACTAAAATTTAACAGATAGATCTACGTTCATTCTAAATGTAAACAATAAATTACTTACATGGTTATTTAAAAAAGCATTGTATACATTCTCCAATTCCTCACTCATCACTACGAAACCTTTGATGGCTTTTTTCAGTTGTTCTAATGATGTCTAAAGGAGTAAAAATAAATTTTAAAAAACTTATCAAATTATCTCTTAAAATGAAGCTCTGACTTACTATCATTTCACCATTATCACGAGAATTCCAACAATTATTGCTGGGTATTTTCTATTCTGGTATCCATTGAATAACAGTTTTTTTGCTGTTGTTGTTGAGCTTTGTAAGTGCTGTTCTGAGGTTTTTAAATACAAGAGGAATCAGAGTTTTGCAAGCTTTGGAGGTTTGTTTTCGCATCAGTTAGAAAGACAATCTGACTGACTTGGATGATTTGCTAGCATGGTAGCAGCTAGTGCTAGTGCTTCCCTTTCTGCTCTGTGACTGTCAGAGAGCTCTCCAGTTGCAATAGATTTTTCTAGTTTTCCTCCATATGGTCATTTGATAAATATGGGATGAGCCGTCTGTGTAAACTCTGATCCACTGATTGCTAGGATAATTGGTTTGTAGAAAACAGTTCACTATTTCCTTGAGCTCTGTTGGTCTGTAGTCAGATTTTCTTTTTATGTTTTCAATATGGTCCCTTATAGTAGGAAGAGGGCTTTCGTCCCAGGGTGGAGATTCATTATAGTGTATCGAGGATTCCAGAGTAATTTTTTCAAGTTGTTGAATGCATTGAAAGCCTAGAAAATTGAATGGAGCTACCAACTTGCTTTTACAAGAAATGGCCAGTTAAGAATTTTTGATTTCACTACATGAGATATTGAGGGCACGGTGGCTGAGTGGTTAAGTGCTTGGCTTTGTGATTTTAGGACGCCCCTGAGTCCACCAAATTCTAATTTTAATTTAATTCAAATTTTAATTCTAATCCAAATTCTGACTTTAGTTGGGGAAAGAAAAGGCGGTAGGTCATTGTGCTGGCCACATGATACCCTGCTCGTTAACCTTGTCCAGCAAAATAGATGACCTTGACATCATCTGCCATAAAGATTGCAAAGTCATCATTTCTGTGTCAATATCATATCATAAGCAATCTTCTTGCAATTTGCCTCGTGAACTATTCGTTAAATAAATCTAGACTTAAGATTTCGTTTACATTAAACCTTTTATAATAACAGTAAGGTCTTTGTATACAATACTATAAAACATACTCATTAATTATTCTATATTTAAATCTTATTAACATGTACCTTGATTATTATAAGCAGTTTATTGAATCTTTCAGTTTCTTGCATCAACACTATGGTTAAAGAGTTTATGCGACCTTTGGCGTCAGGCTAGTGAACAAAGAAACAATATTATGCAATCAATTTGTCAATTACTACTAAGCGTATCTAATATTATTGAAAAAAAAACAACATGGTTTTTGATATTTTAAAAAATATTGTATGCACTATTATGTTGTTTTTCTTTAAATAAGAAGCTTTTAATAATGTAGTAGTTTTCACATTCAGCCAGATGTAAGACCGACTTATAACAATTTTGTTTCACTCAAATGTCATAAGATGTAAATAATAAAACAATGACTTAAAATTTTTCAATGTTTAATACAGTCATATCCAAAGAGCTAAATTGTATACAGTTAAGTCATTTGGCTTTTACATGGCTGTATCATTAGAGTCATAGTATTTATGTTTTTTAAAGCAGTTAAAATAACTGAAAACAAGCTGGGAAATCAACTGGTATATCATAATCTTATTGTTAATCTATATACTTTTTTTGTGTATTTAAAGTCATGGATATTTTTTTTCCTGCTTTTTCAAGAACACTATTTTTGTAAACTATCACAAAGCTTATAGATACATATTAAAAAATTAATCTTGCTTAATACAAAATAATGGCCATGCTACAGGTTTCTTTTTTTTTTTACAGGTTTTTCTACGATTTGCTTAACAGAGCTATGATTCTACTGGTTAGCTTGTCTATTAAAACTTGTACATTTTAACAATTGTCCTTATATATGTTTTACTTATTTCGGATGTTCCTTCAGAGTTGAAGATAATTACTTCCTAGTCCAAACCTCCCGCTGGATGACGGGGGATGGGAGCGGGCAGGGTTTGAACCCGGGACCATCGATAAGTCCGAACGACAGTCCAGCGTGCAAACCGCACGACCAGGCAGCCATATAGGGCAGATAACACATGCAACACATATTTCTACAAATGTAAATAAGGTCTTAGTTTCTTTTTTCTTTTTTGAGTAATGATGCTTCTTTTTTTTTGTCTAGTCATTGTCAATATTCCAGTATACCAGAGACTCATATCCACAAGTTGTACAGAAGTGCTACATCAAAACAATCTCACTCGTACAACAGCAATCTAGAAACTAAGCAAAGTTCAGAACTATGACAATAAATGTTAGACTTGGAACTTATATTAAGAACAAAGAGAGCAATCGATTATGTTAGGTATTATTGCATGCTAAGAGAGCAATCTACTGTTAGGTATTATTGCATGCTAAGAGAGCAATCTACTGTTAGGTATTATTGCATGCTAAGAGAGCAATCTACTGTTAGGTATTATTGCATGCTAAGAGAGCAATCTACTGTTAGGTATTATTGCATGCTAAGAGAGCAATCTACTGTTAGGTATTATTGCATGCTAAGAGAGCAATCTACTGTTAGGTATTATTGCATGCTAAGAGAGCAATCTACTGTCAGGTATTATTGCATGCCAAGAGAGCAATCTATTATGTTAGGTAATGCATGATAAAAACTAAGACACTACTATATAAAGCTAGACACTAAAGCATCACAAGAACTAAAAGACTATCATGTAATACCTTATATAATACAGACGTTACTTCAAAAAAGAAGATGATTACGTCCTACGCGTCATGCATTTAGTCATGCATATTAACCAATGACTTAAATTCTGCCAAGTCACTGGTTTTCCTGGCTAGCTCAGGCAACCCATTCCATGCTCTAATAGCACTAGGGAAGAAGGAGTATTTGTACAAATTTGTCCTAGCATATGGGACGAGGAATGTGCCTTTATCTTTGTGTCTTTCAGAGTATTTTATTAAATTTTGTTTTTGTATTTGAAGATTATGGTTCAGTGTTTTATGTATGATTGCTACTTTACTTTTGAGCCTTCTGTCCTGAAGGCTTTCTAAATTTAGTGATTTTACTAAAGGTGTTACTCTAGTCAAATGTGAATATTCGTTTGTTATGAATCTCACTGCTCTATTTTGTGTCTGTTCCAGTTTCTTAATGTTTTCTTGAGTTGAGGGGTCCCAAACTGAGGATGCATATTCTATTATTGGCCTAACCAAGGTTAAGTAACATTTTAGTTTTATGTTCTTATTTGATTTATAGAAATTTCTTTTAATAAATCCTAATGCTTTGTTTGATTTTTTTGTAGTTTCATCAATATGTGGATTCCATGATAGTTTTTCATTTATTATAACACCTAGGTATTTTGCGTTTTTAGTCTGTGATACTGGTTTGCCATGAATAAGATAAGTGGAATTAATTTGTTTTAGTTTTTTTGTTACTCTTAACAACTGACATTTTTCTGGGTGGAAAGACATGCTCCAATTTGATTCCCATTTCTGTAATTCATCTAATTCTCTTTGTAAAATATCTGTGTCTTGTGTTGTTTTTATTGTTCTATATATTATGCAATCGTCTGCAAATAATCTGACTTTTGTTCCTGAACTAATGCAATTTGGTAAATCATTTATGTAAATTAAAAATAGTAGTGGACCCAAGACTGTACCTTGAGGTACACCTGAGTTTACTGTTATCGGTGTTGATTTAGAGCCATTTATTATTACAGTTTGTTCTCTCCCTATCAGAAAGTCTTTAATCCACTGATGCAGTGGACCATTAATGCCGAAATATTTTAATTTTTTAAGCAAACTATGGTGGTGAACTTTGTCAAAAGCCTTAGAAAAATCTAGTAAGATAGCATCTATTTGTTCACTATTATCTAAACCTTTTGAAAAATCATCAATTAGTCCTATTAGTTGTGTTTCACATGATCTATATTTCCTAAAGCCATGTTGGTATGGTGTGAGGACATTATGTTTGTCTAAGTGGTTTATGATGTTGCTACATATTATGTGTTCTAGGATTTTACATGTGATGCTGGTAAGTGATACTGGTCTGTAGTTCCCTGGGTCAGATTTTTCTCCTTTTTTAAATAGGGGGGTGACATTAGCTTCTTTCCAGTCCTTTGGTACTCTGCCCTGGTTAAGTGAAGCCTGAAAGAGTATTTTGAACACTGGGGCTAGCTCATTACTTAGTTCTTTGAGTAATCTAGCTGGAATACCATCAGGTCCAGAAGCTTTATTTGGTTTGGTGTTGGCTAATAGTTTTTGAATTCCATTTTCTTGTACTACTATATCTTCTAGGAACTATGGAATGATAGGATCACTAACAATATTAGAAACAGAAAGGCCTACTAAGAATTAAAAGGATGGCCCAATAAATGGGAATATGGAAATCCATTGCTGGTGGCCCAAACTTCAATAGGGGTGATGGACTGTAAGTAAAGTAAGTACTAAGAATTAAAAGGATGGCCCAGGATAAAGGAATATGGAAATCCATTGTTGGTGGCCCATACTTCAATAGGGGTGATGGACTGTAAGTAAAGTAAGTACTAAGAATTAAAAGGATGGCCCAGGATAAAGGAATATGGAAATCCATTGTTGGTGGCCCATACTTCAATAGGGGTGATGGACTGTAAGTAAAGTAAGTACTAAGAATTAAAAGGATGGCCCAGGATAAAGGAATATGGAAATCCATTGCTGGTGGCTCATACTTCAATAGGGGTGATGGACTCTAAGTAAAGTAAGTACTAAGATTTAAAAACTACCATTTTTACTTGGAACTAATAATATTGGTACGTACTGTAAACATATTGGGATTCGCTCTTTCAATATCCAGTTTGTCAATCAATCGATCCAGGACAGCCTCAGCAAGTTCATAAGTAATATCATCATTAGACATCCCACCATCAGCTGCTACGATTCTCGGTTGAACATCAAGTATTGTAGCTAGATAAAAATGTGTTTTACTCCTTTAGTTCTGCATGAACAAAAATTTTTGTCTTAAATTCCAAACATCTCACCTTTTTTTGTTGATTTATTTGAATAAGAAGAATCAATTGATTTATTAGTGCTGCTAACAAAACAGTAGGCTCAAGGTAATAGGTGAACAAAACAGATATATAAAGCAAGAGTTTCTAACTGGTTTGAATGTTCTTCTTGAACATTATCAAATGTGGTTCTCCTGAGATCAACAAAAAGCAAGTTCTAAACGACCCACAATCTGTATCTTTTTAGGGAGAAAAGTGGCAAAGGAGTCTGTCCATAGAGCATAAGACTCACTGATGGCTACAATGTTGTAAGCCATAATAAAGCAGTGTAAAAAAGATTATATGACAATTTATTATATGACAATGAATCATATTCTTAACTAAAGTATTTCAAAACAAAACCAGTGTAAGTGTATATAGCAGTCAATTGCGACTGTTTTTGTTTCTATACAACCATTACCAAAACAAACACAGACTTACCAAGTAAAGCATTGGTTTCATTCAACTGAAAGGCTATGTTTGCATTCTCATGGAGCCCAAAGATTTCTGGCTCATCTATAAGTGGTAGAGATTCTATGTAAGCCTTGATAGTAGCCAATGTCTTGACAAGAGGTGGATAGTAAATACCTTCAAAAATAGATTAAATTAAAAAAATTACCTTCCAAGGCCCATTGTATTTAATACAAAACAACATAACTTTTTTTTTCAAAGACATTCTTTCTTATGAGGCTGATGACTTTTTGTAAGCAATTACTTTGCTATTAATTACTAATGAATACTACATTTTAAACAAAAGAACAATTCCCTCTCCCCCATACCTGAAATAAATCAAGGTTAAGGGCATGTATAAATCTAGTCAGAATATATAAAATTCTAGCTTGGCGATACAGATGCAGACATGGCAATATTTAAAAAAAGGGTAGCCTAGACTAGAATACTGGATCTAGATATTAATACAAGTAATAAAAGTTTCAAAGATGTAAAATGTTCTTGAAAAAGTTTATGTATTTATTGAACTCTTTGATGAAATACATTCAGGAATACTTGCTTATGTATGTGTATTCAACATATAGATTATCTGGACCTCCAGACCAAATTTAATTGTAAGAAATTTATATTTTGAAAAATTATAATGGTCAAACCAGAGTTTTCAAGTTTTTGATCAGTTGTCAACGCTTCTAAACCCTGCAGCTTCTCTACAATCAATGGAGATCCAAATAATGTTGATATGCCATACCTTAACCTAGTTAAATCCTTTTACAAATTATTAGTAGAACATTATACAAACTTACAGATGAGAGAAATCAATTTGGAATATTTGTATTTTACATCAAAATATGTTGATCTGTGTTAAGGACAATGTGTGTATGTGTGTGTGTACTGACTGAAGTAATACTTGCACAAAGACTAAAATGCTACTTTTGAGGTTGGATCACAGAAAGTCACAGATGATGAAAAAAGGAAACAGATCCTCAATTTAGTTTAGTTCTAGCTTAGACTTATACTTAGGTCCTCCTGCGCCGTTTGGCGCATTGGGCGGCAAGCTGTCTCCATAAAGAAGTCCTAGTTTGAAACCTGCTAATAAACATCAACATCTGCCGCAAATAAATTAATAGGACTTCCCTTATAATGTACCTTATATTGAATATACATTACAATTACCTGATTCCGAGTATTTATATTTTGGTTTTAAGGTTTCAGGTCTGAAAAAAAACTTTAAAATTGTCCTTAGACATCTTTGATCTTGGGCATCTGTGACTCGACCACCATAGGTAATCTGTGGTGATAAAAGAAGTTTTTAATCATTCAACTAATTGTGTATTATACTGTACAAAAAAATAATCATTCATAAATGTTAACCTAAAATTTGGAAATTAATGAATATAGATAAATATATGAAGTCTTTTATGGATGTATGTAGTTTGAAAATTGTAGTGGTATTTTATTTAAAAATGTTAAAATTTGTTTGCGCAATTGCATTTTAAGAAATGCAATAATTTGGTCTTATGACAAAATGATACTTTTCTTTCTTGACTCAATTTAGTTAAGGCATCATTAGAAAGATGTGCCCACTTCTGCTACTCCATTGATCCATCCTGATATTGCATGTCTAGCTGCTGAGCTAAATCCATATAGAAAGTCTACAACTATTTTTGATATAATGTGCACTGTTTTGTCATTTTCGCTCCACATGAAGCTGCTTAAAACGGATAAGAACCTAGGTGGGCATCCAAGTCTGGTCAATTACAAAATTATTAATTAAGTTGTCTCAAACTATTACAATGATTTCCTTTAAAATTTTTCTTTATAATTACACGTTTATAACAAAGCCATGAAAAGTCAAGAGATAAATATTTTTGGCTTAGTGTTTTAGAAAGAAACTAAAATATTTATATCTCATGCTGCGCAAATGACAATACACACAATACTCTACCTCTCCTGTTATATAGATCAGTGTCTCCCAAGGGATGTAACCATCTTTACAAAACATTTCCATGTTGAGCAATGCACACTCTGTCACTATCACTAAAAGCGTACTAAAATAAAAATAGATACGACTTATTTATAAGAAAAACTGTATACATACATTTTCTTTTCTAAAAAGATAATATTTTGAAATGAATTACTTTAGGAAAGTGAAGAAATGATCATCCAGAGAGGATTAGTGACATTCATAAACCCTATATAAAGAGAGAGAGAGAGAGTTGCAGAGTCAAGACAGTCTAGCACAGTGGAGTCCAGTACAAGATCAGTACAGTACCACAGTTATTCAATTAGAAATTTTGTGTTGCCAATAGTACACTATTTGGCATGTAATACATTAGACTCAATAAAGTATCAGCCTATTTGGAATCTGAGTTGCCACATTCTTGCAATTGGTGGTAGCTGTTATGATTTCAATCAAGAAACAAAGGAGAGAGACACAACAATATCATTATTGTTAACTGTGTTAGGTTCATTATGATTTATTAAATGTTTAATTAACAGGTCCATATTGCTGCATGTTTTGATGCTGAACATTTTCTTTTTTAAAAAATAAAAGAAATATTTATACTTTATATGTGTGTTTATTATATTCGTGTGTGTGTTGAGCATTATCTTTTTTTTTTTTTTTATTCATGAGCCACCAATTCATTTTAGAGCTTGCATTGCCAGGATGGTCTGCACTGAACAAAAACACATTTTTTCTTCCCTAATTGCATTTTCTATTTTAAATTGAACAAATCTAGTCTACAATATATCACAGTAGCTGCTCTCATAATACAGCCTCTCATTACTTTCAAACATTGATTATCTCTTTATCTCTTTTTTTTCTACACAGCACAGAGAATACATTTTTCTAATACATAACTTCCTTTACCAGTTGATTAATGTCTGACAGGAATCTTTTTTCCAAATAAGATTTAATAACAATATTATATAAGTAATCACCCAGCTTCAATTACTTCTGACTCTATACTGGTATAGTCTTTCACAATTGTTATAAGGAAAGGTCAAAAAATGTATTTTCAATATACCAGGTAGATGAATTTTCTCGAAAAAAAAAGGTTGTTAGACAATTATAAATGTTTAACAAAATGTTGTCCTAGTAACCTAGAGAAAAGTTTTTAGTTTCGAATATCCAGCACTAAATGAAATTTAATAATCTTAACACAGTCAGATGCTCCATGCCTAATTAGTATTAATTAAGGCCAACTCTCGTCAATTTATTATTTTATATCAGCTTCATGTCATAATTAATTTAATGGGACAAGCCTTAATAAACAAGTTGATTCTTTTGGAATAAAAACAAACATTAAGTTCTAATAATAACAATAGAAACACTGAAAAAACAACAACACAATTCTTAAGCTTTTTCTTTAGGGCCTCACTGTTGTTTTTTTTCCATCTATTTTTTAACATAAATAACTTTTTATTTTTTTTAAATAACTTCATGACACATGTTGCTGAGATTCCTTTATATTCCTTTTCATTGTTCAGATTGTAAGGTTTTCTTTGCTGGAGGTGGTAATGGCAATAATATGAATAAAGAGAGGACAAAAGCAATTAAGAAAACTACATGACAAATGTAGAGAGTATAGATTCCCTATTCATCATGAACTGCCAGGTTTCTTTTATCCACTTAGTTTGCAATCTTAGGTACCCTACCCTGATTAAGTGTTGCCTGAAAAAGTATTTTGAGCACTGGTGCTAGCTCGTGGCTTAGTTCTTTAAATGAAGCTAATATGAGTTTTCTCTGCCTCAACTCTTCTCTTCTGACCCACACATAAGTTAGCTCTGCAAAGATCTCTATCTGCAGCTGGGCAGATTAGACCAGATCTGACCATATTTGACAACAGAGTCAACAAAAAAAGTTAGCTGTGATATTCATACTCTCCTGCCTTGACTACTGCAATCCTCATGATAGCAGCTAGGTATACAGGATAACACCATCATTCAGCTAGAGCAGGGGTTCTCAACCTGTGGGTCGCGACCCCCTTGGGGGTCGATTGACAATTTGCCAGGGGTCGCCTAAGACCATCGAAAATATAGATTGTTTTTTTTTCTATTCTTCTATTGCTGTTAGGGGGGTCCCGTCAGAGTGGGGGATTCTAAAAGGGGTCGCCGACCTTAAAAGGTTGAGAACCGCTGAGCTAGAGCAAATTCAGGACAATGCTGCACAAATGGTCCTATGAAAAACAAGAAGTGATTCTGCTACTGCTCTCTTGTGTACACTCCATTGGCTTCCTAAGAATGCAAGAATCGACTACAAAACTAAGAACGCCCTTTTACTTGAGTGAACTGATCACTCCATATGTCCCTCAGAGAGCCCTGCAGTCCATGGACTCAATGTGACATGTTTCTCACTCAAAAGTTACAGTTTGTGGGCCTTTTCAGTGCTTGTCTAAAGGTTTCGAACTCACTCCCCATTGATCTCAGACAAACAGCTTGCTTCACTACTACATTCCAAGAAGAATATTAAGACCTATCTGTTCAAAACTTTTTTTTTAGATTAATGGGTCATTTTAACACTTGAGTTTATGTCTGTTATGTAATAGCTTTAATAATACCTATTAAAAAATAAAAAATTGAATGGGTCCTTACACTAATAGATAATATTCCAGCTCTAGTCTTAACATTACTCTTACTGTAATATTATGGTTCTACACTCTAACTGTAATATTCCAGTTCTACAGTCTTAACATGACTCTTACTGTAATATTCCAGCCTAATGGTCCAAATTTTTTCCTCTCAAGAATAACAGCATGAAAAAAACAAATGCCAAAAATGATCTTCCTCCAGTCCATTCCCAGAGCTGTTATAAAAAATGTTTAATTTATATAGAAACAATAAGACAAGTTCAGTCAGTCATTATTATTACTAATCTTTAAAATATCTTTTTTTTGTCATTTTTAAATTAAAAAATCAATCAACCTACACTATAATAACAAATATAACAAATATGGAAAAGCTCCAGACCTTTGTTAACAGATGCCTACGCCGCATATTAGGAACTAGGTGGCCAGAAAAGATAACTACTATCAATTTGTGGGCGAGAACTAGACAAAAGCCCATAGCCCAAGACATCACAAAAAGAAAATGGAGCTGGATAGGACACCCCATGCGAAAACCAGCTACCAATGTTGCAAGGCAGGCACTGGAACCCACAAGGAAAGAGGAAAGTGGGCAGACCCAAGCAAACCTGGAAGAGGTCAGTCATCAGTGAAGTTGAGGGTACTGGAATGACATGGCAGCAGATGAAGAAAGCTGCTCAGAACCGAGTTCGGTGGAGAGGTGTGGCCCTATGCTCCCCGGGAGTGCACAGGATTAAACCAACACTATAATAATCCATACACAATACATAGTGTAAATAACATTATTACTATTAACACAGAGGACTACATTATCATCTCTCAATACTATCATAGTGTTGGAATTTATTGTTAATTATTAAAAATTTTTCTAACAAAAAACAAAAAAGTCTTATGGTGGTCTTCAAAAAATGAAGTTGACATATCTATGAATGTCCTTCTTAGATTGGCTCTAATGCCCTTAGGTGGCTCATTAGTGACTTTGACACTATTCTGAAGAACACTGACAGGGAAATGTTTGGCAGGCATTGAAGACAGATAGAGTCTAAAGTTGCTGTGTAAAAGTGAACTGGTCTCCTGGATATTTTTTATGTCTTCCATGGCTTTCATCCATGAAGCGGCTAAATGGCAATTCTAAAAAGAATTTTTCAGTTAAATTTAAACTAAATGTTTTGGTTTAAATAACTTTTTAAAGCAAAAAATGTTAAGTCTTTTAAAATTAATACAATCAAATTTTTAATTAATATATTTATAAATCTGGGAAAAAAAAATCTATGTTTATTCAAAAATAATAAACATTGATTTCTGTTTAGTCAATGGCTAGGAGAGATTATAATATAACAGTTACCTATATACTTTTTGAAAATGACAATTGGAAAGGTCTAAGAAAAAAAAAATGCTAGCTTCTGTTCCTTACCTGTAAAAAAACCCATTCACCAAATTTGGTTGCATTCTTGATCATTGTATCTGCCACTGGACCTTGACCTTGGCCAAGTGAAATTGATTTCACACTATAAGTGAATAGTTAAAATAAGGAATCAAACCTACAAATTACTTTCTAAATGTGATGAGGATTTAATAAAAACAACCACAATGTAATTAAGCAATAACTAATCATACATAAATAAAATTTAGCAAATGTCATGTCTTTCGTTAGCTCTAATAATAACATAATAATTAAATTTCCCTCAGGAGAAATTCAGAGAGAGAGACAGACCCGTTTACATCGTTTTCGTTGATCTTACTAAAGCCTTTGATATGGTCAGCAGAAGTGGCCTTTTCAAACTCCTAAGGAAAATAGGTTGCCCTCCCAAACTACAGAAGTTCATTGAGTGCTTTCATGAGGAAATGAAATGTACTGTCAAATTTAATGGAGCCCAATCAGCACCTTTTGAGGTTAGCAGTGGTGTCAAGCAGGGATGTGTGCTCGCACCTACTCTGTTTGGCATATTCTTCTCCTGTCTACTGCATCATGCGTACAACGACATCAAGGAAGGTGTGTTTCTCCATACAAGATCCTCTGGAAAACTATTTAATGTATCAAGGCAGCGGCAAAAACCAAGGTTAGGAAGCTACTTATCAGGGAATTCCTGTATGTTGATGATGCAGCTATTGTTGCTGATTCTGATATTCAGCTTCAATTCCTAGTTGACAAACTATCTGCTGCTAGCCAGAAGTTAGGCTTAAACATTAGTCAAAGCAAGACTAAGATACTAGTCCAGAACACAAATACTGCACCTCAAGTTAACATTAATGGCCAACCACTAGAAATTGTGGATCACTTTTGCTATCTCTGCTCCATCATATCCAACAATACTCTACTGGATAAAGACATTAACAACAGGATAGCCAAAGCAATGGCCACCAAGTCACAGTTGCAGAAAAGAGTGTGGGACAACATATTGCTGACTAACAATACTAAAGCCCTAGTCTACCGGACCTGTGTGTTGAGCACCTTGCTATACGGAAGTGAAACTTGGTCAACTTACTCATGGCAGAAAAAAAGCTGAATGTCTTCCACCTCCGATGCCTAAGGCGGATCTTTAAAATAAGGTAGCAAGATAAGATAACCAATAAGGAAGTGCTACAAAGAGCAGGATGCCAGGACATGCACTCTGTTATCAGCAGCAGATGCCTTGGCTGGCTTGGCCACGTTCGTAGAATGCCAGTAGATCGACTTCCACAAGATATTCTATATGGTGATCTAATAGAAGGCAGGAGAGCTGCTGGTCACCCAGTTTTACGTTATATGGATGTATGCAAACGTGACATGAAGCTCTTCAAAATCGACACAAGCAGCTGGGAAAAAGTAGCACTGGATAGATCTACAAGAAGAGAGAGCATAAAGGAAGGGTCTCGGATTGCAGATGCCATACACTACAGAAGCAGAAAGAAGGGTGATAATGCAATGGCACCTGGTGATCACATATGCCCAACCTGCAATCACAGCTGTGTATCAAGGATTGGCCTCTTTAGTGACACAAGATGTTGCAAAGGGAAAAGATTGTCTCTCCTGACGTAAAATGCCACAGAAATTTCCCTCAGCCAGCTTGCTCCAAATTAAAAGTTATACAAAGAAGAATTTATTAAATATATAATTAAACTGTATAAAGATAAAAACAAATAAAAAATTGATAGGTTTCAAATAAGTAACACTTCTATCCTTCTGATGGTATTTTATCGTATCATCAGAGGGATAACATACCATCAGAACTTATAAAATACAATGGCTCAAATATAACAAAATTTTTAGGACTATCTGCCAGAAAATATGGGATTAAAAAAAACATTGCCACAAGAATAGAACCAAATTTTTTTTTTTATTCCACTGCTCCAGAAAGAAAACTTGAGACAATAAAAAAAACAAAAAAACTATAGAACGATAAAGTCTAATAGTTATCCAAGCAAAATAATGCTAAAAATAATTTCAACAGACTCAAAAGTTGAGGAGGTCCTTTGCAAAGGTAGAAGCATTCTTAAAAATATATTTAACATTAGACTGTTAAAGGAGAAAATGTCTTAAACAGCTAAATAAACTGGTACACGACTTCACAGATTTAAAAAAAAACGTTTGACTGGTTTTGGCATCATGGTATGTGGCAAGGGATGAGGGAGATCAGCTTGGATAAAAACATTATCAATAATATCAAAGCCCTACACCCTAAGGTAAACAGCTCAATACTTCTGAACAACAAAGTTGGAGAAAGTTTTAGGACATCCATTGGAGTGAGGTAAGGATGCATTATCTCTCCAGCTTTATTAACATATTTCTGAAGCATATTATGATGGAAACTCAAGAAGGATTTACTCCTACTTGACCATATGGGCAGCCTTTGTCCATCTCAGGTTTGAAGACGATATAGACCTCATTGGGGAAATTTCAGACCAGGTACAAGATATTATGGTATTTATGGTATTTATATTATGGTAGAAAACTAATTTAATGAATATATTTATTGAAAAAATGTCTGCATTTACTTTTCATGAACTCCCATATCTTTAGCAAACCGTAGAAATGATGTCATTGGATCTGATCCTGGAGAAAGAACGAAGACCAGTGGAGTAGTCTTAGACATACTTTCATAGAGTTCTGGCAATGTGACAGGAGGACTTTCAACAAATTGTTTCCCTAAACATTCAGAAACAAACTCTGTCACTGCAAATGTCTAGGATACAAACAGAATTGAAATAATATAAAAGTTAACAATAAATCCAAAAAGGATATAATTAATTTTTATTCACATAAAACCCAAGAAAAATATCTTCGTTGAAAAAAATTTACACACAGTGCTTTATAGTTAGAAGATTATTTTGATCCTAACTGCTACTTTTTTCTATCATTTTCAATGGATCAACAATCTCAATAATGCCCCAAGATATCTATTAGCATTGAAGGATAACCCTGGTATCAATTTAGATTAATCTAGATCTAGATCTATTCAATTAGTCTTTCTACCTCAACATTAAGTTAATTCATGTTACAGAGAATATCAACTCCTTTTAAACATTTGAACATTGTGAGTGTAAGCATTGTTTTTAATTCATCATATTGTAAAAAGCCAGAATGAGCCTTTAACTGGGAAGGAGTTTGGTTAGCAGGCCATAGATCTAGATTATCCATTTGACAGCCCTAACCCAGGGATCTAAGATGTGATGTGATTTTACAGAGAACCTGTGCCGCAGAACATAGATCTAATATTTAAACTATGGCCATGGTAAGAAAACTTAAGGCTATGGCGCAAGATCCTTTGATCCCCTTTGCCAGTTTCACAATTAGAATAGTAGGTCTATGTACTGGTTTGTAAGACGTGAGTCTGATGCTCTTTCATTTGGGCACACAACAAAACTTTTAATTGAAAACTCACCCTTTCCTCACGGAAAACTTTAACAAACATTAATTTTTTAAAAGCTGTCAGGCGATCATTCCAATTTCCATTAACTCTATCTAAAATGCAGAAACTTTCACAAGCTTCTTGCATTCATAACATTGTAAAACCTAGACCTAGAGGCCCAAGTCAAGCTGAATATAATATACATCCTTGTTAATAAAATGAGCCTTTTTAAAATTCTGTAACAGTTATTGTAAAGAAAAACACTTTTTTTCTCTTGCCTCCTGTTAGGAACATAATAGTACAATAGAGTCGAAATACACTGAATGACTACACAACAAACATCTCTAATATTTGCTGAACACATTCTTATGGAGAGTTACAAGCACACGTTAACATAACAACGACAACTGATACAGTAAATCATTTTCATAACATTCACCCCATACCCCCTCCGGTTTAAATTGTGCCTAGGATTTACAAGGAAAGAACTAAACTAATCATACACCAAAATAATTGTTATCTTGTTCATTTTCTTTATTTCCAACAGTTATTGTATAAACTTTATGTCCATTGCTTAGATAGATTGATAAATCACTATGTAAAATGGGAATACCCACTAGAGAAAGTGAAATAAAAAACTTTATTTTTGTCACAAGGCACTATTGTTTTGTTATTGCCACAAGCACTACAATTTTTGTGTGAAAGATGCCAAGTCACTTAATTGTTCCTAGTTGGAGGCTCAAATTTACACTCTTGAATTTAAAGGTTTATGTCTGCATCTTCTGCCTGTTGTTCCTTATGTCTGTATCTTCAAGGTGTTTTTCTTATGTCTGCATTTTCTGCTAATTGTTTCTTGTCTTAATCTTCATGCTTGTTTCTTTTGTCTCCAAGTTTGCTGGTTGTCTCTTAAGTCTTAATTTTTGTGGGCGTCTCCTTAATCTGCATCTTCTGCTTTTTTTTTTTTTTTTTTTTTTTTTTTTTATGTTTGCACTTTTGTGGTTGTTTTTTCATCAGGTAACTGGCTTAATCAATAAAATGCATTTCGACCTCATGAATATTATCACCATAGGGTTCAACAAAAGCTGTTGCATTTTTGGTGCAAAGATAGCAACTATCTGCTCTTTATTTTACGATCTTTGTTTGGACCATGTGTTCAGCTTTTTAAGATAGCAACAGAGCTTCGTGAGTGAGTTTGTAGTCAGGAAATCCTGATATGAAGCCAAGAACTGACCAACCCAATAAATGTGACTGGACTCGCCATCTGAGTCTAATTCAGTAACACTGGAACTAAAAATACAGAGAGCTGTACACCGTATACATTAATGATTTCAACGACAGATTTTTATTATAGGTTCATCCAAATGTGTTCAGACTAATGTGAATTCTTCAGGGCCATAAGAAATATAGTGCTTATTTTGATTGTTCATCGCTTTATGTGTATTGGCTCACCAGGCTATATACTATTACAGAAAATGTGTTTGGATAGCATTACAGAGTAAACAGAAGGGGTAGCAAGAGACTCTTGGGCACAGGATTAAAACAATGAATCTAGAATGACAAAATTAAATTTAGTCATCCTGCATGGAGGCCCCATCAGTTTCTTTATCAAATGGCAATATACTGCAGACAATTTAAAAATTATAATCACAGAATTAATGGGAAATAAAAGTAAGAATTCAAAACATTAAAACACATTTTGTTTTTAAGAGATTGGTAATGAGCCTGGGCTCACGGAACCCATTAGTGCCATGGTTACTATGCCACAAACTGTAAAATATTTTGTATAATTTAGAACCACAATAAAACAATTTAATATAAGACAAGTGATTAAGGCATATTTCTCATTCCAAATGCTAGGACAAATTCTTAAAAGTGCTATTTATTTCCTATGCCTGAAATGGGTTGCCTAAATCAGCCAGAAAAACAATGCCTTTGCAGAGTTAAGTCTCTCATTATTATGTACAAATAGATTTAAGAGACAGATTTCAAAGAATGAAATGATCTTTATTGAAGATATGTCCTAATTATTAAGATATGTAGTCTTCAGTTTGATTGAGACTGATTGTTTTAATATTTTATATGGGTAATGCATTTTGTTATCATTATTATTACCTCAGGGCCTTCATCCAGTCTTATCCATACAGGTGTTTTATCCAAATCATAATGGATGTAACGGAAGTCTTCAAATGTGTCACTCATCTCGCAGGCCATTTTCCAAACATTTAATGGAAGCCACGTTGTGTTTTCTGGTTTGGGGACATTTTGCTGTAGAAAATGTAATGGCTTTTAATTACAATAAAAGAAAAAAAGTTTTTATTTTGATAGAAGTTGTGTGTTCTATAATTGTTTAACCTTCCTCTTTCAATGAGATTCTAAATAATCCATAAATATGTCAAGTTGTCAGTGGTGACAAAGTGTGTTGATTCTCAATGGTTATATAAATTTAAACTCTCAAATCTAATTGATTTGAATAAGCTACAATCTTTAAGATGTACAGAAAATTCTGTGGCATTCAGCATTTTACATCTCTTGAAATTTACAATCTTCCCTTTTTAACTTCTCTTCTGCATAAAGAGGCTAATCATTGATACACAGCCACGGTCACAGAAAATCACTATTCCATACAAGTGTACTATTATTTAAAACTTTTTATTCCTAATGTATATAATAAAATGATAACATATTTATATATCTCTAGGATCTCTAGAAAGTCATTTCATTTCTGTGAAGGCATTTCCTAAAATAAATGAAGTTGAAATAAGAGAAGAAGACAAATAATAATCAAAATGTCTAGTACCTTCTCTATACCTCCAATAGGTCCACGGAGAAAAAAATTCCACTCCAAGGGAGTTATTTCCCCTTCAGTTTTCATAATCTCTGAGCAAAGCAAAAATGAAAATACAAGCTTGTGTTTTTCAAAGAGACCTCTGAAAGAAAATCAAAGCAATCACTAGAGGAATATCTCATTTCACATGTCACATTAATCTGTAAGTAAGATCAAAGTTAATTTAGTTAATGAATTCTTTAAGATTTACAATATAAATAATGGGTACTTGACATTAGCTAAGAAAAGGCTAGCTTCATAACACCCTTGTTAACCATCAGTAATAGAAACAGATGACCTTTGCATCATCTGCATCTGAAGGATGTGAAAGGGGACCAAGCATACTACAAAATAAAGCATGACCCCCAAAACAAGATATACTAGAGGCACTATGAGATATATTTAAAATAAAGCATGACCCACAAAACAAGATATACTAGAGGCACTATGAGATACATTTGATTATTTTATGGCCTCCTTCAGTCATGAAACAACTACTGGTCTCATGTAATTGAGATGAATACATAGGCTATGATTGGAACCATGTCACACACGCAGCAGTCCTCCCCCCTCCCAACCAGCTGATCTATCCAAATGAAGGTTAATGCCAATAAAGTTAAGGAGTAAATTTTATCGGCATCCCAGACTCTGCCAGGGTGTAGCACTGTAAGCTGCCCAAAGGGTCACTGGCTCTTGATTTTTCTTCAGGGTTGACTCTTGAAAACTTTCACCATGTTTATATATAGATGCAATGAGTAGAGATTTGAATTAGAGTTTTCCTTCTCCTAGGTGGGTAGCCAGCAAGCTAAGGAGCCCCTTCCTGCCTGAAGATTACTTGTTAAAGCACCAGTGCTCTTCTTTACAGATAACAGTTCAAGCCGATCCAATATCTTAGTTGGACTAGTTATCAGAGGCTATTTGAGACGCATGCCACATGCCATTGAAAGCATTTTATAGGCAGTGGAGTGCTTATTTGCATTACACCAATTCCAGTAATGTCAATATTACTGAAACCATGAGACACAATGCAGGTAACAATACAAGAATTACCTAGAAACATTCTTGTAAATACATACTGTAGTCTCTTCTAAGCAAATGTCCAGTCGTGTTTGAAGGTCATCGGACTTCTCACTGGTTGAGATTGTATTGTTAAATAGCTGAATAAAATTTTAAAATAATAAAATGGTTAAGATGTTTCTGACTAAATCCTAAGCATTTGAAACATTGGAAAAATAAAGGCTAAAATTCAAATTAAACTCAGACATGATTGCCTAACTTTGGACTGGACCAATTTTCCTTTCAGACAATCAGATGATGGGGAGGGAGATTTTTTTTTTTTTTTTTTTAAATTTTATTAGTAATGTGGGTGTAGGGGAGAAAACTACCCTATTCTAGCATCATTTCATTTTTCAAATTTGTTTCAGATTTTCTAAAAAATACACCAAACTAATTTCTACTTCATACTCATACAGATGGCTCCTCGGTCCTTTTGACTACTGCCTAGTCCTGTTTTCGAACCCTACCAATTTATTACAGAGGCACAGATGACAAAAATGTTGACACCTTGTAATTCATTCTTTTAATCACAAAGAAACAATGGATTTTACAGAAGAATCCCATCTAGCCTTGTCAAGAACCATAGCTGCAGTGCTAAAATTTGTTGCAGGTTGGCGTCATTATCATCTTATATACCATCATTGTCATCTAATATACCATCTAGCAAAGCATTCATGGATAATAAAGATTATTATTATAATCGGTTTACAGGGGTAATGTTTAAAGTGGTTCTGCCCATCAGCAACACAATACACAAAGAAGCTAAACATTTTATAATGAATTTTCTAAATTAGTTAATAATGACACTGTATTTCAAACTTTAACTGTAAATAATGGATATTTTGGATAAGACATATACTGATTGTCAAAGAATATGAGAAAAAAACACATGTGCTTATACATGAGTAAATTATCTGTTTTTATTGTTATGACTATCTATCTGGCTGCCTGGAAACACTGGACTCAGATTGCCGGGTACTTTATCAACTCTAATAAACTAAGTCAAATACTGTACAGCTGGAAGTTTGAAAGACTGCACAAGCACTTCACTGTAGAGAACCTTACAAAAAGGTACTGCTCTACTTAATTGAATCATACTAGACTATCTGTTTTGTCCTGAACTCATACTGGACTCTACCAGACTATCTTGACTCTGCCACCTCTTCTCTTTATAAAGGGCCAATGAAGGCCTTCTAGGAAATGACAGAATGTCCCCAGACCTTTTTTAGACAAATCACATGACCACATCACAACCTATTTTCAAGTAGAGTGTTCCTGAAGGGCCATCCCTCATCCTGGTTTAATGCTAGCAGTAGATGGCTTCTGTCACCTGTGTGAGCGTGTCATATGCACATCTAACCTTACCCATATCAATAAGTTCATTTATAACAATATCCTTTTTAAATACTTGCAAAATGTATATGAAGTAAATATGGGTAAAGTTAAAAATTTTACATTTATGCATGGGCCCACTACAATTTGAAAGAGACCAACTTTGGGTACTAAGATCAATACTTATTGGTTTAGGAATGTAAATTACACATACTAATGTGATGATTTTATTGGCTTATCCATTCCTTTACCTGTTTAAAATACTTGAGAGAGAATTGATACATGGGATCTACTTCCCCCATGTCAGACACCACAAAGTACATAACCGAACCCCTCTCAGCAACACAGCGATATTTCTCCCGGGCCACACTGATCTTTTCTTCTGTTGTCTCGGATTCAGCAAGTCTTTGTTTGATAACTGTTGAGGTGACCTGTCAAGAAACAATTCAATGTAAGTCTTTGATAACTGCTGAGGTGACCTGTCAAGAAACAATTCAATGTAAGTCTTTGATAACTGCTGAGGTGACCTGTCAAGAAACCATTCAATATTTTTCTTTAAGTTGATCAGAATTAAAAACTAGTTAATACATGTCTGCTATACATTATTTATTTACTTATTTCAACAAGTGTATCTACACTGTTACTTGATGTTTTTACTTTAAATTGGCAACTAAAACCAATTTTTTCCCAATAGCAGTAAAATTTATTGGTAGACACCCTCATGATATAATTTTCTGGTAACATTGTTAGACCCATTTTAATCTTAGAATTTTGTTTAACTTTATGAACATTGTTTTTTCTTGAACCAAGTCTAATAAAACATAATGGTATTTTTGTTTGATTTCTAGTCTTCTACATCTTTGTTTTCTAAATCACATTATAATTATATGATCATTATTACATATTAAACTCTGCTAGCGGAATTATAAAAAAAAATATTTTAGTGCTGTGTTACTTCTGCCGAGAGATATAAGGAATGAGAGATCCTCAAGATGTGCTTGGGACATTTGATTGATGCTTTAATGGTCATAAACACCCACATTACCAATGGAAACAAGTGAAACTCACACATGTGAAACTCTCACATTTCAAGGCCTATGTGATACTTGCCTTAGAATCATTCAATGTATTGATAAGTTCTTCATTGTCCAATATATTTCCTTCCGATTCAAAAAGTAACTTAAGAATTTATCTTCAATAGATTTCAGCTGGTTCTTATCAGCATTGATTCTCATGATGAGTTCATTTCTTTGTTCTTCCAAGTCTGGTCTCTCTAAACTGACAACATCACTACAACCAAAAGAAAAAAAAACAACCTTTTCATGTCTGACCTTTTAAATGTAACTAGTTGAAATTTTTACTGTTCCTAATTGAAAATTAGTCTATTTAAAAACAGATTGTATTCCAAAAAAAAAATTTCTATTTCTATTTTCATAATCAAAACAATAAAACAACATTTACATAAATGTAGTTTTTATTTTGGTAATAAAAATTGTAATGTATTTAGTTTAACTAATCTTATTTTTTTAAAAATCTTTTTAACAATTCGACTGGTTAATTTAGTCTTGAAAGAATGCTTTGGATATTAAGCCAGAGCTAAAATAAAATGCATGTAACTAAAAAAAAAACAGATGAAAAAGAAATTTTCAACCTAAGAAGTTGATCTTCAAGGCCTTTCTTGGTGACTGTGAAATTGATAACTGTTACTTTGATGCAGACTTCTGGCAAGTAATGTAGATTAGACAGTTTGGTGGTCATAGAGAAACGGAAGTTTCGATCATAGTCTATATCGCTATCCCCCAAGCAAATCAACACACGCCCACCCTGAAAAAAGACAACGAAAAAAAAAGATTAAAAAGTAATTTTTATTTAATCAGAATGTTGGCCTAAAACTCTACACATTGGGTATCACTTTGAAAATTTAGTTTTGAACTGCAAGTTCTATCCTTCCAATCCCTTTTAAGCTCATTCATGACAAATTCAATTATAATTTCACTTATGCTGATTTTATTTATAATAATCTTATTAATTACTAGTTGATTCATCATGATTCTATTTATGGTCATTTCATTTATTATAATATTATTCATGCTAAGATTTTTCCTTATCGTTTCATTGACGGCAGCCAGGTAGTGTGATATGCTGACTAGACTGTTGTTCGATGGTCTCAATAGTACCAGATTCATAACCTACAGTTCAGCGAGAGGTTTGGTTAGGATGAAATTACCGTCAAATCTGAAGGAACATGTGAAATATTTTACATGTGAATAGACTTCATTACTTTTAGAAATATTACAAGATAAACTAACTTTTGTTTTAATTTTAAAGATTACATCCAAAACGCTGTTCATTGAATACTTCCTGTAAACATGAGACACGAGCTAAGTAAAAGTAAAGTTCCCCTTTCAGACCTTGCTATCTATGGGGCAGATGATGTTAAGGTCATCTGTTTCTATGGCCAACAGTTAACAAGCAGGGTGTTATGTGGCCAGAACAACGACCAACCGCCTTTACATTCCACAACTAAAGTCAGGTACCCATTAGAGTTGGGTGGACTCAGGGGCAAATGAACTCCATCTTATATTTTCTTATATTTCCTATAAATCTATTGTGAGCTAAACATAAAACTTAGTTCATTCCCTTAGAAAAGGAAAGAAAAATTATCATAAATCAGCCCATAACATAGTTATAATGAGAATGATGTTCGAGAATGTTTAAAATATCATTATCAAGATTTCAATCTACAAAAAAATATGGTAGGCAGACAAGATAAGGTAAGATGATCTGTTCTCTGCTATATTATAACAAGTAGGCTCTGACCAGAAAATAATTTTCTAATTGGACATACGTTATGACTACATATACTCTATTCAATTAAAACCAGGAACATTCCAAGAAAATCACTAAGGAGACCAGATACAACACTATGAAATTCATTGAAAGCATTGGCAAATGGGGAGGGGGGAGGCATTCCATAAAATCATCCTTAACCTTTTATGTATTATCATTTTAGCCTCGCATTTTTTCATTCACAGTTACCTACAACACTAATCTATTTATTTGTGTACAAAATATATTTTGATAACTTCAGCAACCAAGACAGGTGTTCTAAAAGATTACAGTAACATTTTTTTCCTCTCTGTTCAACAATACATTTGCATCTGAACACTCTGCATTAACACAGTCCTGTGCATCTCTTTGAGAATTCTGGGATTAAAACAAGCAATAGCTTTACTTCACATATACCTAATTAGGCACCCCAAAAAAGTCAAAATTTTTGGATCTACTCTTATAAAGAAACATTGTTAAGTCCTTAGAAATGAAGCATTATCATAGTGTCAAATTTGATAAAAGTGACCTTACTTATGAATATATAACTGAAAAAGTCAATAAGGTTACAAAAAAGGTTCAATTACCTAAAGGAGTTTAAAGATTGATATGTTACTTGTAATGTAAAGCACTTTAGTTATAGATGGAGAAATGAATTGAATGTTGCACTGACCAAACCCTCAAAACATATTGGAGTCCAAGGGTAGATTACGTAAAGTTGTAACAAGTCAGGAGACATAACTCCATCATTAAACCTTTTTGCTTTTACAAACACAGCTTTTACACACACAGAGAAAATTTTGGTATACAGTAAAGTGTTTAAATGTTTAGTTGTAATAGAAAAATGTTACCTGTATAAAGGTTTGTTTTAACAAGACAGGTTCTAGTGCTGGATCCAAAGCTTCACCAACATCCTCCATCAAAACAGGTAAACCTGCTCTTATGCAAGCTTCCAGTGTTCTCAGAAAGTTGGAATTTGATAATTTAATAATTTTAAGCTTATTTAGAGCCTCTCTATTTCTGATCCATCTGTTGGCCTGAAAGAAGTGTCAACAATAAAACTCAGCTTTAATCAATACAAGTACATACTAGAAACATTATTTGTTTACTTAGAAACTTTACCTGTTCTTGTGGGTCAATCATCAAAGGCCACCTGCGACCTTTAATTACAAGAACAGCGTTTTCAATTGACACAGCATCTCTTGGCAGACCATCAGCATTCCATTGTCGAATTTCATATATATCTGCCAAGACTGACACAAGAGTCATATTTTCTGTTGCAGGTATTTGAAGCTCAATCAATCGTTTAGTCCAACCTGTAGAAAAGTTTTAGTATCCAAATTATTAAATACATTCAAATGTCTTATAATGAATCTAAGTATTCATGCTAGATACATCAGAGTATTTCAGTCATGTCAATTGGTCGTTGCGGTAATATTTAGGTTATGTTATGCTACTTTCTTAAAAATGTTCTTTCTTAATATAAATATATATCATTCATATATATATATTAATATAAATATTTCTAAAAGTTTTTAACAAATAATTAAATGTGAGAAATACAAGATACAGTTAAGTTAATAATAGTAAAGTTCCCCTTTCAGACCTTGTGGTCTATAGGGCAGATTATGTAAAGGTCATCTGATTCTGTGGCCTATGGTTAACGAAGGTGTCATGTAGCCAGCTCAATGACCAACCGCCTTTACTTTTCCCCAACTAATGTCAGGTACCCATTAGAGCTGGGTGGACTCAGAGGCGCCCAAGGATCCTGAAATTAAATATCCCAGTCTTCACTAGGATTCAAACCCCGGACACTGGTTTGGAAGTCAAGCCCTTTACCGCTCAGCCACCGCGCCTTCTAAGTTAATAATAATTGATGTAAAATATTTTGTTTCTAACTACTAAATCATATATATGAGAGTAAAGCATAACTAAATAATGAAAAATCAAGCTAGACCTAATAATATTTTCAAGAGTTATGAGAACAAGAAGTTTGTATAATTTGATGTTTGGCCAGGAAGGTATACAGTCTCAAATGATCAATTCAAAAGCAGAAAGCTGTAGGTTTGGACTAGAAAGTAGATTATCCTTATCTTTGAAGGAACATCCGTAACATGTAAAACATTTTATAAACATTTTTTAGAAACAGCCTTCACCATTTTCAAAACCTAATTCATTTTGTACTATTCATATTTTCTTATTGAGGATGATTAGTTGTCATGTATCAAGATTAATGGGCGATTAGGAAAACTTACAACTGAAATGAATCAAAAGCTGCTACAAAGGTCTAAAAAATGTATTTATGTATCCAACACAAGACTTAAGCTAGTCAAAAAACAATCAGTTAATATGGTATAAGCAGACATTGCATTAATAAAGGTTTCGTTTTTTAAGTTTTGGACATTCATTCAGAAATTAAGATTATCATGTACCAATCTAAACTTCTTGAGAACCAAAGCAGACAGCAGTGGGAAGGGTTCAAACTGATGACAGTCCTAAAGGCATACCACACGACCAGTTTGCTCTCTTAATGGTACTAGTTTTCAAGGGTGTCTGTATCTAAACATTTTAAAAGTACATTGTTTTTGATGTTTAGACTTACCTTCTACAAGTTTTTGCCTGTAAGTAGAAGTAAAGGCTCCATAGTAAGCTACACAAGCTGCTGCTATAAAAACATCTCCTACTACATTTTTCAACTGTACATCAAAGTTGGCAACACTTTCCTCCCAGCGAACCTATAAGAAACATGATGTAGAAAGGGAATAAATACAATGGCCTCCTTCAGTTGCAAAATAACTATGGAAATGAGAAATGAGATGAATGCCTGGGCATTAGTTATGGTTGGAACAATGTAACCCAAACAGCTATTTTCCAATTTCTCTGCACAGCTGATGAATCCAAAGGAACAGCAACTGCTGATACAGAATGCGAAATGCGGTGGCGCAGGCTCTGCCAACTGCCTTGTCTGCTCCTTATTTTTCCTCAAGATAGACTCCCAAAGCCTTTCACATATTTGGGTATTGCCGCAAGGCAGCAGAGGTTTGAATTCAGTTTTCCTTCTCCTAGGTGGGTAGTCAACCAAGGCTAATGAGCCCCTCCTGCCTGAAGCTTACTGGTTTAGGCACTGGTTACACATTTTCCCCAGTTAGTGATAACAATTCTCCCATATCTAACATCTAACGGGTAGAGGCTGTTTGTCAGAGGCTATCTGAAAGCCATTGAAAGTATTTTTAGGTAGTGGAGTGCTTATATCCATTACCACTTTTAACAACCTTGCAGAACAGAGAATAAATATTTCAAGGAGTAGAGAATAAATATTTCAAGGAGCAGAGAATAAATATTTCAAGGAGCAGAGAATAAATATTTCAAGGAGCAGAGAATAAGTATTTCAAGGAGCAGAGAATAAATATTTCAAGGAGCAGAGAATAAATAGTTCAATGATAAAGATGAGAAATAAATGAGTTTTTAGTAATGTCCCATTTCTTATTTCAACATGAAATCATCAGATTGAGATGTTGTTTTGGGATTCAAAGATAGTTGAGCTACTGAAATGTATATTTTTTAAAGTAGAAATATGAAAAAAAATCAAACCAAGAAAGTGACAAAATCATTGTAGTCTCACAATTCTTTCCAAGATTGTGTGTCATGCATGTCTCATCTCCAATATGGAAATATGGTTTTAGTGAATGAATGCACATATTTTCAAATCTTTAATTTATTCCTCAAGGTGATATTTTTGTTTGATCATTTCAATTTATCTTTGATATTATAAAAACTACGCCCAGTAGGCCAAGTCTGACTAAGAATCATATTTTAATGTTATAATAGTTCTCATAGATTTTAAAATAACCAACTTGTTCATCAGCTAAAGCTGTTGTCAGTTTGGAAGAGCGTTTCAATCTGGCGGCAGTCACAGCCATGTTTCTTTCCAAACTTTTTTTTTCAGCCATACTCTTGTCAAAGACAGCCTGAAGATTTTTAATTTGTTTCTCCACTTCAGCCAGTTGGTCTTGTTTAGCTTTGAGGACACTTAAAACCTCATTGAGAACGTCTTGAGCCTCAGCCAGTCTGACAAGGAACAGATAATACATCTTGTAATAATAATATACCAACTATACATATACTTCTGTAAAAAAACTATATATATCCCATGTTCAAAGTGACATCATTATGATTTAGTACAAAGTTTACTAAGTAATGACCACTAAAGTTATATTAAAATAAGTCTAAGAAAACAAATATAATTGAATATTTTTTTACTTATACCTAGAATGATTTAAAAAATAGCAACGCTTTGACTGCTAATTATTTAATGCTTTGACTGCTAATTATTTAATGCTATGACTTCCAATTACTTACGCTTGTTTCTTTGGCTCAACTTGTTTAGCTACAGCAGAGTAAACATCAATTGCTCGAACCCATAGGACTAAAGTTTTACAAGCCTGGACGAAGAATAGATTTATCAAACAACATTCCATCATTACTCGGTGGTCATAACAATCTTCAAAACATTAAATCACAAATATTTTCAGATAAGTAGTTAATGATTTAAGATGTACATTCACTGAAACTTTTCCATAAACAATGTAATTACAAAATATAATGTCTACTAAAAAAATAATAATAATGCATCTATAGACATTTTTTTTTCACACCAAATACAGAAATTGTTTTTCTGCTTAGAAGACTGCTGGTTGGCAAATAAAAAAAGAAACAAAAAAACAAACAAAACAAAAGACAAAACAACATTCAATGAAAAGTGGAGTTGTTTTGACATACTGTGGGCTTAACTTATTAGACAGATCATTTTATTAGTACAACATTAGTTGGTGTATGTTAGACTGTGTTACTCTTCAAGTCTGTGAACCAAATAAAAGAAATGATTTCACATTCACATTTTGTTGTGTAGAGACAGTTGTTTTTTTTAACACCAGATCTTCTATAGAATATTAAACACATGACTAGCCTAGTTGATCTAATTTTAAACATCTATGTTAATCATCTTTGCTTATGATGCTTTCAATATAGACAATATCATCTCTTTCTACTAGGTTTTCTCCTTGACGTTGTAGTGGTGTTTCTTGGTTTTATTTATTCTCAACACCTGAGTTTTCTTTTAATTTTGATTTTTAAACCAGTTTTCTCCACTTCTATAATGACCTTGTTTAATTTTATACGAGCATGTTGTAGTTTTTGGAGGCCGATATCATCTTGTGAAATCTAGATCCTCCATTTTTTTTGTCCATTGAATGCATGTGTTGCCAGCTTTTTACCTTTTCATTATCCAGTCTAATGAGTTTTTAGAAATAATTTAATGATTTTTAGAAATAATTTAACAATTAAATAAGTTACCTTTGAAACTTTGGCTACAACGTCAGGTACAAAACTTGGCATGGATGTATATTTCCTGACTTTAGCCAGCTTGGCGGCTGGGACATTTTCTTTGTCATATTCATACATTTTTTTTAAGAAGTTTGTGTCTGCCAGCATGGCTTTACAACTCGCCCAGTCTGTCCTGAAAGAAATCAATGCGTATGCAATCAACATTTTAGTGCAATGAACTACTGCAGGTCAAGGTCATTATACATTCAACAAGTATACAATATTAATGACAGTGTTTATTTGTTCCACTTACTTGTTGCCTAAGAGAATAGCAACGGCTTCTAAAACTGTCTGAACAAGTTCTGGAGGTTTGGTAAATACTCGTATCTCAGCAATGTCATTTTTGTCTAGTGCTAACAAAGCCTGAAAATACAGATCATAGTCATTCTAATTATAATATATCTGAGTGATAAATTTTCTGTGTTGTAATTAATCTTGAACATGATGTTAGTATATGAGGTGGAATCTTACAAGACTGTCAATTATTTTCTCACAGAATGCCACAGTTTAATTGAGCTGAACAACCTAGACTAACTAACACTCTGTAAGGCAGTGTGGAACAGCTGGGAAAAACAGCATGCCACTGCAAAGAGCCAACAGCTAAGCAGCTAGAGCTTATGAGTTTATTAAAATAAATTTACTGTTCCTCCAAATGCTTCAAGAGTGTTAAGTAGCAATACTTCATTTGAATAGTGGTTTATAATGCAGTTTTTTTGTGAGTGTCATTTGTTCATATATATATACTCTTTTTAAAGTTTAAATTTAACATCAGCTATTTAAATTTGAAGTTTAAAATTAGCAAATTATTTTATGTTTTTAACATTTGAAAAAAAAACAGGATAAAAACAAGAAAAATCTCTGAGACATTAAGGTAAAGACAAAAGCCAAATATGATTAAATCAGTGATCTGCTATTCACAGATGACTGCGCTCTACATGTCTTAAATTAAGTGGGTCTTCAAAAGAGCTTGATCCTCTTCACCAAGGCAAAAAACTTGTTCTGAACAAATGTTCTGTACTAACCTCCTCCCAATAAAATAGCCAAGGAAGACATTTTTAAAGATGACCAGAAACTAATAAATGTGAAAAAGTTTGTCTGTTTGGGATGTAGATGCCAGCCTAGATGATGAGGTATACTTCCATGTTGCTTGCCACAGACTTTAAAAACAAGCATGGTCAAGAAGACTATTCACTTCTACAAAATTAAAAATTGACAATACTGTAACCCTGCTATGCTTCAGATTCCTGGAACTTATGTTCCAGTCACATCAAAAAGCTGATCTCCTCCCATCTCTGATGCATAAGAACTTCACCAGTTAAAAATCTTTGACTACATATGAGATTTTAAGATCTTACAGCTGTCACAGACAGTATTCATGCAACAGCAAAAAGGTCAGAAAGAACTATGATGGGCTGAAAATGTAGTCCTTATGACTCAAAATTGCCTCCCCAAATGTTTAATTTGTGTGCTGGAAAGTGCTACCAAGGGGAACAATCAAGTGATATATAGACAGCTCTCTAGAGATGCCACAAAGAATATGAAATAAAAATTCATGACTGTGCAAAGCTATTTCTAATTGCTCCTCGTGGCATGAAGTCGTGTATGGCAGTATTTTGAGATTTGAGACGCGGAGATAATGGTCATCAGTAAAAGATAACAAAAGGATCAAAGTGGGCAACTCTCAACATACCCAACCTTCACATGCCTTGTGTTTTTCAAAATGAAGATAATATTCCATAGCAGTCTTTGAGTTAAAAGAAAATGAGATTGCGATCATTTTGGATTACAAAGGAACAATTACCTTGCCAAGTAATAACAATTTATGACAGAAGATTAAAAAAAGTATAGTAGTAATACATAATATACTCAACCATAACTTATAGATACAATAACACAACATAATGAAATACTCCAAAAGACACAAAGATAAAGAAACATTTCTTATTCCATCTGGTAGGACAATTGGTACAAGTGCTTCTTCCCTATTGCTATTGGAGCAAAAAACATGTTGCCTGAATCAGCCAGGAAAATTAATGATTTAGCTGAGTTTGAGTCTCTAATTAACTAGATTAAAAGAATGCTGAAGATGTAATTATCTTGTTTAGAAAGAATGTCTGAAATTTATAAGATGAAGAAATAAAAATGTTTTACTTTCTCTGCAACTTCCAGCGCAGGTAGCGCCTCGTTCAAGTCTCGCTGAGCATCATCTGCTATAGCCTGAGTTTCTTCAGCAGTTGTTTTCGCTTTGGCTTCATCGATAGCCACCTGTTTCTGAACCTGATTAAAAAATTGAAAGAAATCCATACATATCAAATATTGCTTAAACTGATTAGAGCTCTGAAAAAATCCACAGAAGCAATTTCTGAGCCTAATCAGAACATAGTAAAATATATCAAAAACAGCCTAGAATCTTATTAGTGCACTGACTAGAGGTCTTATGTTCTTAAATGTTGAATGGTTGCTAAATCAAATTTTAATTTGAGTAATCACTAATAATTTTTATTAGCAGTGAATATACTGCTATAGCTCAGTACCAGGAGAAAGAAGAAAAGGCAGACAAAGAAAGTGAATGGAAGACAACATCAAAAAGTGGACAAGCCTGTCACTGGAAGAGATTGCACTTAAGGCGAAAGACAGAGAGGAATGAAGGAGAATGGTCAACAATTAAACAGACTAAGTGATAGGTGAAGGTGATGTTTTCCTCAAGATCTCATGGTCTAGAGGTGCAGACTTTTCAGGTATTTGAAACAAGAACATTAATTTTAATAGCCTTAAATTTCAATATAATATAGAAAAAAACAGAGCAATTAAGATTTTTTTTCTTCTTATTTCCTACAAATCAAAGATTAAATAGTCCCAAACATAGTAAAGTCATAGGTCTTCAGACCACAACTATAATTTATCTACATTAATAATGTCTCCCCTTTTTTATTCATTGGTTGAATCAGGTACATTTGCCTTTGTATCTTTTTGTGTTAGGCACTATTCAGACCATAGTTGTTTTTTTTAGATACTCCACGCCAAAATAGCCCTTAGTTCATCAAATCTTAAAATTTACCATTAAAAATACAATTAGTAAATATAAAAAATTGAAAATATTAAAAGTAGAATGATAAACTATGTAGAATTTTATTTTCTTAGCCAACACATTTAAAAAGGAACATCAATACTATATCACTACTAAAAATCAGTAAGTTTAAAGAAAAAATCATGCCAAGATATTAACATAGACTGACTTCTTTACTTAAGTTTTGTAATACTATTTCAAATATAGTGATATATATTTTTGGTGCTTAAGCTTAACAAGAGTTTGACAACAATCACCCTATACTTTCTTAATAATTACCAAGATAATTGAATGATGTATGTACAAACGTAATACATTATGTTATAAATAGAAAAGTCCTATTTTCAAATGTCAACTTACAACATTAGCTTTCTCTTGATCTATTTTAAGTCTTTCCATCAATGCAGCAGTATCAGCAGACTTCTGTTTAAGTTCAGGCTCTAAGGCAACAAGTTCTTTCTTCATATTGTCAACCAAATCATTGGTCGAAAACAGCTTGGAAAGTCCATTAGCTACCCTCTCACGAGCAGTCTTAATATTACTACAAGAAATGTATGCAATAGAAGCATGTTAAATAAAACCAACATGAATATAGCTAGTAACGTTTTCTACAGCCTAATCTAGTATGTTAATACTCTTTAGTTGATCCTGATTTGTGCTTGCATTATAAGATGTCTGAGTAACAAATATATTATTCCTATTATGACTAAAGATAATCCTAGCATTAAAACATGTCTATAATAAAACTAGTTGATGGTTGTGGACACAAATTTTACCATTTGAACTATTAACTATCACTTTTTAGTACAACTGCACAATAATAATAGTAAAGCTTTCTCTTTGAGACCAAAGATTAATGAGGAGTACAGTATTTTACATGGCTACACAGTCCAAGCTGTGACCTGCAACTGCACTATAGTAGTAGCATAAAAAAATGACTTAATTAGGATAGGCATTAAGAATTAGCCACCAGCAATATATATCAGTGCATCCAGAACCAAGGAGATGAACCATTTAGTGACAGTCATAACTTAGATAGAAAGATCAAACTTCAGTTATATCCAGATTTAGCTCACTATGTTTACAACCATCAGCTCTACTACAACTTTTTTTACTAACCTCATTTGACAAATCTAATAACTTATTCTAAACCAATAATATATAGTCATGTCAAAGTCAAGCAAAAGAACATTACTTTAAGGATAAAAAAATAGAGAAAGATTAAAGGGCTGAGAAGAGTCTCTCTGAAAAGGATAGATTTGTGCAATGGTCGAAAAGGAAGAGCAAGATTTAGTACAATCCAAGATAAATTTGTGTTTTTACATTAATAACATCCCAAAATTTGAAATAAGTCTGGCTTTATTTAATTAAAAAATATTTATAAGGAAGAACTGACATTTTTATTTTGAAATATTAGAACAATAGAAGGTCGTTTCTATTCTAGGATTTAATAGGAAGTGCAATTTACGATCACTTCTTTCAAATTATATTTATTTAGAAGAAATGAGTGTACCTTGTTTTCTCTTGTACCATGGTAATGTACAGGTTGATCAGCTCAAGGTAGGAGGTGGGTGTGGTGTAGTAACGACGCTTTAGCTCAGTGAAGAATCTCATTTCTGTAACACTCATATGAATTTCTACATACATTTTAGATACATTGTCCTGTAAATGAAATACTCAAACTATTACACAATTTGTGGGACATGATAGTCTGTTTGTTTTACATGTTTCGGATGTTCCTTCAGAGTTGAAGATAGTTTACTTCCTAGTCCAAACCTCCCGCAGAACGACGGGGGATGGGAGCGGGCAGGATTTGAACCCTCGACAAATCCGAACGACAGTCCAGCGCGCAAACCGCACGACCAGGCAGCCATCCAAGTCAAGTGGTAAAGCACTTGGCTTCAAACTGATGAGAGGGATTCAAGTTTGAAAATCAGTGACGACTTGGAGTTTTAATTTTGAGATTTTTTGGAGGCCCCTGAGTGTCAGGTTCTTGTATTCTTGTATTTATCAAATTATTATTATATATTTCCAATGTAAATATTTATTAATATTAAATATTATTTCAATTTGTATTATTGTTATTATTTTCTGAACTTATAATATTTTGGCTCAAGTTCAGCCTGACAAGCACATCATACACATATAGTTGTAGATAAACTAATAAACTAAGTGTATGATGTAAATAACAATAAAATTTATTCTTGTGATATATTTACAAATGACTGATTCATGATGAATAATAATAATAGTATGAAATATCAATATGTAATAATATGTAATCTACAATGATCCAGTTAGTCTCCTTAGATACAGAACATGCATACAATTATGAAACACATAGTATATTACCTTAACTATAATAAGTAGTTCAATGGATCACATAGTCCTTCAATCTCAAAAACAACAACTGGTAATATATGTAGATCTAGCCTCTAGATCAGGTACTGTCCACTGACGACAATTCCAAAAAGTAGAAGTTCATAGTTGACACTACACCATCAGGTCTGACCACTGCAACCCGCAGTCTGGAATCTTGAACCTCAGACTCATGTACAAATCAACGTACACACCAGACGACCAACTGAGAGAAAGACCTCAGTCCTGTAGACTGTAGACCTAAAGTTGTACTCTCAATATAGAACTGAGACTGAATAAACAAGTCTTGACACTGAGACTTGACACAGAGTCTAACATATAGACTTGACACTAATACTTGAAATAGAGTCTTCAACTGAGACTACGACTAAAACTTAGTCTTGACGCTAAAACCCTATAGAAGATAAAAGAAAGGATTCTTCTAATCATCTATATCTAGTCTAATTATAGACTTACAAATACGAACGAATTCAAATAGAAAAACTATACAATGAAAAATAAAACTCACCCTAAACAGGGGTCAAGATAATCCAACAAGAAAATGTCCAAGGCAAATGCTAAGGCTATCCAATAACAAAAACCAAGGAGAAATTCCAGAGCTCTCAAAACACGTCTATCTGTACCAACGTACAAAACAATGGAGAGACTGTACTAGACGATAAATGACGCAAATCACACACACACTAAATTTACGTCACTAGAAGTTGTGACAAGCAACAAAAGCTCAGTCCTCTAGTCTACACAGAAAATATTAATAATGTAATGACGTCATCAATATAGTGATCAACGCCGCACTATCAATTAGAGAAATAATTCTACTATACAGTTACATAGATAACTGCGACACTGAGTGCACCCAACTTTAATGGGTACCTGATATATGATTTTTGGAGGCCCATGAGTGCACCCAATTCTAATGGATACCTGATATATGATTTTTGGATGCCCCTGAGTGCACCCAACTCTAATGGATACCTGATATGATTTTTGGAGGCCCCTGAGTGCACCCAACTCTAATGGGTACCTATAATTTTTTGGAGGCCCCTGAGTGCACCCAACTCTAATGGGTACCTGATATATGATTTTTGGAAGCCCCTGAGTGCACCCAACTCTAATGGGCACCTGATATATGATTTTTGGAGGCCCCTGAGTGCACCCAACTCTAATGGGTACCTGATATATGATTTTTGGAGGACCCTGAGAGCACCCAACTGTAATGGGTACCTGATATATGATAGGGAAAGAAAAGGCAGTTGGCATTCTGCTGGCCACGTGACACCCTAGTTAACCTTTGGTTATAGAAACAGATAAGCTTTGTTTGTTTAACATGTTTCAGATGTTACTTCAGAATAGAATATCCTTATTTCCTAGCCCCCACCTCCTTCAGGTTGACAGGGGAAGCCAGTGGGCAGAGTTTGAACCTGGGACCATCAAGATGACAGTCTGGAGTGAATACTGCTTGATCAGGCAACACAAGTTTTATTCATCTGCCTCCATAGATCACAAGTTCAGAAAGAGGAACCTCTATATATGTGTTTAGGGCAATAAAATATCAATGTCTCACCTATGTAATCAAGTCCTTTTGATAATACACCAATGTAAAATGAATAAGAACTTTCTTGTTGTAATGGTTAAGATGCTAAATTAATTGTAACTTGTTGACAAAGTATTTTGCTACAAAATATTCAAATTTGTTTTGCTCTAAATTAAACATTTCTTGTATGTCTATTTGTGTTTGTATTATGTGTCAATATTAATTTTTTTTTTTGTTAAAACAAAAATAGTTATAACTATTGATTTTTGTTTGTTTACTTAAATAGTAAACATTAATGTTTGAGGATTAGTTTGCTTCATATTTTTTAAATGGTACTTTCTAGAAAAATGCAAGTCAAGTTTTTCAATTGAAGTCTTGAATGGATGTTAATGATCATAGATATTTGAGAATCACATTTTCTTTCTAATGCTCAATAAAATAATAATTTAGTGTAAGACTTACTTTGATTTCATCTGAACATCCTAAAGATACGGTTTTGAAGAAAGACTGTGCCACTCCTAAAAGAGCTTCTTTTGGCCATTCAATGAACCAGTCTATGGTGCAACAGTTGACCAAAGATGGAAACATCCGGCATCGTGATCGAAAGGCAGAGCCCACCGGAGACATGCACAATACTATGTGCAGATTATTTCTGGAAAAAATACAGACCGATAAAGTGCAATTAAATTTAAAGGGCATCTTTACAGAAAATAATATTAAACAAATTTATTATGTCTGGATTAAAACAGTACAGAGTCTTAAAGAATTTATTTCTCTGAAAAGTTTTCTTCATAACCATCGAAATAATTTTTCTATCTTATCAGTCTACAGATATTCCTTGTTAATCTAGTTATGCACATTAATTTTAGACCTTTACACTTTTGTAATCTCAGCTTTTGTTTTCTTTTTAAGAGTGTCTAAATGAAGATCTAAGGGGTAACAGTGTTGACTCTATCATAACATGATATCTATACTCTTAATTCACTTTAATTGCTCTCAACCAATCTGCAACTAATAGTTCATTCTTGAGTGCCTTCTAATCATCTTGTCTTACTTTTTTTTTTACTTTACTGTGACTGTTCATTCATCAAATATATATTTACCTATGCATGGTACAATTCATACAAATTGTTAACTTGTATCACATCCAAAGATTATATTTTCAAACTTGGAAATCCAAAACAGGATTACAATTTACAATGGCAACCAAGCCCCATGATGACCTTCTGACCACTGTTAAAAAACACAAGTTAAGACTGTACAATGAGATTCTCAGGGCTCGCAAAAAGTAAAAAGTAAAAGTACCAGGGAAATAAAGAAGGTGGTGTAAAAAGAAAGGATTGGGAGGACAACATTAATGAATGGATGGGGCTGTCTACGGAAGAAACTCTAATCCTGATAGAGAGAAATGGAGAAAAACTGTCAACAGCTGTTTATGGTGCCCCAACAGTTCGACAGACTGAATGACAGGGTAAGGTGAAGATGACCATATGTATGTAGTGCTAGACACCAGTCAAGTGACAAGCACAATTCTGTCAACATATGTTTATGGTGCCCCAACAGTCAGACAGACTAAATGACAGGGTAAGGTGAAGATGACCATATGTATGTAGTGCTAGACACCAGTCAAGTGACAAGCACAATTCGAACATATGTTTATGGTGCCCCAACAGTCAGACAGACTAAATGACAGGGTAAGATGAAGATGACCATATGTACGTAATGCTACACACCAGTCAAGTGACAAGCACAATTCTCTGAACATGACGACAATGAATTAATGACTTTCTATGAACAGGTGCTAATCCTACACCCACACATTCAAATGAACAAGGCAGTTTCCAAGGGTAAAGGATTGAACAATTTCTGGTTTCATTAGCCATGATATGTTGGATACTTATCTGACACACTGAATGCAACAAAAGCTACATGTACCTGACAGTGAATACAATAAGCCAAATGAACCTGTTGTAGGGGAACATTGAGAAGTCAAATGAACGTGAAAAATGGATAAAGAAAAGTCAAATGACCAGGTACAGGTTCAAAGTTCAAACATACCTGACACACTGGATATAATTAGGTCTAGAGTCATTTATACATGAAACATAGTAAGGTCAAAAGTGCCTGACACTTAAAACAATAATGTCAACTGTACCTGACACAATGGATACAATAGTCATAAATAGCATCTCTATTTCCTTCAGGAATTCCTGCCTCTTTAGCACCTGGTCTGCAGCCTATTATCAACCTCTCATACTCGTCAGGTTCAAACAAGTTTGGAACTTCTCCAGAGTTCAGCATGTTGTTAATATCTTCTAGAAATTCTTCTACCACAATCTGTCAGATGACAAAACTCACATATTTTTTTTCTGTCTTCATGTTGTAGTATAGCTAGCATATTAAAAAACTAGTGCGCAGTGGTGCACATGTATGATTATTGATGTTTATGGTCAATTATATTAAAATTAGTGCAAGGGAAACATTGATGACATGGCATTTGACCACTAATAAAATGTTTTGTAAGACAAGTTTTGTGGATGTCATTTTGTTGTGGCGATATTTAGAGGAGATTTCAATCTGCATTGTAAAGTAATGTTATCTAAACAAATTAAGTGGACACCCGTAAAGGCAAGACACAGATAGTCAAAGGTAATTGTACTGAGAAAGGCTTCGAGATAATGGATTGCTTTGTTTTGGAAAAAATTCCTAGAGGTTGGGAGAAGGGTTGCATTGCAAGAAAAAACAGTTTCTAAAACTAGTTAAAATGTAGATTCTATTGTTGCTAATTGAAAAAAAAAAAGAAAGTGCATAATAACTAAATATTTAATAAGACATAAGATAAGTACCATATGCATAGTATAGGCATAAAATGAATATTTGTGTATGCAATATAAAATTTTTAGGTAATTTAAATATCAAATATTTATGACTATGAAACTGATCAAATAGACATTTTACACCAATCTACTTTTATCTACAGTAGATCCAATGGCTTTTTAACCTGTCTTGAATTATCATCAAAATGAAGAAACTGCATATCCTGATCAGGGACTGCTGTTCAGTGACAATAAGGTGCACAACTATCATTCGCAAGAAAGATCACAAAAACTAGTAAATGCTCTGGCAGTTGCATGTCAAGGGTTCAGACTTACAATAAGTCTCGCCAAGACTCAAGTCTTGCACAAGAAAAAGCTTCTGCAGCAGTGGCAAGACTCTCTAATTATGTCTGGGAAAATACCAAACTGACCACAGCGACCAAAAAAGCTGCATAGTGTGAACTCTTCTTAATGGTAGTGAGAGCTGGTCAACATACATACTTCACGAGGATAGATTAAACAGTTTACCCTTGCACTGCCTGTGACACATAATGTCCTTTTCCTGCAGGGTTTGTGTCTCCCATCAGGAAGTTTTGAAATTAGCCAATACACACAATATCTAAAATATTATGACACAGAAAAAGACTAAGTTGGCTTGGACATGTCACTTGCATGCCAAATGGAAGTTTCCTAAGCCCAACCACTATGCCAAGATTATGGAGTCTTACCCAAGGGATGCCCAAGACTAACCAAGCAAGATTTGATGATCACAGGCTTCAATGAAAGTATGTGGGAGAAGAATCACCCAAGATTGGACATACTGGTACAAACATCACCCAAGATTGGACAGCGTGAAGGTAGACTGTGCATACTGGTACAAACCTCACCCAAGATTGGACAGCGTGAAGGTAGACTGTGCATACTGGTACAAACATCACCCAAGATTGGACAGCATGAAGGTAGACTGTGCATACTGGTACAAACATCACCCAAGATTGGACAGCGTGAAGGTAGACTGTGCATACTGGTACAAACATCCCCCAAGATTGGACAGCCTGAAGGTAGACTGTGCATACTGGTACAAACATCACCCAAGATTGGACAGCGTGAAGGTAGACTGTGCATACTGGTACAAACATCACCCAAGATTGGTCAGCATAAAGATAGACTGTGCATACTGGTACAAACCTCATTGAGAACAAAAGGAATGAAGCAGCTAGAGACAAAAAGATGATAAAGAAAGCTGTCCTGTCACATAGCCCTTTAACAGGTGCATTCATATACACTAACTGTGGCAAACATTGGCACTTAAGAATTGGCTTGTTTAATAACACCAGATTCTGCCCAGACTCAAGAAGAAACTAAAACCAATGACACATCTAGGCTTATCCATTGTCTTTCAAATAGAAGGAGCCATATAGTATAGTACCAGTATTAGATTTTTCAAATATTAATATGTATCACATTAGTTTGACAAACACACATGATCACACAGATATTCACATACATGCAGTTTGACAAACACATATGATCCCACAAATATTCACATACATACAGTTTGACAAACACACATGATCACACAGATATTCACATACATACAGTTTGACAAACACACATGATCACACAGATATTCACATACATACAGTTTGATGGAGGCGAACAGGCAGCAGCAAGGGTTACATCCTGTAACAGAAAAAATTGTTTGAGTCAGTGCACAAAGCTGTGTAGCAGTGCATCAGCTTTTTTTCTTTTAAAATGGACTAAAAGAGAATTTGAAAGATTATTTCATGGAATCTTGAACACAGGATTAAATATGTCCACTTTGCTGATTGTCAGTAATGGTTTCTCTGGTTTGATGATAGATTATTTTGTGAAAGCCTATATATCTCCACACCTGTACCTTCTTGGCAGCACTAAATTCTCTATATAATTCTGATAATATAACTTCTGGTAGCCCAACTTTCACTTCAGAATAGATTCAGAAACAGGACTATCATTTCAAACCAAATTTCTTAAGTGAAATAAACACTCAAAATATCTTTAAGAATGTTAAATATTAAAAGTGCTACTTGAAACTCTTTGCTGAGTGAAAATATTTGAATTAAATTGATCATCTGAACTTTTGTGTTGCAAAGCCTATTTATTCTCTTATCAAAATCTATCCCATCATTTAATGACATTAACACACACACATATATACTTTTTTTTGGGGTAAGTTTCTACAAGGCTGGAGGAGTAAAGATGATAAAGACACTTTTTAAGATTTGCAACAGGATCTGGCAGTCAAGAGACTGGCCCAAGCCCTGGTTTCAATCACTCATCATCACCCTGCTAAAAAAAAGGCTATTTGCAACTCTGTCAAAACTACCATGCCTCATAAGCCATCCCAGCAAAGTCCTGTTAAAAATTATATTATACCATCTAAAACCAATAGATGACAAAAATTTTAGTAGGACAAGCAGGTTTTAGACAAGGTCACAGCACAACAGAAAAAAAATCCTAAGCTTCAGGATACTCTGTCAAGTCTTAATAGATTTTAAGAAAGCTTTCAACATCAAAGGTTACAAAGGTACTGCAAGCATTAAAGGAAGAAAAATTACTAACTTGTGCTTTGCTGAATACATAGATGGTCTGGCAGGGACTAGCTTACTAGTTGCTCAAAGACAAGACTTCCACAGCATAGGGTGTGCAAATCAATGTTGAAAAAACACTAATTATGACTCTAATAGCCAACAGACATTAGTATTGGAGGCTTAAAGAAAGTTGACAAGTAAATTTAAATACCTAAGAGCTATTGTTTCAGATAAAGAAACCAAAACTGAACTACTGGCCAGTTCACAGGAGCACTTGGTTAACTCATAGCAATTTAGAAAGACAAAGGTATAGCCCTCCACACTTAAATCAGACTTTGGCCATGGCCACATTCTTATATGCTTGAACTGCAGAACTATAGAGGAGGATCCTGGCCATAGATATATGCTACAGAATGATCCTAATTATCACATACAAAGACTGAAACATAAACAAAAGATTAGATACTGGATCACAATGACAATCGGGCCCAGAGATGACCTGCTAACCACTGTCAATAACAGAAAACTAAAACTTTATGACCATATTCCTTTATGACCACAAGGTCTTCAGGGCTCGCAAAAAACTTTCTGCAGGGAACAGAACCAGGAAATAGAAGAGGCAGCACAGAAAGAGATAGGAAGACAACATAAAAGAATGGATGACCAGTCATTGAAAGAGATTCTATTAAAGGCAAAAAAAAAACAACCAGAGAGGAATGGAGAAAGACAGTCGACAGATCATGAGTGGTGTCCAAACAGTTAAACAGGCTAAGGGATAGGTGAATTCTTTAAATGATATTTGCAATGACAAAATTGAATACTTTTATATTTATGCCTATTTAAAACAACTTTATAGTCTCTTCACAGCTTGTCAGTCCAAGGTGGAATTAGTTTTAATGATTTCAAAATTGCAGTCAAAGAGGGTTTCCAGTATAAGCCATTCTGAATCTTTTAAAATTATTTAACATTTTATATCATGGCGAGCCAGTATATTAAGAATGCTACCCTCTAAATACAGACATGCCTACCCCCCAAGACCCAGAATGTGGAACACTCAGGTTGAAAATGTGGAATTTTGGGCCCCAATGTGGAACATAAACACGTTTATGTTTGTCAGCCATACTGTATACAATATAAATAAAACTTCAATTATATTACTTTAACAACAATACTAGTTTGCTTCTTATAAATTAGATGTAAATAGTATTTATATAATTAAAAGTAAGAAAACCTTTAATTCATAATTGTGTCCTTTGTTTTGAAATCAATAGTTCTAACTCCTATAACTATATGATGAATTCTAAAAAAAATTTATTCTAATGACCAAGACTCAAATGTTACTAGATCTATTTTTTATTTGTTACTACTAGATCTACATCTAAATCTAATGACTAGATCTAGATTATTCTAGATCTACTTGATTATCTATCCTTTCTAGGGCTCTACTCTAGTCACTCTAGATGTCTCTAGTTGTAGATCTAAAATAATTTAAGAGTCTACTAGTCTAGGCCTACATCTAATAAGTCCTCTAAGTCTAAGAACACAGATTATAATAATTATATTATAGATCTAGATTTAAATATTTATGTCTAGATCTATGGACTTATTGAGAACTAAATTGATTACATAATGATACTTAAAAATCTAGAGATCTATCACCTTCTAAGTCTATTCTATTTAGTATTTCTAGATAGATCTAGAATCTAGATTTAGTATCAAGTATCATCTAGTTATCTAGTATTATGATTATCTAGTGCTAGACCTAGAAACTAATTTAGACTATGGAATATAGATTAAGTAGATATATAGCCTTATTTACTATATTTAGGCCTTAGCCTTACACTTTACAGTATCTAAGTTAATTAATTACATTTAGGTCTAGACTCTAGAATAAAGTATTTAAAAAATAATCATTTTTCTTAGATTACTTAGAAACCTAAGAAACCAGTTGTCTGAGTTGAAGTTGAGTTAGAATACTAGAATAGATCTAGACTCTAGACCTAGTGACAATCTAGTCTAGCTAGACTAAGACTAGTACTACTAGATCTACTACTTACTTACTAGTAGTAAAAAGTAGTAGTAAGTAGTCTAGTAGACTAGTCTAGAGTTAGATCTAGAGCCATTGTGACTCATTGTCTGATTTGTCATTGTCGGGAAAAGAAAGTTTAGAAAGGGATTTGAATGGAACATTTGGGCAATTTGGCTTATTAATTACTTATTAGTACTTGCGGTCCGCACTTACTAGATTCTAAGAATTCCTCTAGTATCTAGATTCTATACCTAGACTACTAGATCTAAGTCTAGATTCTAGATCTATGGTCTATGTCTAGAATCTAGATCTAGCTCAACCATATCTAATATCTTCGTAAATTACGGGTCTGGAAAGAGATGAAAAGTAAACAATAAACACAGACCTATATATATTTTATTTTGCATTCAGTATTTTCATTTCGCACTATTAATAAATAATGAAAAATCGGCGATTTTTGTGTGTGTGTGTGTGTCGGAATTCAGACTTGGCGGAACAAAAAATCGTGAATGTGGAACGGCGGAACATGTGAGCTTTTTTGATGCTTTTGCGGGACGGTCCCGCATAATATATTTAAAATATATAAAGGGTAAAAAAAAGTGGTCCACATTGCAAGACTCTCCCCATTGTTCTTTGGCTGTTGTTATCATGCCAGGTACATCAGTTTACAAGAATCGATTACAAGGTCGCCACACTTTGTCATCAGTGTATATAAAAACAATGAGATGCCCCTGTACATTAGAGAACTGATTACTCCATAAGTCCCCCAGAGAGCCCTACGCTCAATGGACTCAACGCTTTTAGTGGTGCCATGTTTCTCCCTCAAAAGCTACGGTCTGCGGGCTTTTTCAGTGCACGGACCCAAGGTTTGGAACACACTCCCCATTGATCTCAGACAGACAACATGCTATACCACTTTTAAGAAGGATATTAAGACCTACTTGTTTAAAACTTTTTTAAATTAGTTTTTTATTTCTATTGTCGTGTTTGTGTTTGTAATGTTATTACAGCGCCTTGAGCCTACATTTTGTTTGTTAACAGCGCTTTATAAATAAAACTATTATTATTATCAGTTTAATCAAAAATCTTCAACTCATACACATGCACTCAAACAGTAAACATTTTGTTATCCCTTATGAAAAAAAAAACGTTCGTAATTATTTTTAGCACCTGAATTTCTTTCCAGGTCATTGTTTCTCTGTCATATAAACCATCAAAGTCTAGATACTGTCGTAAAAGTTCAATAGGTGGCTGAGAGCCGTACGTGTCCAGTTTGGGCATGTTGAGATCGTCAATAAATATGACCACTTGTTTACCTTGAGGTGCACCTGTACACAGAGAAAAGCATGACAGAAGGACATTGGTATGAATAATGAACATTGATCAAAGTTTTGAGGAATTAAGATGTAAGTCTACTGGTACTTTTCAAGAGTTGTATGTTACTACTATGGTCTTGTATGTCAGCCATTAAGGATAGGATGGCTGCATGGTCATGTGATTTTCGCACTGGACTATCGTTCAGATTTATCAATAGTCCAGGGTTCAAACCCTGCCCGCTCCCATCCCCCTCATCCTGCAGGAGGTTTGGACTAGGAAATAATTATCTTCAACTCTAAAAGAACATTCAAAACATGTAAAACATTTTACAAATATGTAAGTAAAGGCGGGGCTTTAAGTCAAAAGGGCAGGTCGTCACAAATCCTCAAAAAAACATAATCTGATGCGCTATCGAAAATGTAAGACTACAGTTGAGATGCTTATAGAAACATGTATAAATGATGGTCAATTATAGCCCCTGCCGCTTCTTTGTTCCCAACCTACATCTATTGGACTGTATTGTTTTTTTAATTGTTCTAAAAGTGGAGTTCAATTTTCTGAAATTTTGTAATTAAACATTAATACTACTGAAACATTAGGTCAGTTTTAGACTATAATGTCACCATGCATTAGTTAAACATTGAAATTGTTCTTATTCTTAATTTCAATCAATCAAAAAGTTAGTTAATTTAATGTATTAAAAATTGCTCTAGGACATGTTGACCCCCAATCATGATGAAGCATGTGGGAAATATTAAAAGTACAATTAGGCTGCAAGCAGATACCATGTCACTATGCTGTCATTACTCTGAACTACCCAACAGCACAATGTTATGTACAAAACAAAACTACAGTTGATGTGTGGAAAGCAAACAAGAAAAAAGAAATGCAGGTTAAATTAAGACCTGACAAGTTTTCTTGAAAGAACTTGAAAAAAACATTTAATGGTGCAAATGATCACTGCCTCAGAAACATTTCATGAGTTTACTAGGTAGACCTGAGAGAATCAGGAAAAAAATAACTAAAACTACACAAAGCATAGACTAAAAATCAGCTTGCTGAGTTCATTGGGTCAGGGCATTATAAAAAGAAATGCCAAAGCTGAAAGGGAAAAAAAATTGTTGTAGCTGCTATTGGAACTGTCCAAAACAGGATATAAAAACCACTCTTTCACCACCAGCAGGTATATTGAAAGGACAAAGTCTATTTTTCATACTGCTTTTAGCCACAACCATGATCCAATTATGGTGATTTGTGTGTGGGTGATTTGTTACCCCAAGCCATGTAACTTTAAAAAAAAAAGAAAAAAAAAAGAAATGTAGCCTATTTTGTTTGTTCTACTAATTGTTTGAATGCATTTGTTGCAATGTGTGAAGTGTGTTACTTATACATAGATGTAACCCATCCAGACATCATTTGTTAAACAGATGTAACCCATCCAGACATCATTTGTTAAACAGATGTAACCCATCCAGACAATCATTTGGGTCAGGGAACCACTCTAGATCCTTAAAGCATAGCTGGCAAAGCGTATCAAGTGAACATAACTTTTTTTTATATGTGTTTCAAACATTTAAGATGTTATAGAACTATATGTGTGTTAGTCATTAAAGACATATATGTTAGTTTTTAAAAGATTTTTGTTGGTCATTAGAGAAGTGCATATTAGCAGTTGAACACAAAATGTTTGTTAGTAGTTGAGGAAGAACATGATCTCTTTCTCAACTTGCGCTCTTCATGTAAATTTTTTTTTTTGCAATAAGCCCCTGTCGATTCTTTTTGCACATAAGATCAAAACAGTAGCCTATATAGCCTGCAAACCTTGACTCAATTGGTAGGGTTTTGAAAATATAGAAAATTATTTTATTTTAAGTAATCAATTTTTAGCATAAAATGATATTTAATTTTATAATTACTGAAATTAATTTTAGTACTAAAAATATCTTGAGAGAGTAAATAAAGAAATTAATAAGTCAGGATATTAACCAAAAAGACATACAAAAAAACAACAAAAAAAAACTGAGATCAGACATTTAGTTTAAAACATAAGACTGTATAAGAAGTTAAAATGTTACAGTTATAGACAAAAAAATAAATTTACCAATAACATTTTTTTTTCGTTTCTCCAACTTCCCTTCAATAATTTCTTGAGTTCTTCCGCTGCTGGTTTGTGCAGAAAAGTTAATGTAAACTGGTACGTAGTTCATTCTCTCAGAGATGCGGTCAAGTAAATCTCTTACTATCACAGACTAGAACAGGTTGGAGGAGACAATATATTCATTCTTTCAGATATGCTGGAGAGACTATTGAAATTGTGCAAAACTTTAAATACCTTGGTACTATCCTAGACAATAAACTAAATTTTACTGCAAATACTGATTATATCAGCAAAAAAGGGCAGCAAAGATTACGACTACTAAGAAAACTGTCCTCGTTTAATGTTAGCGAAAAGGCCTTGGCTATGTTTTATCACGCTCACATCTGCAATGTTTTCAGTTTCAATATCACTGCCTGGTATAAGAATCTGAGCATTAAAAATAGGAATAAACTTAATAGAATCCTCAATGCTGCTGGCAAAATCATTGGCAAAAAACAAACCCCATTTGGGCAATTGTTTGAGACAAACATCTATAAAAAAGCTAACAAGATCCTTGAAATAAAGAATCACCCTTTGTGTCAGGATTTTGTGATTTTACCATCACAAAAGAGATACAAGACACCGATAGCAAAGACAAACAGACACAAACACTCTTTTGTTCCCCTGGCAATCAAATCATTAAATAAGAACAATCTGGTACAAACTTTGTCACATGTAAATTATGAGTGAGTCTGGTGTGAATGTACACTTTGGTTTCTTATAGTTATAGTGTTTTTTGTTTGGTAATGCACAAATTGTAAGACAAATTTCCTTACGGATAATAAAGATTATTATTATTATTATTATGCAGTCAATTATTTCAATTACACAAACATTAACCAATCAAGAAATATTCAGAAGTTGCAACAATTTTTTTTAATTTATAGTTTAAACAATAACATTAAACCAACATCTTATAATCATATCTTTAATGAAGGTAAATTGGTAAACTAATTTCATACTACCTTGCCCACGCCTGTCCCTCCTATAAAGAGCACTGGTTTTTGAACAGAAAGTAACCTCTCTAGGAAGTAGCCATAACGTGCTGTGTCCACAGTGGGCACCATCATTTTAAAAAATGAAATGGATTTGTCAAATCGAAAGGATGAGACAAGACGCTCCCACAGATCCATTCTCTTTGAATCCACCTCAATGTAATAGCTCCATAAAGGATATGTTCCTGGCAGCTGAAAGGTTTATTAATAATAGAGAAACACTCCATCTTGCAAATAAATTCAATGCACATAACTTTAGTATTGTTTTTAAGGACAACATAACATCAAATTTAAACAGAACATGTCAATAGTACTTCAGCAGTGCATCTAGAATGCACTACATCTAGACTTCTTTCCAGCTACTAGATTACTCACTGAAGTAAGCTATAAGCAAGCACCAGTATTCAAAATGCACTCAAGACTCACCCGTCTCTGTATCCAATCACAAAAACTATTTTTTATGCTTATAAAGAAGAGTCCTTGGTGTATGTTTTGTTAATTGTTTTCTACTATCACTACCAATGTAGTCTTTTACTAGATGGGTCTAGTTTTAAATAAAGTCAATAGGTTTAGTGAGTAGAAGAAATATACCCAGTTCTTTAAGGTCCAAATTTGTTGTTATATTATCCAACAATGAAATCAACTCTGAGCCCGTTCAGCACTAAATTGCCTATGATGTATAAATAGAATATCTGATTGAAACTATCAACACATAATATTGTTTCAGTTACCTTGGCATCTTGATTTTCATCAAATTGTTGTCGTATAAACAGATCAAAAGCATCTCTGTACTCATCATTGAGGTTACCCCCAAGAGCCCAAAGGTAACAAAACACAAAGATCTGGCACAGAAATCGAAACATCTTGGAGGATTCTAGTGACCAGTCAAATTGACCAAGCTTGTAGAAGAAAATGGCTTCAAGCAACTTACAAAATGAGTTTATTTTGCTGATATCTACCTGGAAAATAAGAGTACAGATCTAAATGTCGAGAATTCTTAAGTCTACATTGAAACTAATTTGTTCTTACTGGTATGGATATAGTTGATATTGAATATGTTTAATTATTGATTGTTGTTAACTTTCTATGTATAGACCTAAGAAACAAGGTCATTGTACAACAAAAGGACATAATGTGGATAGATGACTATATATTTTTTTTAAATGCTAGCTTAGCAGATCATGTCCTTTTGATGGATTCCTTATTAAACTCTGCTTATGTTAACACCAGGAAAAAGGTCTGAAAGTATGGCCTGCAAAACATTATAAACCACTCAGTGAACAAGTTTCATAACTATTTCTTAATACTTTTTTTTTATTCCACCCAAAAATATAATTTTTTAAAAATTTAGATTTATCTATAAGAAATATTCTGGTTAATGCTTGTGATAAAACCATAACAAAAACTTTCCACAAATGAATTGATAATTCATAGATAACAATATGTTTGTCTAAAAACTAATTAAAAGCTCAAGCTCCATGTAAGTAAATACACATTATTAACATGCAATATGAGTGATTATTTAGATTATGGCACAATAATAATTTACAGTTTTTACTATTGTATGGTTCAGTAAGCTTATAATCAGAAGTAGGGCCTACATGAATAGATGTAGTGATTTATTAATCAACAGAGTGATTTATCACTTCATCAAATGGTTCACATTTATTACAAGGCTGAACACTGTGGTTTTTACTTCATCTTTCTATTGTTTTGACATTTGTTAGAAGAGTTTATATATATAGCTGTTAGTTCTTCTTCTTCTTCATCGTTCTCATTGTTAAGTTGGAGTGTTCATATGACTAGACCAATACATGAGATGACTGCGCAGTGGTTTCCAAATCAGGGAGCTCTCCATATAGTTTTCTTTCTATTGGGGTGATTTGGGGCCAATTTCTTATACAGGCCTCTTGGTAAAGAGAGCAGTTTTGGAGGACGTGGTCTGCATTTTCTGGTGATACTCCACATGGGCAGATTTTACTGGTTCCAATTTTGAGCTTCTGGAACATGTGTTGAGCTTCTGGAACATGTGTTGTCGCATTCTGTTGTGTCCGGTCCTGAGTCGAAAGATTAGGCGTTGGTCTTGTCGGGATAGCTTATAGTAAGCGTCATCTTTCTTGTGATTTGGATGGGAGCTCGTCCATTTCTCATTTATTTTATCTACAATTAATTTCTTCATTTCTTCTGGATAGAGTGCAGAGTTTACTTGTAAGTTTGTTCTCCCACTCTTGGCGAGTGTGTCAGCCTTCTCATTTCCTGCTAGCTGTTAGTCTTTTATAACAGTTCAAAGCATAAACAAATAATAGTAATACTTATACTAATAATAATAATAAATGAAAAAGTAAAAACCGAGTTACTTGAAACAGTTTAGCATCATTGAACAAAAACTTTGGAAGATTGCTATCACGAAGCGCTCGAATCAGAACTACATCTTCCGGTTTGTCAGGATTCTGTCTTTTTAAACTGCCAGCCATAACCAGGACAGATTTAACAGCTCGCATACCTAAAACAAAAATGTGTACATTATCATAAATTTGCTTTTTACCTAAATGAAACATATAAGCACATTTTATTTGAGTGTGTACATGTCTTTAGCTTTAGGATATAATTATTCAGGAGTGTCTACTATTTTCTAGGACATTATTATTTATGAGTGTGTACTTTTTTTCTAGGAAATACTTATTTAAGAATGTGGGAAGCGTGGTCGAGAGGCCAAGTGCGCTTGAACTTGGCTTGGCTTGGCTACCTAGAAGGGGGCTCGAGGTTCGACACCCGACTCGGGCAGAGTTGTGTTTACTGAGCGCCTAAAGGCAGCACGGAAAACCAACTCCTAGATACCCCCTCCCCCCCACCGGTCCACAAATGAGATTGGACCAAAAGCACTCTGAGCATGCTATAAGCAAGAAAGTATCGCTATATAAAAGCTATAATAATAATAATAATGTGTCAAGGTTATTACCAAAGTCATAATGATCTTGTTGCGAGAGTTGTTCACTACACAGTTTGTACATTTGAACCATTTTCTTGGCTAATGTTCTGGAGGACTCAAATCCTTCTGAGTACAAGATAACTTCAGCAATCAGACCTAAAACAAAAGAAGCAATAAAATATGTCCAGATTTATCTACAAGGAGTCACTTTGTATCGGAGTGACAATAAACTACATATAAACTTCATCTGTAAGTTTATTATATATCATTTTTATCAACACTGATGGCCTTAATGGAAAAAGCTTCATTGGTCTTACAGCAGAAAATGTATCAATACTGAAATGAGATGAAAAGAATTAGCCCAAGTTGAATAGAGAGACAATGTTAAACTGTGAACGCTACACTTAATAAACAACGCCAACACTATAACGCCAGATTCATGAGTGAATTTATTTACACACTATGGTAACACACATGACACATAACATTCCAACATTCAGTCCCTTAGTCAAGGGGAATCATTCAAGCTACTCATATAAACAATGTCAACAGACAATATAGCATATCTAGCATAAGATCCAAGCCATCTCAAATGACAGAGGCTGAGAAAGAAATTGCATGTGATACCAGAGATAAAAGTAATAAAACATTCAAAAGGATCACTCAACTTTAAACTGGTTCATAGGTTTAGGTTCTATTTTTGTTGTCTTATAAATTAAATACAGAAATAAATCTCCGCAGGAGTCAAACTTTGGCCCGAACCATGCAAAGTACAAGACAATACAAGACAATGGCCTGCTCTGCACAATGAACAGTTTGTTCAAGCCTCCATGACAGGCATCACATGTACTTGCAGATTTGGGCCTTTTGGGATTTTTCTAAACACTTAGCCATTGTGTACTTGTGGCTTTTGAATACTACTAAGGAAAAGACCTTCTAGATGTTTCATCCTCTTACCATAATCTGGTACCATCATTGATATAGGTCTAAACAAAGCCTGTAAATTATCAGGTAATTCTGTCCGTCCAGCGTAACCAGGATTCATAGTGATGAAGGCTGCACATGTATGAACCAGTTTGATCTCACGCCCTTCAAACATGAACCTATTGAGCTATAGAGGGAGACAACATAGAAAACTTTGTTCTTACCAGTCTAGTAATCTAAAGAGAGAGACAATTTTTTTTATTGTTTCTAACACCAATCAGGTTAACCAATTTCATTAACAAATCTCCTTGACCATAACCTACATGGAAACATACATGCACTACATGCAATTACCAAGCTTCTATCTAAGGATTTTAAAACTTAGAATAAACGCACCCACCTCTCAAACCATCACTAAAACAGAGGTAATGATAATGAATAGTCAACAGTAAATTGGAAATAATGATTATGACGATCTCAGGAATATATTAATATATGGTGTGGTGTAAAAAAGAAAATATATGAAAGTTTTAAATTGCAACATTAGAAAATACAAAAAACTGCTTGACACATAGAATTTGGAAAAATAAGTAAAACAAAAACACTGCCCATGATGAAATATTGATGTGTTATTCTGATGAAATATTGGTGTGTTCATTTGATGAAATATTGGTGTGTTATTCTGATGAAATATTGGTGTGTTATTCTGATGAAATATTGGTGTGTTCATCTAATGAAATATTGGTGTGTTATTCTAATGAAATATTGGTGTGTTATTCTGATGAAATATTGGTGTGTTCATTTGATGAAATATTGGTGTGTTATTCTAATGAAATATTGGTGTGTTATTCTGATGAAATATTGGTGTGTTCATTTGATGAAATATTGGTGTGTTCATTTGATGAAATATTGGTGTGTTATTCTGATGAAATATTGGTGTGTTCATTTGATGAAATATTGGTGTGTTATTCTGATGAAATATTGGTGTGTTATTCTGATGAAATATTGGTGTGTTCATTTGATGAAATATTGGTGTGTTATTCTGATGAAATATTGGTGTGTTATTCTGATGAAATATTGGTGTGTTCATTTGATGAAATATTGGTGTGTTATTCTGATGAAATATTGGTGTGTTATTCTGATGAAATATTGGTGTGTTTCTGATGAAATATTGGTGTGTTATTCTGATGAAATATTGGTGTGTTATTCTGATGAAATATTGGTGTGTTATTCTGATGAAATATTGGTGTGTTATTCTGATGAAATATTGGTGTGTTATTCTGATGAAATAGTGTGTTATTCTGATGAAATATTGGTGTGTTATTCTGATGAAATAGTGTGTTATTCTGATGAAATATTGGTGTGTTATTCTGATAAACTCTTTGAAAGATTGATTTTGTTTCGCTTTTTAAACCAGAGTTGCTGATTTATTCACATTTACATACACACTTGTATCTACTGATTATAATATGGAAAGTTTGCAGTAGTATTTAGTATAAAAATTCCAATCCCATTATTCAAAATCTACAACTTAGAGAAGTCTATAGACTTGTGAGGAGCAGAATAAGTTGAATAAGATTATAGGAATGAGGCACATTTTCTCACACTGATCTTTGTATTTTATAATGAAGGACTTATTGGAGTTTATATGGTGTCTTTATTTACTGTGCCTTGTACAAATGAAGTTATTTATTTCTTAGTCTGCAACACTTTTCATAAATAATACTGCCAAAAAAACTAAGCCTAACGATGTTCGCCACTTTTTCTAGAGAACAATGTTTTAGTCTGATTAATTACATTGATTGTTTAACTCCCTTTCCATATAATATTTAAACAAAAACACTCTTCTTTTAGTAGGCAATAATGGAGATTAATAAAGGACTAGATTGAAACACTAGAGGCAAGCATGTAGGCCTTGAGTTTCATGTCAAAAAAACAAACAAACATGTAGTCCTTGAGTTTTACGCCAAAAACAAACAACAAAAAACATGTAGGCCTTGAGTTTCATGCCGAAATATAATCTAATAAAGGTAAACTTTCATCTGGGTCGTTAGACCTAATAAAAACACGAGAAATCTTCATTCAGAAACCTAGAACCTAAGTATTTACTTTCATGCACAATGTTCGATATGAAAATATTATTTTCTCATTAGATTCCTTTGCTAATAATTTTTTTTGTCTTTATTACAGCTTATTCTATATTATGATAACCAGATCTAAGTAATTACATTTTGATAAAAGTCACTTTATCTTGATTAGTCATTATTTTATTTATTTTCAGGTAACACTTTTTAATCGACACTTTCTTTGGTGGTAAGACATGCTTCATATTTGCTGCTTTAGCTTCATGCCTATGTTACTTTTGAATCCTGCCTTATCTACTTTTGATTCCTACCTTAGCTACTTTGGCATTTCTGATAGTAATAAGTTGTTGAGCAATAACAGATAAAACTTCAATATTGATTCGGTTGAACTCATCAAAACAGCACCAGGCCCCTGACTGTGCTAGCCCAGAGAAGAATCCTCCCATCATCTGGAAGAATACAATGGAAATTGAAACTATCAGTTATGTTAAAATAACATAAAATTTTAACATCTAATAATTGCTCAATAAAACAGTATTTAATATAGCTGAAGAAGTCAAACTATAGAGCAATCATTATCATCATTGACAGACCTCTGTCCTAAGATGACTATGGCTATCCCATAGAGCCTTCCTTGTTGGGGCTATAGTGCCCATGCATACTATGTAGAACCTGGTAGTTCCAGTCTTTTCCATTTAACTGGCTAGGTCAGCTGAGATCATTGCTACATCATTGCTGCTACATGGCTGTTCAATGAATGTCTCTCTACCACTTCTCTACACATGGTGAAGTCTAGATCTATGTCCATGTCTTCCCAAGCATTTATATGCTCTTCTATTCATATTGTTACAATCTCTCCTCTACTGCCCAGGCTCTCTTCAAACTGCACCACACGACACAACGAACTCAAAGAACCTCACAACTCATCAGGGCTCCAAAGTAACAGTAGCAATTTAATTTCAAATACATTACAAATACTGTACGGTTGGCAACAACATCACACTAACTCGTCTGGTCACATTGCGAGGTAACGTGAAGTCCAGTCTTTCTAACACACTCGCTCTTATATAGAGTCTCTACTGGCCTTCTAGAATGGGATGGAACGTTCTTGGCCACTCAGAATGATCACAATCGCCATGACTTGCGTGCGTAATATTTACACACAGGTCGTTGCCGAACTGGCGTGTACTGTCACTGGTCACAGTTGACCGCTCATCCTGCGCTGGACTGTGGCGATTTGAGTAGGCTAAAAACACACAGCACTACCCCCAACTGTGTCACCACCAGGTTTACAACAATATGATTTGATGCATTCTGAAAGCTTCATTTGTACATGATGATCACACCTTTATCATCAAGATAGTTAAGCAACTATTTTCTATTTAAAAGTAGGGATCACCACAAAGGTTTTTTTTCCTTTTGATCACATCCACTTGGCAGAGGTGGGGGCTTGTTTCACATACATTGACCATGTTTTGTACTCAAAACTTTGTACTCAAAACGCATGTATTGTAGACTTGCATCTTTTTGGGGTGAGTTTTAGTTTTATCAGACTTGTGAGCCTAGTCTAATGAAAATGGAAGCAGCCTTCCCTTCCAATAGCATATTAAGGATTACATGAAGTTTAGAACACTAGAGCATCGCCAATAAAAACACACACAAAAAAAAAATATATAAATCAAGAGAGGATTAATTTATTTCTGGTATAGAATCTTAAAATATATTGTGTTAATATAATTATCTAAGTCACTGAGCCTTGTGGAGTCTTATGTCATTCAGTTCTGTAGTGTTTATGTCACCCAGTCTCATCAGTCACAACAATATGTAAGCCATTAGCCATGGTGTTTTTCAATGAAAGTAAGCCTCATTATACCATTTAGCTATGGTTTGTCTGCCCCTCAGCCATGGTGTCTCTGCCTAAAGGCAGCACGGAAAACCAACTCCTAGATACCCCCTCCCCCCACAAATGAGATTGGACCAAAAGCGCTCTGAGCATGCTATAAGCATGAAAGTAGCGCTATATAAAAGCTATAATAATAATAATAATAAGTCAATGAACAATTTGAACTAAATATTCAATATTCACTAATTCAAATAAAGTCTTTATAAAAGAAACATAATTATATTTAAGGTCCTAATCACCTTATAATCCAAGCTGTCTGAACAATTAAACACTACACACCATATAGCCAAAGCTTTAGCCAAATCTTTAGTTGTTTCAGTCTTTCCAGTACCAGCTGGACCTGCAGGTGCTCCACCTAGATCAAGTTGTAGGGCTCCCATAAGGCAGAGATAGCATCTGTCCTATGAATGAGCAATGTGGCATGAATAGAAAACTAAAGATAGAGATGGTTGCTGTTTTAATGCATTAACTAGAAAGATGATACTTATCCTTCTAGGAGGGAAAAAGAATTTTGTCAATGTCTCAATGATTGTGATTGTAACTATTTGTCAAAAAGTAATATCTGGCATCACTTGCAGACTTTGAGCTCCCATTCTACTAGATTACTAATGAATAAGGTACTAATATGTTAATCATAAAATCTTCAGGCTAGTTAAGCAACTGAGAATTTACAATTTAAAAGTAGGGATCTACACAAAAGTGGTAGCTGTTTTTTTTTTAAACTAAAAGCATTGCTATTAAGTTTAAAACTAAAAAATTTATTAGCAATTAATTCTGTTGTGTTCAGTAAATTTGTTAAACGTGTTTGCCCAGTTAATAATCATTGATGTAATAGATATGTCAACTTAGCTATTCAAATATTTTATCTTTTTAATTCAATAGAAATATCCACTTGAATCCTCAAATAGTCAGCTAGGCATGTTCTGAAAATAAGTCAGGTCATGTCATATTATTCAAATGTTTTATCCTGACATTAATTCAAATGTTTTATCCTATCAATTGATCAAACCAATATGCCTGTCACTTGGAAAAATATAAATAGTCCAACGATACCCATATCAATAAACTTACAGTCAGAGGTGTAATCACTAGTCTAGGACAGGCTCCAAGGTACTCATAGCCATAGGTGTAGACAGCTATTGACATGCAGACAACACAGTTGTCCACTTCCATATTCCAATAATATCTGAGTTGTTTTTGCCAGTCAAAACTTAAAAGTTCTGATACCTGTTAACACAAGTTTTGTAGTTTCCTCATTTAACAAACAAATGAAAGAATCCCAAGGAGATTGAAATGGAATAAGACACAGACTGAATTCGCAAAGACTTAGTAGATCAAAAGAAATGCCACACCAAAAAAAACTTGGCTAAAGAGATTTTAAAACTGCCAGCAGCTACAACTTACAACTAGACATATTTATAAGATATATCTCCTGTAGATTGTAAATGTTTCCAATGCACAAGCAATGTTGCTATTCACATACAGAGAGAAAAATATTTTTGTTTTTTGTTCCTAGCATTATACTGAACCCAGAAAGATTTTTTATTTACATTCAGATGATAATGACATGGACCTAAAATGACTAAAATGAGTCCTATAGTTACACCATAACCAAAACTATTCTTTCTTTTTAAAAACAATTTTTTTTCCCCAAAACACAGTTTGTAAAAGAGAAAGAATGAAACTGTATCTTGTGATTTTTCTTTTCTTTCTTTTTAAATAGAAGATTTTGTATTTATTTAAATGTTGTTTTTTTTTACTATTAAGTCTTGAGTGCTGGCAATCAAATCATTAAATAAGAACAATCTGGTATAAACTTTGTCACATGTAAATTATGAGTGAGTCTGGTGTGAATGAACATTTTGGTTTCTTATAGTTATAATGTTTTTTGTTTGGTGTAATGCACAAATTGTAAGACAAATTTCCATACGGATAATAAAGATTATTATTATTATTATTATAATTAACCACATTTGGGACATTCATGATTTTGTCATTTTTACAATGGATTACCATTTCAAAATTCCATTTGACTGATTAAATTTGTAAAGCTTTGATTTATTCACAGGCATACTATTTTTAACAAGATTTTAAAGCTTTTGGTCATCTCAGGGCTGCATGTGAAGCAGCGCATTAATGCACATTTCACAAGTCATCTTTTAAGAATTGTTCTTGGTCTTTGTTGAATGAAGCAATATGCATTTATGAATGATGTCAAACAATGTGATTAAGCCATCAAATGGAATTTAATTATATTAGGAAGATTAAAAAGTTTAATGTCTAAAATGTCTGACCTGTTTTTTCACCATTTCTGAAATTATGTCCCGTGCATGAACATTGATTGTAATAAGAGCGCAGAGTGTAGCTCGAGCCAGTTTAGGAAGTTCTCCTCTCACTGCCCCAGCTAGAAGATTTAACTCCTGTTGATAGATTGATAGAAAGTCACTTTGAAATTACTGATACATTTTAAATGCTGATACATAATGGTAGAAAAGATAAGTTTTGTGAAATATAAAATCAAATAAAAATTTTTTACTGTAAAGCTTCTTTGTTCAAAGTCCCTCATTCCCCTGATTACTGTTCGAGAGTCTCTAAGAATAGCTGTGACATCACGGGTCCACATCATTTGACATATAGTTAGAACAACCTAAATACAAATTTGATATTCAATTAAGAGCAATACTAAAATGGGTTAGCTCTGTTATATACAAAAGTCTGAGGTCAATATGAGATTAATTATCTTACTTGTCTTTGTTTGTTCTTTTCTTGACAGTCTTATAACTTAGCCCAGTCGCCTAATAGCTTGTCCTAATAACTTATAACTTAGCACAGTCAACTAATAGCTCGTCCTAATAACTTATAACTTAGCCCAGTCATCTAATAGCTTGTCCTAATAACTTATAACTTAGCCCAGTCACTTAATAGCTTGTCCTAATAACTTATAACTTAGCCCAGTCACCTAATAGCTTGTCCAAATAATGAAACATTTATTCTGCTTTTCTATAATTTGAATTGCTAGTACCTATATTCTTCTACGTGTTTATAATTTCACAAATTAAATTTGTTCTAACAGTCGATTATTTGTCCAAATAGTTAATTATGTGTCTTTGTACTCTATTATTTAATGTACCAACATCTAGTGTCCTATTAATTTATAATTAGCCCTCCTAGTTTATAATTTGTCCTTTATGTCAAAGATTTTTCTGAGAATCAATACTTTTTGTTATTGCTTTCATGTTTATTGCATGCTCAATGTACTATGGTCCAATCTCTTTTGTGGACCAGTGGAGAGGGGGGGGGGGGCATAGAAACAAGTTTCCCTCCTGCTTTTATGCACTCAGCAAACATAGCTCTGCTTAAGTCCAGATTCAAACTTGAGTCCCCATTGATTGGTGGCCAAGCCATAGCTCAGTGGTTTTGGCCTCTCAGCCAAACATCACACCAATTTTGTCCAACTGCTTTTGATTTGTTTTAAATGTATCAGACATTTTTTCCAAAATGAAGATTATTAGTTAAAGCCTAAACTTAAATTCCTGCAGCATGGCAGAGACAGAACAAAGGTGTCTTTAATGGTAGTGTAACTAACTGTCAAGTTAAAAAATGTTGAACTTCTCTTGATAAACTAGACAAAGCTGTGAAACCTAAAAAATATCTTATTTTATAGCATAGATTAAAAAAAGGGCATTCTATTATATAGACATAATAAAAAAAATTGTTTTCAAAAGAATAGTAATAGTACCCATCATTTCTGCATTCAAACTAATTGAATGGAGAAATTCTAATACTTTTCTCAAGCTAACACCAAATAAAATGACATACAAAAGTTATTTACTTACTTGTGAAGCATTAGACATAATCCAAGAAAGAAATGACATTGTCTCATAGTCTATGATTGACTTTTTGCACAATCGTCGTATGCTGGCAAACATGGCTTCTTCCACTTTTCCAAGCCAATCTTCGACATTACCTCTTGCCTTCAAGCCCTATAAAAAAAAATGAATTGTAGGTAAAAAAAAAAAGATTTGTTCCATAATGTAGACTATTTCCATAATTTGGGGTAAACATTTCTTCTTTTCGTTAGACTCTGCTTTGTTGAGTCATTGACAAAGTTTGATTTTGAAGCCACAACCTCAATTTATTCTCATTGTTATTGTCCCTAATACCAATATTAGTAGGCCTATAGTTGCATTTAGTAGAAAGAAAATATAATGTTTAAGGTCACAATCACATTACATTTTACAATGACAAAACATAACTCTCAATTTTTTGTTAAGTAGTTCTTTACAGAGTCCATAATAAAATGTATTTAATGGCAATGTCTTTGATTCTGAAGATTCAGGGTGAACACAGTGGTTCTCATGACTTTGCAAACCCAATATTGACCTGCATATTTTGCCAAATCTAATGCAGACAAAGCCTGGGTTTATTTAAGTTTTCTTTTTGTCTTCTGCACCTGTCTTTGGCCACATTATTAAATATAAAGCTAATCAGTTTCTGTAACAGATCTATGTTTTAATAAAAAGTATGTGTAATTCCTAAGCCATAAAATCCTAAACAAAAAAAAAAGAAGCTACTTACTTTGCCCAATCCAATTTTCTCTCCTTCTGGTGATATCATGCTTAATATGTCATTTGTAAATTGAATCTCCTCCTCTGCAATTAAAAAATAAATTATATAACTTACTTGTATTTTTTTCAAGCTTTTTCAAGTTGGAAAATATGAAGACACTATTAAGCTACTATAAATATACCAGGTGGAAGTCCCTCAACCACAGTAAACTCTAGTCTGTGTATAGCATCAAAACATTTACGTAAATGTGGTTGCACAGCCAATGGGTTTCGAGTCTGTGCAAGTATCTCAAGTAGTTCATCATTGGAGAGAAAGTAGAACCTTAGAAGAGACAGAAATTTATGCCGTCTACAAATATTATATGGACAAAAATACAATCTAATCTCTTCTAAAAAAAAAACACTAGCTCACTTTCTTAGCTATTACATCTATAGGTAACTCACAAAGCTCCCAAAGGTGTTGTTTTTTTTAATATTCTGCATTTTCTAAATTTTGTTTAAATGAGAAAATTGGACCAAAAAATTATTTAAATTATAAAACAAAGGAAGCATTCTATTTGGGAAAAAAGATTCAAAATTTAAATTGCTTGTGAATACTCTAAAATAAATCTTAAGCTAAGTAATTGTTTTTTTGAAGAAAATTTCTTGACATAAAGAAGAGACATTTCTTTAAATAAAGATTTTAGTGTACAGTTTGTACCTATGTGTTAACTTAATCATTCATGTTAGCGTTAGGTTATGTTAATTAGAGCATTAACCAAGTCATTGATAATATTAGTGCATGTAATCTAACCTAAAGCTTAACAATAATTTCTGTCTATAGCTAAGCTTAAATCTTGCCTTGGAAATGTAACACGCTTTGTTTCCAGGTAGGCTTCAAGACATTTCAGAATTTTATCCAATAATTCATTGTTATATTCAAATGTTTCCCAGAGACCTGTAAAGATGTCATTACTTTTAATGCAGAAATGTTTCATTTAAATATTTGTTAATGTTTTGTTCAAATACTTCCTAAAGTTACTGAAATAGAAAAAAAAAAAATGTAATGACATTTTGACACCTTCAATAGAATCAGACAACAGACAAACAAACAAACATTTCTCAAACCCTGTTCCTACATTTTGATACTTGCTCTACAATTTAAATGGTTGCACTACACTAATGAACTTGAAGATTAAGAGCCATAATCATAATCAGTAATATATATATACAATGTAAATATTACCATAGCTTTGATTATATCAATGAAATAAATATTTATTGTGTAGGGCTAAGAAGTACAAATTGAACTGAAAACAAACCTGGCTGTGTTCCATTACATATAGCTAGAGGAGTTTTCTTTACTCTCCTCATAATTTCCTTGTAAGATCTGTCAACTTCAACAAACAGTTTGGCCTCCACTGGAAGCTGCCTCTGAATATCAGGGGCACTAAAAATTGATTCTAAATATAGCCATGTCCTCTGACAGTTGATCCATGATTCCTGGAAAATAAATCTATTTCATAATGAGATGGCACAATTAAAGACAGGGGAAAGAAACTGCAATCCATGGAACAAGGATCTAGGATAGTAGTATAATGAATTAGGATAAAATGGGGTAGCAAAAAGTTTGATAGAATAAAAGTCAGATAAATGGATTTAAACTGTAATGGAGGTCTGTGGCATTTTACGTCTCGAGAAACGATCTTTTCCATTTGCAACTTCTTGTGTGACTAAAGAGGCCAATCCTTGATTTTTCAAAGACATTACTGTCAGAGATGGAGTGACCTCTCCATAGCTGGGGGAAAGCCTGGGCGGTAAATTTGTGAGTGCTGGGCTGCCCACACGTCAGCACACGCCTCTCTAACGGAGATAAGAGGTGTTGAAATAGACGAAAAGCAATTGAAAAAAAATAGGACCTTAATATTTTAAAGAAAATAAACAGGATATAAATTGTATGTAAGAAGGTATAAAAATAACAATAACATAGTTGGAAAGCAATTCAAAAAAAAAGGACGGGATTGATGAGTTATATCAGTGTTTCCCAACTGTGTTCTACGCGGTCTGAATAGGTGGTCCATGAACTACTGGAATAATTAACTAGTAGGCCTAACTCTAACCTCTCTTAAAAAATAAGCAAAGTGTTCCTCTAAATACTCAGAATGTAAAAGTGTCCATTTATGAAAATGTTTGGAAAACATTGAGTTAGATTAACGGAAGTGTACACATTGATCTTTCAGATCTTGCAATCTATAGAGCAGATGATATAAAGTTCATCAGTTTCTCTGTTCAGTACTTAATGAGGGTGTCATGTCACCAGCACAACAAACAACTCTCTTTACATTTCTCAACGAATGAGTTAGAGTTGGGTGGACTCTGGAGCTTCATACATAATTCAAATTCCCAGTCTTCACCAAGATTTGAACCAGAGACCTCTTGGTTTAGAAGCCAAGTGTTTCACCAATCAGCCACCATGGCCTCTGAATATCAACTGGAAAACCAAAAATATACAGAGGCATCAAACATGGCATTACACCAAACAAAAAACATTATAACTATAAGAAACCAAAGTGTACATTCTAAACTTCTAACTACTTACCAAAGTCTTATTAAATAAACTGAGACTAGCTGCCCATTCTTCCACTTTGGTTTTAATGGGACCTACATGTCTTGATGACTGAATGGTCTGGATGTTAATGTTACTATCATCTAACAGTTGTTGAATCTCATCTGTGCTCCCAATTATATAGACATCTTTCTGATCTTTGTAAGGCAGTACAGGGAACTCCACATGCTTCCAGGCATCCACCACCTGAGCAAGATATTGAGACATAAGTTTCCTATTGTTTTAAGTGGAATTTACCAAAACAATGAATTACTAATTGTAAATTTATCTTTTTCAATGTATTATTCTACATGTCGTCAGGTATATTTACTTACATTAGCACAACACAACATGTATTAAAATTCACTGATTCAAGTCGACTTAACAGATATACATTTATTAAAATAAAACAACAGTTCATAATATACTGGCAATTTTAGCCATCAAGAAATCACATGTAATACTTCACATAACCTGATAATGTAGTCCAATAGAATTCCTCGAATACTTATAACATCTATCTTCTTTCCTAGTCCATGGCGTCTAATGATTTCTGACCATGTGGTCAACTCTCAGAACGAGACTTATTACCCACCATTCAACTGTGGACCCTTGTTTCAGACTTGAAAAATAATAAACACTATAAATCATATTTAATTAGTGATTCCTGACTAGTGCATGTCACAATAGCTATAAAACAATGATGTGACACTAATCAATACCATAGTCACTAACTTTAAAATAGAGTGTGTTTGTTAAAGTAAGGTCTCCAAAAGATGTATCACCAAAGTCACCAAAGTTGGTTTTTAAAAAAGTCAATAAGGGTGGTTAAAATAAGGTTGTCAAAGGTGCTTTAAAAATAGTATCAAGATGCATTCATTAGCCTACTATAAGAATTATGAAGTAGTCAACAATCATGATTAGAATTTGGACTAAATGTAAAACTCTTACAAATCTAAGATAATTTTCATCTTAATAATGAATTGTCTAAAAAAATGCAAAACAATGGTAGATCTATAATACTAGTGTTAAATTACTTTTTTTAGAATGGCTTCCAGAGCTGCCTGTGAGGACGCCATGCCAGCTATCTCCATCATTTCTTCAGACTTGTCAAATGCATCAATCTCAATCAACAGGCCAAGTGTTAGAGGCTCATCTTTAATAAATTTATAATTCAATGCTTCCTGGATCAAGTCCCAGTGCCTTTTTTTAAGATGTGGGTTTCTCATGTCAGTTATTACCTGAAGCTGTGAGTACATGCAATAACAAAAACTTTTTAAGATGTGGGTTTCTCATGTCAGTTACTACCTGATGCTGTGAGTACATGCAATAACAAAAACTTTTTAAGATGTGGGTTTCTCATGTCAGTTATTACCTGAAGCTGTGAGTACATGCAATAACAAAAACTTTTTAAGATGTGGGTTTCTCATGTCAGTTATTACCTGAAGCTGTGAGTACATGCAATAACAAAAGTTTTTGCTCGACCATTTGTTAAGAGTAAGAATAAAATGAATTCAAGAATTGTATAATTTACCAACAGTCTAGTTAACACACCACTTTTATAATGAGAAGAAAAAAAAACTTTAAATTTTAATTGTGCTGTTCAAATTTTGGAAGTCTTATCAAAAAGAAATTTGCATTTAAATTTCATTGTTTTGTACCTTACACTAGCCTGCAATCACTCTCTGATTCTATATGTTCTATCAACTTCCGCCCTTTCTTAATATTAAACTATTCACATTTAGTCAACTGTTTACTTTATATTTTCAATGTTTAATTTTAATAGACCAATTAAATAACTCAAATATGTGTGAAATTTATAAGACTGCTTGAATGTGTCCTACAACTTCCTAAATGTAGGTCTACATGACTAGATTGACACATGGGTATTGGTCTACATGACTAGATTGACACATGGGCATTGGTCTACATGACTAGATTGACACATGGGTATTGGTCTACATGACTAGATTGACACATGGGCATTGGTCTACATGACTAGATTGACACATGGGTATTGGTCTACATGACTAGATTGACACATGGGTATTGGTCTACATGACTAGATTGACACATGGGTATTGGTCTACATGACTAGATTGACACATGGGTATTGGTCTACATGACTAGATTGACACATGGGTATTGGTCAGATTTGGTCTACATGACTAGATTGACACATGGGTATTGGTCTACATGACTAGATTGACACATGGGTATTGGTCTACATGACTAGATTGACACATGGGTATTGGTCTACATGACTAGATTGACACATGGGTATGGGTAGAATGTAATTATTTAATTATGTCTGCAATAGATATTAAGACGCTTCCTCCTGCACCTCTCTTTTCCCGAATTGTGTAAGTATTCTGAACTATTTACGAACTTCATATGGCATTACTGAAATTTTTTTCTACTAGAAGAATGCCCCCCAGATATGGCAGGCTAAAGGAAAATCAAATACCAAGGGGAGATCAAAACCAGCATCAACCTTAAACAAGGGATGAGTGGATTAGTCATGTAATACTTTCCATTGTCTGGAGAAAGCCTCAAGAAATAATTGGTTTTGGGAGAAGAGATGGGTGCCACCAAGACCTACCAAACCCAATAACATGCCATGACAATGAAACCATTGAAAATCTCAAGCTGCCAACAATAACCTTACTTCGTACTGAAATGCTACTGAGACACACTCTAAAACAATTTATATTGTGATAACAACAAAGGAAACATCCAAACGTATACTCGAAATCTAGTGTAACAGAGCTAAAAACTTCACATCTAAATGTATCATGACAAAAATATTTTATGTGTTAATTAAAAAATCTAAATGAAGCAAACCTAATTGAGGAATTACGCCTCTAATAAACAGAAAACTAACACCTACTCTCTGTTTCATAAGTTTAACTTTCTTCTTCAACATGCTGACCACATCATTGGGTGGTAGACCTTTCTCTAGCATCTGAACCGTCTTCAGGTATTTCATAGTGGTGGAGGTCACCTCCTCTGGTTCCAAGTTCATGAATGGAACCTGGTAGCACACACAACCAAAGGAATAATTAATACACAATTCTAAAAGTTTTTTATTGTTTTATTGCAAATATATATATATTTTTTTATTTAATCTTGTTTTTTTTTGTGTTTAAAATCTTATAAACTACAGCAATATTTGCAATATGCATGTCTAATATAATGATTTCAATAAATGCAAGCAATGACTTGGTGCTAAACCTAGATATATATAAAACTTAAAAACTTAATGTAAAAAATATTAGGGCTTACAATTATTATTATTATTTAAATAAACAAGGGAAACATTGGGACAGTGCACCTAACAGTGAAGTGCTTAGATTCTTAACAGTCATATGCAGACATTCATTTTATAGATTACCCTTTTCACATTAAGGGTTTCCTATATGTAGTAGTAAATCTTTTTATTTAACAATACAATGGTTTTGTTTTTACACAGCTTTCCTAATTTTCATTTGAAACAGAATTATCTTTACAAGGACATCTGATAAATGAAAGACACTGCATCTGCCACTCGTTAATATCTATCCTTGTGACTTTGAATAGTTGAACAGCTGCTCCACATGTTATCAATGAACTTAAAATGTTTTCTAAAGTCTGGTCAAAAGTCAGTTTATTGTGTAGGCGTATGTGCATGTTATAGGGAAGATATATATATATATATATATATATATATATAGAGAGAGAGAGAGAGAGAGAGAGAAATAACTGTGCTACTCCATTCCATTGCTCTCCCATATTTAACTTATTTGAGATTTAAATATGACCAGTAGATAAACCTGGAGTAGGCATGTAGCTGAAATAGTGTTGTATTAGGTAGATAGGCCTGGAGTCAAATTATTATATAAATAAGCCCATGAAAAGTGCTGTATTAGTTAAACAGGCCTGGAGTGAAAATAGAGCTGTATTAATTAAATAACACTAATACAGTTAGATTGGCCGTAATGCGAGCCATGATAGGGCTGTATTAGATGTGCCTGGAGTTATGATAGGGCTGTATAAAACTGTATAAGTTTGATAGGCCAGGAGCCATGAAAGGGCTCTAGTTTATTAGTTAGATTGTCTTGTAGTAGATATAGTACTAGTTGTACTACATCTAAAGTTCTATTTGTAGAATATTTGTATTACACAAATAACAAACTAGTGTTTAAGAGGGAAGACATATTAGGAACTCCATTTATTACGTAAACACAAGCGGTGTTGCACTGACGCGCTAGTGTGCAAATGTACATATAATACTATTATGTTACATCTCTCTTCTTTAATTCAGAAAATCTATTTATCAGAATAACTAACAAACTAGTCAACTAAAAAGTTAATTCAGTTCATCACAAATCAAGTCTCTTGGGTTTGTTAACTATTCTGCCTGAGCGTGTTACGTAAGGTTCATGTGGTCTAGCGGTGTTAGAAGAAGCAGTGTGTAGTGGCAGCTCAAAATCTAGTGTAGTTTGTAATCTTGGACTCTCTAGATCTAGTGGTTCTGGTTGTTCTGAGATGTCATCTGGAAAGTCATAATTGTTGTCAAATCTGTTTGCTTTCTCAGAAGACTTTCTGATGTGTTTTCTGTTTCTTCTGTAGACCTTATTTCCACTTTTGACATTATATGATCTAGGCTTAGAATGCTTCGAAACTACTGTTCCTGGTTTCCACTTAGAATTAAGTTGCATTCTGACTGCCGTTCCGTTTTGTAGTGGATTATGACTCTTAACTACTTTCCTCTTATCATAATAATGTTTCTGAGACTGTTTCTTTGAGTCAAAGTGTTTCTTCACCACCTTGAGATCTGGTGTCTTAGTAGGTATTAGCGGTTCTGACACATTTTGATTCTGATGTTCAGCACACCTGCTACAATCCCTAACTGTCACTTCAATGTCTGCATTCATGCCTGGCCAATACATGACTTCTCTGGCTCGCTGCTTACACTTGACTATTCCTAAGTGAGACTTGTGAATCAGATTTAGCATGTATTTACGTAAGCTTGGTGGCATGACTATTCTCAGACCTTTGTATATAATACCATCCGAAGTTGATAACTGGTCTCTTGAATCCCAATATGGCCTGACTTCAATTGGAGTCTCGCTTCTTGTGTCTGGCCAACCAGTCATAATTACTTCCAGAAGCATTGAAAGTTCCTTGCTTGTACAGTCTTTAATTTCACTGTATTTCGAATCACTTACAGAGATCATATGCACTGAATCATCTGTAAATTCACATGTCTGTGTATCAGTATTTGGTAGATGTGCACGAGAAAGTGTATCGGAGATAAACATTTCCTTGCCTTTTCTGTTACAGACTTTCAGATCATACCACTGCAGTCTTATTAGCATCTTCTGTATTCTCATTGGTGCTGACAATAGAGGTTTCTTGAAGATTTGCTCCAGAGGTTTGTGATCATTATAAACTGTTACTTCTTTACCAAATATGTAGCAGTGAAATTTGCTTGTACTATACACAATTGAGAGCATTTCCTTCTCAATTTGAGCAAATCTTGTTTCTGTATCTGTGAGAGCTCTTGATGCGTATGCAATTATACGACCTTCCTGGAGTAATACTGCTCCCAGTCCATCTTTACTTGCATCACATTCTATCTCTACATTCTTGTTGACATCATAATATGCTAAAACTGGAGGGTTTGTACAAAGATGTTTCAATTCTTTGAAACTCTTGTTTTGTTCATGATTCCATTGAAATTCTATATCATCTTTTAGAAGCTTTCGTATTGGAGCATCTGCTTGACTTAGATTAGGAATAAATTTTGCTAGGTACTGAATTAAACCTAGAAATCTTCTGATTCCATCTTTGTCTTGAGGAGCTGGCATGTCAATAATTGCCTTTATCTTTGCTGGATCTGGTTATAAACCTTTCTCTGACAAGATATGGCCCATATAAGGTACTCTGTTTTGCCTTATCTTGCACTTGTCATAGTTCAGCTTTAGATTGTACTTCGTTGCTCTTTGCATGACTTGTTTCAAAATGTGATCATGATGCTCAACATCTCTACCAGCTACTAGAATGTCGTCTATGATGACATATGCTCCTTCAATTCCTTGAAGCATTTCATCCATAATTCTTTGGTAAATTTCTGGTGCTGATTTAATACCAAAAGGTAATCGTAACCATCTATATCTTCCCAGAGGTGTGTTGAAAGTTGTGAGAAATGAAGATTCTCTTTCAAGCTTTATTTGCATAAACCCTGACTTGGCATCGAGAACTGAGAATATCTTCGAATCTGGAATATTAGTGATCACATCTTCAATAGTTTTCATCGGGTGATGTTCCCGTCTGATTGCTTTATTGAGATCTTTTGGATCAATACATATTCTCACTTTGTCATTCCTCAACTTTATTGCGTAGAGATGCTGCTAAGCGACGTGGTGGATGAATAACTCCTTTAGCATTTTCCTGTAACTGAATCTTGTATTCTCCTGGCAGTGTTCCAGTTGTTTTCAGCATTTCAGGAAACTCTCTTTGTAACTCGTCTTCTGCCTTGGATTCTATGCTGTCAATCCGTTGTAGTAGTCCTAAACATTCTGCTGTGTCACCACTCAAAATGTTCTCTTGACTAAAGTCTACTACCTCAAACCTTGCTTTCACCTCTTGGATATTATTTTTCAAAGGTAGCACTACTGCTCCTAAAGTCTTAATAACATGATTAGAGTAAGACTTGAGCGACTTTGCTGAATAAGCAAGTTTTACTTTGTCTTTGAGCTTTTCAAACTCTAACTTGACAAGAATGTTACATCTTGCACCAGTGTCGATACGAAAAATTAATGTCTTGCCATGCACGACTAGTTTTACAGTCCACTTGTCTTCAACGACATTGATATTCTCAATATTACCCTTTTTATACTGGCTACTTGCAGTACTAATAGGTATAATATTTTCATCACTGTGACTGTCATCTTCTACTAGATTGACGTTGCGTCTTTCTCTGCACATTTGAAACCAGTGGTTTTTCTTTTTGCTGAAATTGCATGTGGTTCCTATTGCTGGACATTTTCCCTTTTCGTGGTTCTTGCCGCATTTACTACATAATTTATCTGAGTTGTCTTTAGACTTCTGCTTGAGTACATTGTGTGACTGTCTCTTGATTGTTAGAACTTCTTGGACCCTAAACATTTTCACTTGGCTTTGCGACATCTCGTATTGTTGTCCAATTTCTATAGCCTTGCTAAGGGTCAACTTCTGTCCCTGATCAAGTAGTCTTAATTGTACCTTTTGGTGCATGACTCCACCAATAATCAAATCAATAAGCATATCGTCTGGGTTGTCATACTCACAGTCCATAATGAGAAGCTTGCTTGTACTGACGCGCTAGTGTGCAAATGTACATATAATACTATTATGTTACACTATTCTAGGTTATTATAGATCATATGATTAGTCATTAGATTGACTGCATCAAAATGTTACAATCAGTGTTGAGTCAGTAACAACGAAATTCATTGAAATGTATTTCTATAATCTAGACTAATAATTAATAAATACTAAAATAGTAGATCTAATTACCAATAGGCAATACTAGATTCTAGTATAATACAATAATGGTAATATAATAGTCATAGTGTAATTTACTAATTATATAATAGATCTAGGTCTAGCCAGCCTAGGTCTAAGCAGGGAATTGGCCAATCGACTGGCTAGACTAGAGACTAGATCTAGACTCTAGACTAGAGTCACTAGACTGACTAGACAAGATCAGATTAGATTAGTCAATTTAGTCTGATTAGATCATTAGAGTCGGTGATTGACTAGATCTAGAAGATTCTAGAGTATTCTAGACCTAGATTTAAGACTACTCTACTCTAGTCTAGAGAGTAGAAGTAGACGTCACTTAGACAGTAGAGTCTAGTCCTCTAGACTCTAGTTAGATCTAGATCTATATCTAAATCTATATATGATATTATGATATTATGATCTAGTTACTAGACTAGTACAAGTAGTAGTAGTACTCAGACTCAGATGTACTAAACTATGTAGCTAGTAGTAGTACTCTAGAGAGGCAGAGACTAAAATCTAGGCTTTTCATAATTATGATACTAATGATCGATCTAGTCTTGTGAGGGTGTAATTTTTTGACTAAGACTTTCGGTGTTGTTTTTATAAATATTGCTATCGCCACTCACATTCAATGATAACGTAGCTAGAACTGCACAAATGTTGAACATGTGTAGCAGACGCCATGCTTGTTTATATTACGATCTGTGACAGATTCTATATATAGATCTAGATATATATAGATTAGACTTCAAGGAAGAATAAATATGGCCGGATTGTGATGCAGGCCAAATATTATTTATTACAACATTAAAAATAAAATCGAGTATCACATAAGTAAAGGTTTTGTTTTTGTTCTAGACCTAGAGCGGCTTGTCGCTAGAGCTACATCTATTAAAATGATCAAATACTGAATGAGAGAACATTATCATGGCAACTTTTTAAAACAAGGTTACAAAGACAGTTTGTGTGGAAACACAAAATCGACACCCGAAGTGGTCCACCCAGGCAGGTAAAAAGGCAGGTTTCAATATTTTCAGAAAGAACATCAGAATGAAATTCTATCAAAGACAAATGACAAAGAAAAATGGAGAAAGAAGGTTGACAGATCTTGTGTGGTGCCTCAGCAGACCAATGGATAGGTGAAAGTGGATGTGAAGTTAGCTGTGAACTGATAATGAATATCTAATTGCTCTTAGACATATCAGTATTTTTCTTAGACATGTCATGTAGAAGTGGTTCAGTTTCTTATTAGCATGTTTTCTGTACACTGTCCACGTTTCTGAGGCATAAAGCAATGTAGTGAGGATGATAGCTCCATAGATCCCTAGCTCCCTAGCTTGTCTTTGTTGTGGTACATCGTCTGTTCCAGACATTTTTAGACCGTCTGGCCTTGGCAATGCGCAGGTCGATTTCATTATCGAAAAATACTGAATGTCAAATGGAAAGACAAGATACCAGATACTGACTGAAGTCCTTCGAAGAGCGGCTCACCAAAGCATCCACACAATCCTGATGCAGTCCCAGCTGGGATGGTCAGGGCACGTCTGCAGAATGGAAGACCGCCGCATTCCTAAACGACTACTGTATGGCCAATTAAGGGAAGGAAAGCGCTCCCAAGAACAGGGACACCCTCAAAGCTTCTCTGAAGGCGTTCAGCATAGACCCAGCCACATGGGAGATAGAGGCACATGACAGAGCATCAAGGCGTCGCGCTATGAAAACTGACGCACAGGTTGCTGAGGAAAACAGAACAACGCTGGCAGAAGAAAAACGCCAGAGAAGAAAAGCAAGGCCAATGACACTAGCTCCAGCTGGAATAACCTGCCCAGTGTACAGCTGAACATTCCAGGCTCACTTAGGTCTCACAAGCCACATGAGGAGGCACAAAACCCCAGTGCAAAGCCCTCAGCCCCTTGGAAGACAAAAGTGGTTATCATTGAACCATGATGGACGAACTATATATGTATACTTATATATATATAATTGATCTAATTGTTTTGTAAAGGGTCAATCTCCTATTCTTAAAAAAACAAAACATTTCCTTAAAAAAATATTATCCTTTAGTTGGAGTGTCTACTGGCTGTTTTGCATCGCTGCAGTTCACGCGATAATATGAAAAACTATTTATTAATTGTTGTTTTAATTTATGGGGGGGGGGGGGGGGGCTCGAGGTTCGACACTTGACTCGAGCAGAGTTGTGTTTACTGAGCGCCTAACGACAGCACGGAAAACCATCTACAGATGCCCCCTCTCCCCACTGGTCCACAAATGGGATTGGACCATAGCGTATATAAGCATGAAAGTAGCACTTTATAAAAGCTATAATAATAATAATAATATAATCGTTTTTCAAATTTAGAGAAGAATTAATTAACTGCCTGGTTGGGATAGCTGACTAATAGTCGTATGATTAGCGCTTCGGAAAGTCATCACTATAGATCCGAGTTATAGGCCTAACCCTGGTTGCTGCCATACCATACAGGTTGGTCTATCTTTGTAATAAAACAAAACTTGTGAACATCGAAACGAGTATTTATCTTCTACAAATATTTAATTTTCTGACCTCTGTCCATCTTTGTACGATGTTGTCCCATTGATCGATACATGTCCACATCACATCTCTCATTTTAAGTTCGGTTTGGACTTCATGTAGATAGTCCAGTTTAATCACCTCCACCTAAACCGTAAATGATCTTTTTAGCTATGTGGGTTAATTAAATAAATGAAGAGACTGATGGACTGCAAACGAACAACGAATTACTGGACAAACAAATTATATAGTAATGGAGAGAAAAAAAAATGTTGGCCATCAAGATCAATGAAGTTTTAGCAGACTATTGTTAAGTTTTTGCGTGCAAGCGAAGAGGCGGGATGGAAATTTAAAAAAATGAAGAGCAAAATTGACAAAACAAACAAAAAAAAAGGAACATTGGATGTTGCCATTCCCAAAAGACGCATTTGATTGTGCGAAATGGTGTCATGACCTAGTTCTTGAGGGGAGGGTGCACACTAGAAATCTGATATCCACGCATCTCTTGTTACGACCATCATGAACTACTTTACAAATGACCTACTTTGCACTCATTTAAAGAACTTCGGACGAACCTTCAACTCCTTTTGACGATCTTTTAATGCCTTAGACTTTTGTTGCACAGATTCCATTTGCTCTAAGAGGTCATTCAAATATTGCCGGACATCTTCCCGATCTGCTTTAGGATCTAGGAGCATTGGATTCTGTTGGGGGGAAAGCATTCATTTGTTTGCATTCAGAATCATAACAATTACACTAGAAAATGGGCGAACCAAGTAAAGTAAAAGTTCCCAAGTATAAAAACACATCCATATATTAATCAACAACAAAAATAAACACAAATAAACAATGCACATATACGGAAAGTAAACAATGTATTTCAAATGTCCAACCTTGCATTTTCTCAAACACATTCTTTGCTTCTGACAAATAAGTCTGGCCATCTTTCTCTGCACACTTGTTGAACTTCACAAGAATGGCATCTCTCCCAGACAATGCTCGGTCAATCAAATTTTTAGAGTTATAGATGATAGGCTCCATGGTCTGGGAACAAAACAAGAATGTCTTAACCTTGCATATAATATTTCATATGCGGTATTCAAGTTATCGAAACAATTATTACCATTATTTTCCCATTAATTTCCATACACAGTTACACCCAAGTTTTATTTCCTTCTATTCCGCGATTACCTCTTTTTTTTTTACACACGAACATAGAAAAAACTGACAGAGATAGACGGACTAATGTTCATAATGACTTCATACATTTATTTTTCCATGACAGACTGCCACTGGCTATGGTCTAATACAGTGATGCTCAACCGAATTCGACCTGCGGGCCATTTTAACTTTCGACACGCGTGTCGCGGGCCACATCAATAAAAGGTAAAATAATGAAATCCAAATTCTCCAAAAACTATTTGAAAATATTGGATCTAGTATTAATTAATGGGATATTTAAAGTCATCATTTTTTACGCGTCTAAAAATGGGATCATTTCTCTACTTAAAATGTGAGCGACATTGTAGCTACCTTTACCACCAACTTATTTTCTTGTCTCTTTTTGGTTAATATTCCCATCGACCCTCCAATCTCTAGGCGTAGTTTGACCAATCTTTTATACGCGGCTCAAACCAAAAAGGCCTTCATATTTGTTTTAAAATGCCGCTGTATATGTTCTTGTTTTTGAAAAAGCCAGACTTTCTTTACAAAACAAATATGCTGGCTAATTATCATGTTCCACAAAAAAAGATCCATTCACTTTTCTCGGTAGATTCCCATTTCATAAACTCATAAACGCACAATCGTTAAAGGTCATGGTACCAATCCTTCAGAGAAAAAGTGGAGGCCCTAACAGTTTTGAAGGGGTGAGGATTTGATTTTCTACTTTTGTGCCGACGTTTCGGCGGGCCGGATGAAACTACGTCGCGGGCCGGTTCTGGCCCGCGGGCCGTACTTTGGGCATCACTGGTCTAATACATACTGTATTTTCCCCTCTGCAACCGTAGCAAGTGGACAGACAATATACAGCAATATGCAATATAGGCTATTATTCGTCAAACGTCTTAAAACGCAATTCTCCTAATAACCAAATTTTGCGACCCATTAATAGTCGTCACGGGTCAGCTGACTCCTGACCAGGCGCCTTCGACAGTCACGGAGGTCACGCCTGACTCCCCCCCCCGCCCCCCGAAAAAAAAAATAAAAATAAAACTACTGTTTAAAAATATATGTAGGCTAACTTCAATTTTAATGTGTTTTATTTTAGAATAATCACTAAAAAGACAGTCTGATTAATATAAGAAAACAGAGTACTATATTTAAAAATCTCAAATGCATACATATACTATCCTACTTGTATACATAATACATTGTCTTATACGCTGAGTGATAAAGGGGAGGCTCTACATAATAACCTCATTATTTTAGATTGTGTAAGGAATTTTGTTCGGCCCGCGCCTTGAGATTCTAACATTTTGTGTAGCTCGCCAAGTCAATAAGCTTAGAGACCTGCTTTCAACTAAAAAATATTATACAAATGATTTGATAAGCCCCTATCATTCATTTTCTTGCTGTTTTTTTTTTCTTGTATCTTTTTTTCCCAATAACATATTAATACAGTACTCTAAACATTATAGCCTCCTTCAGTCGCAAAGTGACTGTGGATCATCTGTCAGAAATAATAAAATGAAAGCCTGGGCATTGGCTATACTCGGAGCGATGTCGCCCACATATCAGCCCCCCCCCTCTCCACGTAGCTGACGTGTCTAATAACATCAAGTGCCGATACAATATGGGATAAGGGGCGTCGCACATTCTGCCAGAATGTTGAACTGTATGCTGCATGCTGCCTAAGGGTAATCAGCTCCTATTTTTTTTTTAGGGTTGACTCACAAATCCTTTCCCATGTTTGGATATAGCCGCAAAGGTTCAATTTTCTTTTACCTAGCCAGACAAGGCTAACGAACTCCTCCTACCGATTCTGTAAAGTTGTTATGACCGGAAGTGGCAAGGATATAAGCTCTCCAATGCACATTGGCGGATTTCAGAGATGGCAGGCGGGGCTACTGACCCGGGGACTCCGCAAGAGCAAAAGGGACCCCCACAATAGAGATTCAAACATATCAATTTCGACGGGTCAGAAACTTTAAGTTGTTAACATTTCTTTCATATTTTTTGTTCTCATTAGTACGACTATATGCCTACTTTAAATCTTACGGTTGGCAATTCCGACGTGGTTAAGAAGTGTCCGCTTGTAGCGTGTTCGTAATATAAAAATGCAGCTCCGTATTTACAGCAGTGCGTCAACCCAGGGCCTTACCCTCCATAAACTCAAAAATATTTTATTTTTTTTACGAATATTTGTATATTTATTTTTTTAAAGAAGGAAAATGGCAAAAAATTTTCTAGTTCTCTATTTCTTTCATGTAAAAAATGGCATGCGTTTAGATATAAACATTATTATTTTTACTAAGTATTTTTTTAAAAAAGCTTTTGAAAAAGTGTAGGAGCACAACAGGTGCCTAAACTCTCAGTAGACGACTTTTTAATTTTATCCTCATTCTCATTATTTAACGAACACCATTTTCTAAATACTTGCATTACAACAATACTTCCATTACATAAGTACTTCCATTACATAAGTACTTCCATTACATAAGTACTTCCATTACATAAGTACTTCCATTACATAAGTACTTCCATTACATAAGTACTTCCATTACATAATTACTTCCATTAAATAAGTACTTCCATCACATAAGTACTTCCATTACAGAAGTACTTCCATTACAGAAGTACTTCCATTACATAAGTACTTCCATTACATAATTACGTCACTGACATCACTACTCCTATTACATCACTACCTCCATTACATAACTACTTCCATTACATAAGTACTGCAATTACATAAGTACTCCCATTACATAAGTACTTCCATTACATAAGTACACCCATTACATAATTACGTCACTGACATCACTACTCCTATTACATCACTACCTCCATTACATAACTACTTCCATTACATAACTACTATTATTGTAAAACTACATCCATTACATCATCATTTTTATTACATCACTACATTCATTACATGACTACTTCCATTACATTGCTAATTCCATTACATCACTACATTAATTACATGACTACTTCCATTACATTATTAATTCCATTACATCACTACATTAATTACATAACTACTTCTATTACATTGCTAATTCCATTACATCACTACATTAATTACATGACTACTTCCATTACATTGCTAATTCCATTACATCACTACATTAATTACATAACTACTTCCATTACATTATTAATTCCATTACATCACTACATTCATAACATAACTACTTCCATTACATTGCTAATTCCATTTCGTCACCACATTAATTACATGACTACTTCCATTACATTGCTAATTCCATTACATCACAGATCATACTTTTGTTATATCGTGTATTTCCTGACTTTTCCGTTGAAAGTTGAAAGTTTGAAAGCCTTACATATTTATTCTGTAGGTCTACCCCTCCCCCTTCCCCTACTCACCCTGTATCATCTTAGAACTTGAATAGATTCTAGTTCTTCTTTTTGGCATAGTTTTCTGTTTTAAATGGCCTACCATAGCTTGGCTAAATCTGCACCCGTCACCGAATTAATGTGTAGTTCCACCTCCTTCGCCTCCCGTCCCATATACAGCTGTTTACAATTATTCGGTATTCGCGATAAGTTTACATTGTTTGAATAATTAGTTTCTTTTCCTCTTCTACTAGTAATGAATCTCCCCCTCCCCTCCCAATTTCACACGATTCACAAAAAGTGAAATTGTCATCTAGAACCAAATTACAATCTAGGCGAGACATAGCAACACACAATATGAGAATAATGATGTCAAAAATGTAATAGTTATATATTAAAATATCAATAGGCCCTATAAAATTCTATAGTAGGATTTAGCTTCTGAAAAAAGGCAGAAACAACTTTATGAATACACCGAAGTTTTCTTTTGTATTTTGTTTTTTACTGATTAAGAATTAGATTTTAATTTTTTTTTATAAATCTTAGTCTGTGTAATTTAAAATGCTCACACACCAGCAGATAATGAAAGCATCACCTAATTTTTGGTATACAAAATTGAAAAAAAATAATTATATCTTCACAGAGATGCCTACAAGTATCTTGCGTATTTTTGTACGCAAATGGACACGCGAGTACGGTTTAACATCTGAAAAGGAAATACGCATTCCTCCCGCGAAAGCAAAAAAAAAAAGTTTTAAAATTTAAAAAAAAAAATTAATAAAAAAAATTAATACAAAAAAACAACAACAAAAACAACAAACTAACAAAAACAAAAAGAACAAAACCAAAAACAAAAAGTTGTTTCAATCATATAGAACTATATAGATCAGTGCATCCATGCCGGAAATGGATTATCCTTACCACGATATTTAACTTTTTCTTTTCTTGCGCTGATGCGCGAAGATTTCAACTACTGAACTAGACATCTAGACTAATTATTACTAATTAGACCTAGAATATCTAGATCTTGCTGATGCCAACAAAGTGGAGTACCTTTCAATGTGTCAGCTTATTCCTAGACTTGTTATCTAATGGTATGTACTAGTACTACATCTAGACTTAATTAATTTTTATCTATATTACTAGATCTATATTTATTATTGACTACATCTGAGCATCGGATCTAGATCTATACTTATAGTTATACTAGATCTACCTAGATCTAGTAACTATACTGTTACTATACTATTATTATTATATCTAGATCTAGATCTATACTTTTATATAGATCTAGATTAGATTTGATTAGATCTAGTCTAGTCTCTCAGTCTCTAGTCCTAGTAAGAAGTAATTGCTACTAATAGTAATAGTAGTATTTACTAGTATATACTAGGCTATTTTTTCTTATAGCCATAGATTATGATAGAGAGGTCTACTACTACTACTATACTAACTACTAGAATTACTAGATCTACTACTAGAACTAGAGAGTCTATATTTGGTATTAATATTTATATATATATATATTATATAGATCTAATCTAGAAAAGTAGAACCAGTTACCACTACCAGTATCCTGAGTCCTGAGTATCATGAGTATGACTATGCCGTATGAGTATAGATTTATATATTATATGAATCTAACTCCAACCTCACAAAGTATATCTTATTATCTAGATTGAAATTTTGAATCTAGAATCTAGATCTATTTATTAAATTCTTTTAGTTTTAGTATTACTACAAGCAGTACTTCTTCTTCTTCTAGCCAGCTTTATTGCTGCTGAGCTGTGAGCTCTTTTGCAGACTGTGCCAAGGAAAAAAAGTGTGCTGTTTTCTTCAGCTGTTCAGCACTGCCCTACAGGGTGTTGGTTATGTTGGGCTGTAGTGGAAGTAGGGTCTGCCTAAGGTGGATTAGGGAGGGGCATTCAAAGAGGATATGGTTTACGGTTTCAAAGGGGTGGGCGCAATGTCTGCAAAGGGGTAGTTGTGTGGAGTTTATTTTGTTCAGGTGGTAATTTAATAGTGGTGTGTGTCCTGTTCTTAGTTGGAAGATTGTAGATTGTTCTTTGCGGGGGAGGAAGTTAATACTGTCCAGTTTGTTAGGCGTAGTCATTTCTCTGTACATGGCTCTGCCTGTGTTTCCTGATGCCCATTGGTTGAGCCACTCCTCTTTGTGATTGTTGACTAACATTGACCTTAGGGTTTAGGGTGAGGTAGTTAACAGGTCTATCTGGTTGTTCCATAGATGAACCTGCCTTTGATAGCTTATCTGCCTTTCCATTTCCCATGATGCTAATGTGTCCAGGGATCCACTGTAGTGTAATATTGATATTTAATTTTGATATCATCTGGTGGATTATCACAATGAGTGTTGTCAACTCTCTTGGGCTGTTTGAGGTGCTGCTGTTAAGCGCTTGCAGAGTAGATTGGGAGTCTGTAAAGACAACAATATCTGATGGTGGTTGCACTCCTTCATATAATTTGTTTTCCACTGTCTGAAGTGCTATGGTAATTGCCTCAATTTCGGCTTGGAAGTTTGAGCAGTAATCACCACAGGGTGCGCTTATCTCAAAGTGTTTATTTTTAGGGAAGACCAGGAAGGCACCAAGACCAGCATTGATGGTAGCTTTGAAAGCCGATCCGTCTGTATAAATATGGATAGCTGTTTTTTGATAGCTTTCGATTGTTTCAAGCGTGCCTACTTTGAGCTCCAGTGGATTTGATTCTTTTGTTAAGGTGTTATTTAGTAAATGTGTTTTGATGGTTGGTTGTTTGTAGTTTAGTCCGGGTGTAATGTTTGAAAACCTGGCAATTTTTTCTCTGTTATTGGGTAGGTGGTGTTTTAGGGCTAGTTCGTCAGTAAGTTGGATCAGAGTCCTTTGCTTTTTTTGGTTGTTTTTCCTATTTCTCTGTGTTAGTAATTTATTTGGATGATCGTCCTCCAACCTTCTGTATCTCTCAATAGCTTCTAATGCTGCTCTGTTGCGCCTTAACTTAAGAGGTTCAATATTGGAGTCTATTTCACAGGCTGCTGTGGGAGTAGTTCTCATACCTCCACTAATTAACCGCAAGGCTTGGTTTTGGATTGTATCTAATGATGATTGATAGGTTTTGTTGGCAGCTACTTGTATGGAGAGACAGTTATCCATTACAGATCTGACATATCCAGTGTATAACTGTCTTAAGGTTTTCTTTTCAGTTCCCCAGGATGTTCCTGCTAGGTGTTTTATTATGTTTAATCTTTGTGATGCCTTTTCTTTTAAATCTGCCATAAAGTGTTTTAGAGACAGTCTTTGGTCTAGTTTTACACCAAGATATGTTGGATTTTCTTCTTTATTTATTGGCTGAGAGTCTATTTTTAGGATGTAGTTTCTTTTTGCTGTTTTGTTGCTGTGGCTAAAGATTTTCTTTGTTTATTTCCATTTTCCATAATTTTGAATATGTGGAGATAGTTATGAGGGCTCTATTTAGTTTGGATCTAGTCAGCACTGGATATTTCTCTGTAGTCCAAATTAAAAGGTTGTCTGCATAAAGTGCCTTATTGACCGAAATGAGGTCCGGGAGGTCATTCATGAAGATTAGAAAGAGAGTGCAGCTAAGGGCTGAACCTTGTGGTAATCCTTCTTCCAAACTTTTTTTGCTAGAGATGGCACCTTCAAATCGGGTTTGGATGGTTCTGTTTTTTAAGAATGCCCTGATCCAGCTGTACATTTTTCCATGGATGCCCATTTTTTTCATCTTCAAAAATAGACCTTTTCTCCACACTCTATCATAGGCTTGCTGCAAATCTATAAATACTGCTGTAGTGTGCTTGTTTTCATGAAACCCTTCTACTGTGTCCTGGATAAAACGAAAGAGGTGGTCTTCTGTTCTACTTGCTTTCCTGAAGCCAGCTTGTGCATTGTGGAGTGAGCAAGTATTTTCTAGCCACCAATAAAGTCGGTTATTGATCATTTTTTCTGCCATTTTGCCAATGTTGGATGTTAGAGATATTGGTCTATAACTTTTTGGGTCTCCAGGTTGTTTATTTTTCTTTAAAATGGGTATTATGTTTGCGGTTCTCCATTCCTGTGGTATGTCTCCAGTTTTCCATGTATGGTTGATAAAGTTAAGTATACAGTTTTGGGCCTGTGGTCCTAGTCCCTGAATCATTTCATTTGTTATTTTATCGGGTTCAGGGGATTTTCTTGACTTGAGGCTTTTTAGGGCAGTATTGAGCTCATGTAGAGTGAAGGGATTGTCAAAGATCTGACAGTTGACTGTTGGAGCTTTTTCTTCTTTCTTTAAGATATTACAGAAGGCCTGGTCCAGTTGTTTTCTTGGCTTTGACTTGTTAATGCTGTCAAAATATTTATTGAAGGTTTCAGCCTTTTTAAGGTTTTCTGTTATTATGTCGTCAGTGCCTTTTATAGGTTGGGGGTTTGTTATTTGTTTCTTTCCTGCTAGCCGGTGCAGAAGGGTCCAGGCCTTTCGACCATCCTTGTTTAGATCTAGTTGTTCGCATGTTGTGGTCCACTTTTTCTTTTTTTCTGTTTAAATTTTGTATCTTATAAGCCCTGTCAATTTGTTGTACGTTGTCTTGTTCTCTCTAGTAGGATTTTTTTCTATAGTCTTCCTGGCCATTGTTTCTTTCTTTTACTAATTTATCTAATTCAGGTGTCCATAAAGGTTTGTATTTCTTAACTTGGCCTAGGGGGATGTATTTTTTTACTGCTTGTAAGATGTTGGAACTATAGTTGTGTAGGTTGAATTGACGTCTGTCTCAATTATACTTGATAGTCTTGTGTCTGTTTCTTGTGAAAAAGCTACAAGTAGTACAAGTAAGTACTAAGAGTCTAAGTATTAGTATTTTATTTATCGACCTAAAAAAAAAAGGCTAAATTTAACTGACTAGGTACATTGTAGCTTTAAAAATTGGGCAAATATAGGTCTAGTGACTAGTCTAGTAGTAGATCTAGAATTCTAGATTCTAGTATTTCACATTCAGGACATTAGCTTACAATTCCATAGAATTATTAAAATAGCTATAAATTAAATAGCCTATGGCATAGGCCCTATGCACATTAAAACCAACAAACCATTGATGAATCTGCCCCAGCCTCCAGATCAGTCACCAGTGGTCTCCGATGGGGACGCTATCAGCGTATCAGCCTTACTAAGAGTTTTAGTGAATTGCCACTAGATAAAAAGTATGTTCTACTTTGAATGATGGCATTTTCTGATGAGGTTATGAAACCAAGTCGGCTTCACAAACATATAGCAATATAAAAAATAATTTTTAAAACAATATTCATGAACAATTATAAAGATCTACTATTAAAACAACATTAAAAACATAAAACGGCAAAGCTGGATATGTTTTGGTAGCCTCTTAGAAAAATGCATAGCTTTTTTAAAAGTCTTATGATACTGTTTGAAAATTGATTAAAACAAAAAAAAATTTTTAAAACATATGTTATACATCTGATCTGTTAGTGATGAAATATTATTTTAAAATTGTCTAGTTATGTAGATTATAAATGACCACATATAGGAAACCATCAGTGGTTGAACGCAACAATGACTTCATAGTAATATAGAATAAAGAACAGACCTATTCACACTATTCACCTAGTAAGTTATAATACACAAAAAAGTTAAGCCTGCAATTTCATTTCTATTTGAATCTAATTAAATAAAATTGTAAATAAAATACAAACCCATGCCAAAAATAATCTCATCTTTCAACAGTTTTGTGAAACAAATGATAAAAAAAGAGATTAGACTAAAAACTTAAGTTAGCTGGGATGTTAACATAGAAGGCACACACGTGGTGTAGCTATGGTGGGGGGAGGAGGGGGAACAATTTGAAAATCCCCTGGGCCCCCACTTTGTGGGGCCCCAAATGAGTGTCTTTTTCATTAAATAAATTAAATATTACGCAAAATGCAGGGGCCCCCAAAGAGTTAAAGCCCTCCTGGCCCCCAAATGATGGAAAATTCCTGGCTTCGCCCCTGGATGCACAACTGAGATGTAGCTGCATTTAAATGTTTCAGTAAAGTTCCAAAACTGTGGTCAAAAATGGAGTTATGTTTTAGCTTTTTCATCAACATACATGGTTAACCAAGATTTAGTGGGTGACAAACTTAATGAATAAGCAAAGTAATAGACTGGATGTAGCGACTAGAGGAGACCTTTGCCTTGCTTTGGCTAATTTAAAGCTTGAAATTTCTAATATTGTCAGACTGCAGGAGGCACAAGTTTCCCATTAGCTTAATTTATTTTTGTAGTGAATTCAGCAATAATAATGTTTATATTAAAAGAATAAAACTAAATTTACAATTAAACTAAAAACAGTAGGCCCAAATATTTAAAAGGGGGTTATTCTTAAGGATTTGAAAGAAAGTCATGACAGTGAGATTAACTTTTGTGTGTAATCACTGCAAATTATTTGACATCATTTTTGTATAATAATAATATTGGCTGTTTTCGCCTTCAATTCCGAAGATTACGGGTGAGAGCTGTGTTTCACATAATTACGCAGACCCAGTTGAGACCTGCATATTTTCCAGAATTTTGTGCAGACAAAGCCATAAACAAAACTAGATGTCACTAGATCCAGACAAACAAACCATTGCATCTGGTTTAAGTCTAAATTCACTTCTAGCATAAAGTCATATTCTTTGAAATGAATTTTCTGTTGGTGCCATTACGGAATCAGGAATAAAACACTAGAAGCACCATGATCATAACATCATTGCCAAATGTAAAGAACTTATTCATATTCTAGAAAAGTCTATGAACTACGACAAAGACTAAAAGTGTTAATATTTTGAAAACTTTACAGCATGTCTTATAGAACTCTTATACTGTGTTATTTATTTTTTTTTTGATTGCTGCATGCCTGTATTAGTGTATCTTACGAGATTGAAGGATTTTAGTCTTTCCTGAGTATATTTCTTTATATTTAGAAAAATACACAATTGCCCCTCAAAATACACATTTCCAGGTCTGGGAATACACATTTCCGTTTTGGCATGTAGGCATCTCTTGAGTCTTTATAATTCGTCCTATTGCGACGGCCTAGTTCTATTGGGAGATGGTATTACTACTTCTAATCTTTAAAATAAGTAAAGCATCTTTAAATTGTAATTTATTTCTCAAGGGTGGCCAGTGTAATGACACAAGATGCGTAGAAGTTGATGTGAATCGGGTTTTTCCTAAGTAATGTGACGAGTAAGAACAGAGTAGGATAATGAACAAGAAGAATAACGGACAAGACGCCTAAGAGGACGACGCTAGGCTAGCGACGACAGAGGACTGTGTCCTTTTTATTGTTTATTAAATTGTTGAAGTTATCAGCCTGCGTTATTAAGTATATTCTTGATTCATTCTGTTGTTGTGTCATATGGACTCGCATGCACCAGTAACATATATATACTCATCAACAAAATAGACCATCAACAGATGTGGCGACCCACGACGGCCAGGGCGTCATTTTGATCTACAATCTAGTTAACTTCGTGTTCTGGATATATCTATCTACAATTCTACACTTGGCGAAGTACACTGGAGAAGTACTGGATTAACATTCGTTTATTTCTACTAGATCTACCCTACGTCTGTGCTAATTATCTGGACTGCAGCTGGATTTTGGCATCTTTGTTCCAGTGGATCTAGACTTTCTATTAGAGAAAATTCGAAACCGTTACCAGCGTCTAGCTTTGTCAGCCATGTTGGATATTTTTAGATTGAACTTGGATCTATATTGACTAGATCTATATCTATTGTGTCTGAATCCAGAACTATTTCGTCCGTTGAAGTGATTTAGGGCAGTCCGTCGTCAGTATACCTCTATCTATAGGCTATACCTCAAGAGTGAAGATACCTCATTTTGTCAGGTTTATTTGTTTATTGTGAGTACGGGAAGTCACCTGAGTCTACATATCTAGTATCTACAAGCTGACCGTTGGAGTCACCTTGTCAGGTTTGTTTTTCAAGCTATTAATTGACTGTTGCAGTGTTGCTGAGCTTACAATCTAATCTACACGCGAGTGATGGTATACCCTACTACCACACTGCGTGACCATCTATTCAACTTGTAAAGTTGACTAATTTATATTCATCAAAAGAGAGAGTTGGACTTTGTCATTTTTTTTTACCTCTCTTGAGACAGCACCACCAGCTTGTCTCAGTATTGACTTATGTTCCTGACCTGAAGACAGAAGCCAGCACCAACAGATCATCAAGTGGAACCGGAACCTTGGAACCCTACCAGAGGACTTTATCTGAGAACCGTACCATACTGTGGCAGCAACAGGAGAGATTGGCCTAACTCAGTACTGCCTGTCGAATAGCCTTTGTGGGAGCACACCTTGCCTTGCCTAAGACTAAGACAGTGGGGAACTTGTGTGGAACTGACCGTTGTAGCTCCGTGGACTGAACAAAGGGGATCTAACTAAAGATAAGTTTATTTTTTCTCTCCATTATTATTAAATTAAGTCTATTAGGGACAGTAGATCTTTGTTAAGAGCAGGTTGCCTGATAAGGGCGTCATTATAGGACACATTAGAAAGTGGACCTGCTCCATTTAATAAAGTCTCGATGATTGTTTAGATTGTCTTGTTTTGTTCGTATCCACGTACATTTTATTTTTTTTTAGAAGTCAAGTGAAGTCATCTTTATTTGTCTCTTTCAGTGTATACTTCCTCTAAAAAGTCTCATCTCATTAGAATAGATTTATTTTTTTTGTGTCTTATTACGTTTATTTTACATTATTCTTATTATATATTAGTAATTTTATCTTAAGTAGATAAGGTAAGCCACGTTTAATCTAGATTATAAATTCTAGATTGTTTCCAGGTATTAACTAAATTGTTATACCTATGAGAGCCTTAGATCTATTTTATCCTGAGGACAACTGAGTCTAAGGAGTAATTATTTATATATAGATCTTTTGTCCCGATTAATCGGTTGACATTATTTTATAGATGTGTTTAAACACAGTCTAATTGGTCAGAATAAAATTTTTTGTCAGTATCACTGGATTGTGATTTACTGTTGGAGGTATAATATTGATTTATCTATTTGAAGTTGTATTGAAGTTGTATTGAATCTAGACTAGTGACTAGAATAGTCCTAGGGGTATTTATTGGCAAGAAGTAAGTCCATTGAATTAAGTATTGAGGTATTGATAAAAGTATATAATATGATATTTGTTTATGTGGTCTAAAGTAAGTCCACTGAATTAAGGTGATATAAAATTTTGAGTTGTATTCAAGTATTGTGGTTGTGAGTAAGTCCACTGAGGTAATATTTGTTTATATAACATTGAGCAAAGGTATTGAAATATATATATATATTACAAGAAGTATTTGAAAGTGAGTTTTTGTGAAAACTAAATTGTGACTAAATTTAGGCCAATAGGGAGGCCATATCAAAACTATATTGAGACATTGTTTAAAATAAAATAAGCATAATGGCAACAGCTCCAAACTTTGATTATATGGAGACTTTTCGCCAGCAAATTATTGCTGAGGCTAAACAATTAGAACTTAAAGGGAAGGACCTAACTAGCTATGTACAGCAAATGGTGACAATAGAGAGAGATAGAATTGATCAGATAAGGGAGAAAGAAAAAGATAGGGAAGCACAATTAATAAAAGAAGAAGCAGATAGGAAATTACAATATGATCTTGAGAAATTGAGAATTGAAGCTGAACAAAATAAACAAAAAGTTAATAGCAATAATACTAATGATAGATCTAATACTAATACTACCAGTGCCCCAGACAATCACATTGAAACCAATAATAGTAATAATCACACAAACAACACTAATATTTCAAGTGATAACAAACATTGGTTGAGGAAAAAACTACAACCCTTTCAGGAGGCTAGAGATTGTATTTCAGATTACCTAAAGAGATATGAAATTAAAATGGTTAATTGCAATATAAGGGAGGAAGAGTGGTCTCAAATTTTGTTAGACTTTGTACAAGGGCAAGCTCTTACAATTTGTCAAAACCATAATCATACTGTACAAAATAGCTACCAAATTTTAAAAAAGGAATTGCTGAATGCATATGGACACAATGCCAGCACATTCAGAAAAAAATATTTTGAAAACACACCTTCCAATCAGATAGAACCACAAACCACTATAAATTTGGAAAAAGACTATTTTAATAAATGGCTGGGATTTGAGAAGATTGACAGTACCTTGGAGGGATTAAAAAATTTTATATTACTTGATAATTTTGTAGCTAAGTGTGACCCGCAATTACAATCATTTATCAAAGAAAGGAATCCCAAAGTTTTGGATGATGTTACTGAGATAATAAGAACATATAAAAATGCCTATCCCAACAACCTTTTTTCATGTAAAGATAAAAAGAATATTGATCTAGTGGGATATACACAGGAAAACAATGAAAGAAGTAGAAATAGAAGTAGGGATAGCCAACATTTTAGATATAGCAATAGTAGAGATAGGTCAAACAACAGGGATGTTACATGTTATAGATGTGGGAAAAAAGGACATATGGCTATGAGATGCAGGGGAACACAAAACAGGTCAAACAGTAGGAATAATTATAATAGATCAAGTAGTACACATAATTACAATAGGACAGATAGTAGAAATAATTACAGAGCAGACAGTAGGAATAGGTACAGCAATTACAACAACAATTACAATAATAACACATACAATAGGAGTAAAAGCAGGGAATATAAAAATAGAGATTCTGACAGAGTGTTTTTTGTTAGGGAAAATAAAAACAATTTTGCTTTCTACCCAGCTTTTATTAACAATGTTCCAATAAAGGCAATCCGAGATAGTGGCTGTAACACACTCGTGGTTCGGGCTGATCTCATTGAGGCGCAATATTATAGGGGATATACAAGGAAAGTGGAGTTGGCAGATGGCAGTATAAAGGAATTTAAAGTATTTAAAGTGTTTATTGAGACACCTTTTTACACTGGCCATTGTGAGGGAGTAGCCATGCCTAACATGAGACATGATATGTTAATTGGAAACCTAACAGGTTTGAAGGAATGTTCAAGACAGGAAATTGAAGCATGGGAAAAGAAATATGAAAGGTTACAGCAGAATAGGAATACTGAAACAGATAATTACATTAGTAATATGGTAATAACCAGATCTAAGAACAAGCCAAAACAAGAAACTCAGGAACTTATTGATATGAATGATGAAATAGTTAATGGTGAAGAAGATAAAGAGAAAGAGGTTGAAATACAAGGTCAAAAACAAGACGAAACGCAAGCAGAAAAACAGAAAGATGGAACTGAAGAAATGAAAACAGAAAAATTGAAAGGAATAAACAAATTGGCTCAAGAACAAAAACAAGATAACATCATTGGGAAAACATATGACAGAATTAGTGACAGGAGAAATAATAACCCAATGGAGAAATATGTCATAGAAGAAGGAATACTATTTAGGAAAACAAAAATAAATGATAGAGAAATAAAACAATTAGTCTTACCACAAAAGTATTGGAAGGATGTCATGATTTTGTCACATGACAGTAATTTAAGTGGACATAGAGGTATAAAGAAATGTTTTAGAAATTTAGCAACTCAAGTATTTTGGCCTAAAATGAAAGGAACCATATCAAAATACATAAGATCATGTGATATGTGTCAAAGAAGGGGACTTAATAAAATAGAAAAGGAAAATGACAATGAAACAGCTTTAGATTTAAAACAAATATGGGCGGAAGCTTTTGAGAATAACATGAAATATAAAGAAACAGTACATGAGAACTTAAATGAAAAAAGAAAATTAAGAACATTGGAGGTAGGAGACAAGGTATTACTTTTGGTAATTGACTTAAAAAACAAATTAGGAAAACAGTGGAAGGGTCCATTTGTTGTTACAAATAAAACAAGTGAAGTAAACTATAAGATTAATATGAATGGAAAAATAAAAACATATCATATAAATAATTTGAAGTTATACAATGAGAGAAATGAAAATCAATTTCAAAATTTGGATACAGAAGTAAACAATGAAAATCAAACTCAAAAGTTAGATACAGAAACTGTGGAAAATGAAAATCAAGTAGATGAATGTTTAATTGTTTTAATCAATGAGGAAACTAATGAAAATGATATTAAAAATATTCCTATACTAGAAACTAAAGATAATCAAACATGGGAAAAACTGAATTTAGAAAATTTATCTCCAGAAAAAACAAAAGACATAATAAATGTAATCAGTGATTTTAAAGAAATTTTTTCCAGTTTGCCAGGAAAAACAAATATCATAAAGCATGACATAAAGTTAACTAGTGACAAACCTATTTTCATGAAGCCTTATAGGATTCCATTACACTTACAGGGAAAAGTTAAAGATGAAATAGACAACTTATTAAAGCTAGGAATAATAGAACCATCCAATTCAGCTTATGCTTCACCAATAGTTATAGCAAAGAAAAAAAATGGGGATATAAGGTTATGCATAGATTATAGACAGTTAAATAAGATAACTGAATTTGATCCTTACCCTATGCCTAACATTGATGACATATTACACAAATTGTCCAATGCTAAAGTATTTACAAAATTGGATCTGACAAAAGGATATTGGCAAATTCCTTTAACCAATAGAGCTAAACCTTATACTGCATTTATCACTCCTTATGGAATATTCCAATGGAACTTTATGAGCTTTGGGCTTATAAATGCTCCAGCTACCTTTAATAGGATGATGATGTCGGTTATAGGTCATAGAAAAAATGTAATCTGTTACTTAGATGATATATGCATTTTTCATGAGGATTGGAAAGAACATTTAAAAGGAATTAGGGAGATTTTTGAGTTAATTAAACAAAATGGTCTAACAGTTCAAGCAGAAAAGGTAGAGATAGGCTTAGAAGAAATCACATTTTTAGGACATAGAGTTAAAAATAATACTATCAGTCCCATTGAAGATAATGTAAAGAAGATATTAGAAATAGAAATACCAACAACACAAAAACAGATTAAATCAATACTAGGGATGATAAACTATTATAGAAAATACATACCAAATTTAGCAGAGATAGTTGATCCATTAAACCAGTTATTAAAGAAAGGACAGCCTAGAAAAGTGACTTGTAATAGAAAGTGTGTAGAAGCTATAGAGAAAGTTAAGCATATTTTTTCTACAAATTTAATATTGAGATTACCGGATGTTTCTAAAATATTCTATGTCACTACTGATGCTTCTGGTAGTGCTATAGGAGGTTGTTTGATGCAACAGTATGATAAATTACACCCAATAATTTATGTAAGTAGGAAATTATCTGATACTGAGAAGAGATACAGTGTCATAGAGAAGGAGGCTTTAGCTGTTGTTTGGGTTGTAACTAAGTTGGAAAGCTATTTACTGGGAAACAAATTCATATTGTTATCTGATCACAGGCCTCTTAAGTTTATGCAAGAAAAAAGTATTAAAAATGGTAGATTATACAGGTGGTTTCTAATTTTACAAGAATATAATTTTCAATTGGAGGCTATTAGGGGAGAAATTAATATTGTAGCTGACATGTTGTCAAGAGTTACAGTGAGATAAACTGTTGTAAATAATGATTATTCATTTTGATTTGTTTATGCATGTATATATATGTATATGTTCTAGTCAATGGGTATGAATAGGTTGTTTATATATGGACTATATATATTTTATTTCCTTTAAAGGAAGATAACTCAGTAAAATATAAATTGGGAATTTTATTAAATCAAGGGAGATAATTATAAAATTTCAATAATTGAAGTCAAAGGTGTAAATTAAAGTAAGTATGATCATCTACAGTCATTATTTTTTTATATAATCATTATCATTCATTAGTAAAAGGCTAGGTCAGTTTGGAAATGGTAAGTGGAGAGAAAATATACTTATTGGTACCCAACAAAAAAGTTAGGTAGAATAATTTGGAAAGTTGTTTTGACACAAATATTACATTTTGTCTGACAGGAGGGGTTTGGTGTGATATGAGACAACCATCAACGTACATATAGCCAATAACAGTATTTACTCTGAAAAACTCTGTTTTATGCCTATGGAGTCAGCAAAGGCATCTTCGTATGTGGACTATATACATGTGTATTTATTCTGAAAAACTCTGTTTTATGTCTGTGGAATCGACAAAGACATCGTCGTATGGGGACTGTATACATGTCTTGATGGACTTAGTACTATTGGTTGGTGAAACTATTACACTGTACTATACTATTTTATCGTCAATGAGTGATGATTAGAACACCGCATACCAGATGTTTTCTTACTAATAACTGTATTGGAACTGTATTGTTTTCTTGGTGTCAACATTCAACTACAGTGTGAACTTTGTGACATAGGAACATGGACAATTTCACCAGGGAACTGATGAAGATGGGAAACATGATGATGTCCATCAAGATCAAGATATATGTTTGTTTTGTCTTTCCCCAAAATTTTGGCCATATATATTGTACAGACATGACAGTAGGGATAGTGTTTTAGACTGAAAAAAAAAAAATTGACAAAATTTTTTTTTTGATAAAGGGGGGAGGAAATATGTAATGACACAAGATGCGTAGAAGTTGATGTGAATCGGGTTTTTCCTAAGTAATGTGACGAGTAAGAACAGAGTAGGATAATGAACAAGAAGAATAACGGACAAGACGCCTAAGAGGACGACGCTAGGCTAGCGACGACAGAGGACTGTGCCCTTTTTATTGTTTATTAAATTGTTGAAGTTATCAGCCTGCGTTATTAAGTATATTCTTGATTCATTCTGTTGTTGTGTCATATGGACTCGCATGCACCAGTAACATATATATACTCATCAACAAAATAGACCATCAACACCAGTCTTCAGAGACGACTTTAGCATTGGATGAGGCCCTGATCGAGTGTTTGTTTGATGAGCTGAAGATGACGAAAGATTCTCTTTGTGGCGGGGCTCCGATCTCTCTCTCTCTCTCTCTCTCTCTCTCTCTCTCTCTCTCTCTATATATATATATATATATATATATATATATATATATATATATATATATATATATATATATATATATATATATATTTCTTTCCCTCTCTATCTTTCTCTTTCTGTGTCTATTTTTCTCTTTCCCTCTCTTGTTATCTTAAAATAATGATACACTCATTAGCCTAATATAACACTAAAGAACACTGCACGCTAGATACACGAGACTCTTTCATAACACACTCTCTAAAACACAGGTTACACACAACACAGTATGAACTTTCTTACCAAGGGGAACAACTACATACAAACACATACACATAAAATAAAATGTCAACATGTCTATTTTTTTTTCTATTTCTTTCTCTCTGTCTCTCGTTCTCTCTGCCTCTCTCGTCTGGTATGCTTTGAGTCTAGTATCCTCATTTGGTTTCTAATAAAATTTATTTTAAAAAAATGAGGATAGCATTACTACAATAACAAATTGGACGGGGCGCTGGGCGAGTATCATCGGGGCTCCAATCTCTTTTTCTCTTTCCCTCTTATGTTAGCTTAAATAATAATAATAAGGCTTGTCTTCGAGTCCCAGGATTAACGAGGAATGCAGTACTTCTCGTGGATACGCAGTCCCATCTGTGACCTACATATTTTGCCACTTCATTGTCCGCCGGTAGTCGATATTAGATTTTCTGTATGCGACGCTGGGTACATCAAACTCTTTCATAATACACAACACACAATAGGAGCTTTCTTGCCAAGGGGAATAACTCTATATACAAACGTATTCACATAAGCACAATGTCAACATCTCTATATTTTTCTTTCTCTTATTCTCTCTTTGTGTTTCTTTCTCTCTGTCTCTCTCGTCGTTTAGTATGCAATTATTCTAGTATACTCCTTTGGTTCCTACAAAAATTTGTTTAAAAAAATTAAAATAGCATCACTACAATAACAAATAATCAGAGACTATCTCATCACTGGACCTGGCCCTGGGCGAGTGTCATTAGGGACACGAATATTTGTACGATGGGCTGAAGGCGACAAAAGATTCTCTTTGAGGCGGGGCTTCAATCTTTCTCTTTCTCTTTTTTTTTCTTTCTGGTTTTCTATTTCCCTCTCGGTTAAGCGAATTTAGGAAATTTAGGCACCCGGATAATTAGGCACTTTTTTGACAAGACGGAAAATTAGGCACTGGAAAATAGGCACTCTTTAATTAGCGACCTTAATTTTGAAAATAATATTAAAATTTTAACGTATATTTCATCCTTAGACCATGGGCTATCGGTGACGTTATAAAAAAAAAATAGCATCTATAACGATTCTTACTGAATTTTCTTGATATAAAAGAAATGACAATCACGAGAATGTGTGGAAATAATGACTCCGGATGAAGAGCCATTATAAAATGATGATTCTCCTCTCATTTCTTCACCTCCTTAGCCCTCCCCCCTCCACGCACTCCCACTAAAAGGAGAGGATTAGTCGCGGGTAGATGTTGAGCTAGGTCGTGAAAATGACGCAATGAGTCTCACTGGAGTTAAGGGCAGGGAACAGCATTGTATACCAAGGTTGAAGGTGTTAAAATTAGAGTGGGAATGGGGAGGAAGGTTTTATGCGCGTTACTTATAGGAATTAAAATATACTGATCAACTTACGTAGTATTCATATTGTTATGACTTTGCCATGCGCACCGCCATCCAAGATAGTGCAGAAAGAAGGTGCGCACTATCTGTGACTAAACAAGTCGGATGTTGACATTAGGACTAACGATTTCCGCCCTAGTCTAGAGCCAATATGGAGATGCTGTGCTCAAGGCAGATGTCCTTTGTGTTTGTCATGTCTCCGTGTAAATAAACGCCTATGTCCTCGTTGAGTTGCCTCACTTCAGTTATTACATTGGTGTCAGAAGTGGGATTATAGGCGACTCAACGAGAGGAGGTAGGATTCTAGCACAATGGCATCTTTGAAACAACTAGACCAACTTTTAGTTAAAGAGCTAAGGCAGGAACTTCGTTACAGACGCCTGAAGCTTGGTGGTAGCAAGGAGGTGCTTACAGCTCGTCTCCGGCAAGCCCTAATTGATGAAGACGAAGATCCGGAGACCTACCTATTTGAAATTGAACCGGAGATTTATGAGCTAATTGGCAAGATAAATGAAGGTATTGATGCAATGTGGGAACAAATTAACAGTATGGGGAACAATGTAGATAAAATGGTGTCTCAAGTGAAAGAAGGAGTAGACTCGTTGGTAAAGGAGCAGTTGCCTGTAGACTCGTTGGTAAAGAAGTTGCGTGGTCAAGACTGTGGCTGCACAAACAGTGGTGACGGAGACGCTGGGAATTGGAGCGCCGTCTGTGTCTGTGTTGTGGGCAAGTCTTGTGGTTGTGACTTTCAAGACAGAAACGTGACAACGATTGCTGTGATGATCTCAACGAGATGTACCGAATCGAACGGAAAGAGACAAATGAAGAAACTGAAGACTGTTACGTGCCTGAAGCGTTTGTTCCTGTTGTACCTGTTACCAGTACCTTAACTGAAGTCTGTAATGTGCCTGAAGCGTATGTTCCTGTTGTACCTGTTACCAGTACCTCAATGAGCCTGACGGAGCAAGACAACGTTGGGTCTGCGTTCAAGCCTGTTGCTGTGGACTTTAAAGACCTCTGCCTATCTTCCGGTGCCTACGAAGGAAATTCGAAGCTCGGCAACTGCATCCAGAAGTTTACAATGAATTGTACGTGCGGCGCATCACACATAGAATTTAGATGCCAAGAAAACCACCAACAGGGCATATGTACTTCTACCATCATCATCGACATTGGCATAGACGAATGTCAATCGGACTACTCTAAATCTGAGCCGTCAAGAGGAAGACATTTTCCACTTGAAATTGAAGAGACCTGTATTCTGGACGTAAGACTGTTGTCTGAGGATGACTGCGGTGCATTGGACTTTGTTTGCAACGTGGCTGCATGTGAACCTGCAGCTCCCTTGAGAGGCGTCTGTCGGGAAGGTCTGCTGAGACAGCGTGTCCAATCAACGGCTGTGCTGAAGAAAACAGTGCTCGACAATATCTCTTTGTGTGTCAAACGGCCACGTCATCGTCGCAACAACAACCTGGTCAACTGGAGAAAGAGAAAGCGGCACTGGAGGAAAACAATGCGGATGGCTTCGTGGGGAACACGCTCCCTGCCACCTGTGGCTCCCACTGATCGACCTCCACCTGAACTGTCAAACCTCAGCTGCACTGTTTCTTTTCGGGACGAAAAGTGCTAAGACGGGGGCAATGTTATGACTTTGCCATGCGCACCGCCATCCAAGATAGTGCAGAAAGAAGGTGCGCACTATCTGTGACTAAACAAGTCGGATGTTGACATTAGGACTAACGATTTCCGCCCTAGTCTAGAGCCAATATGGAGATGCTGTGCTCAAGGCAGATGTCCTTTGTGTTTGTCATGTCTCCGTGTAAATAAACGCCTATGTCCTCGTTGAGTTGCCTCACTTCAGTTATTACAATATTTTATAAACAGTCTTAATCTCTATTATCAACACTCCTTCTTTCTATTTTTAATCTTTGTGAAGATCTATTGTGTGAGTGTGTAGGTGTGTTACCTCCTTCAAATAGTATTTGTGGTAATTAATTTTTATTGAATATATATGTAAATTTATGTAATATAATATTTATATAAAATGTATATGTTTGGAAATTGCAAAACGGCTAGAAATCACGATCAAATATGTTTTGAAAAGACAGATGAGTTGAACATTTCTATGTCATGTTTTTTTAATGGAATATTGGTCTCTTGTAGATACTTAGTCTGCTTATAGCAGATCGTTGATGTTCCAATTTAACCCCGCCTTCTCTATCATAAACCAAATTTAATATATGGCCTATTTACTACAATTTTCGAGAAGGTATGATATTCCCCTATTCCTTTTATGTTCAGTACCACATACATTTTTTTTTTGCTCTTTGGAATGAAAAATAAAAAAGTCAAACAAGGTTTCATACACACATTATTAAACAAACACTTACACACACATATATATATGATTAAAACAACAACAACAACACTCGTTTCCCTTTCAACACTGCCCAATGAAATGTAACTATCTGCATTTCCTTTATATTATTATTTGTATTACTGTTATTAACATTATGATGGTTAAAACTGAAATTCGTCTACCAAAGTTTTTGAAAGCTCTGCAAAGCCTATAAAATTGAAATCCCCAAACGTCCATTTGTACTGTATGCTGATCTACTTTCCTTACATCGCCAGTGTGTAGCCTTGAGACTCGTTACGTAATTTTCACGGCCACGTTCAACATCTACCCACGACTAATCCTCTCCTTTTAGTGGGAGTGCGTGGAAAAAGGGGGGGGGGGGGCTAAAGGACATTACGCGCGTTACTTCGAGGTTTAAACAAGACCAATCGTTGTTATCGCTATAACAATAGGCAATATGTCTCGGTTTTTATGTTAATAAACTAATACAAGTATTTAGTTTATAATCAATACAATAGTAATTATATACAAATATCTATAGTTCTCTCTTTTTATATTAATTAAAAATGAACAATTCTACTTGGAAGAGGTAGTTCCGAATTCCCCCCGAGTCACGTGGTTGTGTGTATACAACGCGCACCGTGCTTAGTTTTAGTTAGTTTGTAGTGGGACTCTGAAGCGTTTTAAGTCAATATTTAGTGGTTTCAATTTACTCATTAGCGCTAAACTATAATTTGTTAATAACAGGAGAATCTAGAGATACATTTTTTAAATAGTTTCAACTAAAACAAATAGTTACGTTGGCCTATAATCTGCCATACTGAGATCAAGATTACTTGATCTACAATGAATGACTACACTTACAGTTCTTAGCATTCGGGTAACCAGTCCTAGAAAAAAAAAGTAACACTTTCATCCCCCCCCCCTTTTTTTTTTTCCTCTGTCCAAAAGTAAACAAGCTTGAACTTGAGTAGAACACTAAAAGTTGGACAGCAGACCAGTGTGTATTGGTCAGATAGCTCTAGGGCTAGTATGTAGTCGATATGTCGACTAGTTGTTATAAAAGATAAAAAGACTGCCATGAGTTTTCCTTGTGCGTAATAGGCTTGAGTTGTTTAGCGAACAAATAACACATCTGATAGTCAAGGATAAATCGAGATCTACTCTTACAGTTACACTGGCCAAATGTGTCTTACCCCGCCCTTTCATTGTTCAATTTGGTTTCTAAGTAATAAAATGGATCTAGATCTGTTTCGTCGACGCATTTTTGAAACTTTAATGTAACATTTTGTGAATTTCTTAAAAATGCTAGAACTTTTAATAACATAATAATGCATCATGTATCCAACACAAAAAATAATTCTTAATGTTATCGATGTGCATAATGTATTAACGATTGGCGGAATATGAAATACATATAACGTTAAAAAATAGCTGAAGTTTATGAATATAACAATGTTTCAACTAATATGCATATTATCCCATATATAGGCCTATAAATATAAATAAATAAATAAATAGAAAATTAATAAAAAAAATATACATGTATGTGTGTGTGTGTGCGTGCATGCGTGTGTGTGTGTTTTGTGTAGTTTATACCAAGCCTTTTTTTAATCTTACCAGAACGTTTGTAAAAACATCTTTTTCTGTATGTATCATCGGCAATGTGTTGACGCTTGCTGTGGACTATAAAGGAAATATCATTGAATGATTGATAATTTAAACCAGCGGTGGGCAACATTTTTCTACCGAGGGCCGCATTAAAAACTATTGGCGACTGGCGGGCCGCATAATTTTTTTTTACTCTCAATTGAGGAATTACAAAAAAAGTTAGCAATATCTTGAACTAATTTTATGAATAGTTTTTTTAAATTTTGGTATTGTCCTTTTACATCACAACATTTCACCACAAATGTACAATTGTACTTAATGTGAAGCATTTAAATGTTTACATCCGTGCATCTGTAACTGTAGAACTAGCCTACTAGTTGTTTTTTATTCTTGCGACTGCTGTCAAATTACAGTCAGTGAGCATCGGCCTGTTATAACACTTGATAATTTTGAAACAAACGAAATAAAGCGTGTTCACAGATAAATCAGGTTCAGAATAATGTGAAAGCTTCGCAGCAAAGTTTTCATAAGTATAGGAATACAGCTTCTGGCAGTCATGAAACTTCTGTGGAAGAACTCACTGGAATTACTCTTTCATGTCATATTTTGCTTGGAGGTATGTCATCTGGAGCTGAATCAGCTTCTGCATTAAATGGTGAGCTGATGGTATAAAAACTAGTTCCAATTCTTAAAATTTATTTTTAAATTCCACAATAAAGGAATCCAAATAAGTCTTGTACTTTCAACCATTTCAGTAGAAATAGTTTCACCTTTCAGCTAAGGAAAATGATAAGACCCGATTTCACTCGCCGCCTCAAGAAGTGGAATAACTTTGTTTGAAAAAAATTTAAGATGCAGATACATTTCATTTGCAAACAAAACATTGCAATGTCTCCAATGATAAGCATGAAGTTTGTCTTTAACTTTTCATTAGAAATATTAGTAACAAAATGTCCTTCAATGAACCTAACTATTTCTTCCTTGAGATTCCATATTCTTCTAGTCCAGCGGATGTAACCGAACATCGGAATGTTTTGTTTCCAAATCGTCAAGTACTTCTCGGAACTGCCAGTCATGGCCGGCAGATAATTGGAAGCCCTTGGCAAAGTGACAACAGTAAAATATTCAATTTATTAAAAACCTATTGTTCTTCAACACTAACATTTCATTAGCTATTTCTTCTCTAAATAATAAAACAGTAGTTAGTGCAAGGCCCTCACCAATTGGGGACCCTAAGCTGTTTGTCTATGCCTAAGGCTGGCCCTGTGCCAATAATAAGATCATTGAGAAATCAATTCCAACAATATATTTGATATTCAATGCTTTATTTAATTAAAAAGCCTGTTTTTCTTAGTCAAAGCACGAGCTCCGTTAGTTGTTACACTTGCCATCTTGTACAAGCCGACCCAACACTTTCAACACAGTTTTTGATAGAATTGAATAAATACTGGCCCGTGTTTGTCTTTGACTGAATGCTTCGAAATATTGCCATTTTAAATAATCTTCGCTTACTTTAAACTTTTTAGAATGACGTTTAAAGACAATGTTTATTTTGCCCCTTCGTGATAAGTGATAAGAATCAAAAGTTTCAATAATTTCTAGATCTATAGATATTTACAATTATTTATTTAAATATTTTTTGCATTTTTATATGTGTAATGTGTGGAAACATCTGATCGAATTAGGCGTCGGCGGACCGCATAAAACACTTCGGCGGGCCGTAATTTGCTCACCCCTGATTTAAACCCATCCTTAAACAGTTCTTGGCCCTTTATGAAAACATTTGTAAAGTTATTTGAAAATTCAGGGAGTTCGTTGATGTACTCTATATATTTTAAAATGTTTGTAAGTGTAAAATTTCGTAAAAATAGAGGAGCAACAGCAATGGAATTATAAGAAGACAAGGCCATTCTCCTCTTTGTTGTCCAACAATCACGTGACTTTGGTTAAAGTAGGTCAGAAATAAGGAACTACCTCATTCAGCGGTAGAGTTCTTACTATGAGTATTACCTTGAGTTCTTAAAAAAATAACCAATGAATCAGGCTCCCTTACACAGGCGACTATCTCACAAGAAATAAAGGTTTATGTGCCGATCATCAACATCCACATTTTTACCGCCCCCTCCCCGTTTCAAAAGTACGAGCCCCCCTTTCCTTTTTCAGGAGCACTTCTTAAGGGTTAAAGTAGATGAGGAGAGAGCGATTATATTTATCACCAACACTCTCCGACATAATATACAATAAATATTTTATAATATTATTTAATCTAACGTATTTACATTGGTAACTAAACATGTACACAAATCGCGTAATTATCAATTTCAAAAACTCATCCGACAACCATGGGGGTTGGTGATGGAGGTGAAGCAATGAGCGGAGAATCATCTCTACCTCCCCTCCCCTGAATCATGTGATGTCTATATTATATAATGACTCTTAATTGGGAGTCTTTTTTTTTTTTTGCCACACATTCTCATGATTATTTTTTTTTCCCCGTTTTGTTTCAGGTTTTCTTTTGTATCATGAAAAGTAGTAAGAATCGTTATATTTATTTTTAGGTCAACGATAGCCCATAGCCTAAGGATAAAATATCCGTTAAAATTGTTTAATTATGTTCAATATTAAGGTCGCTAAATAAAGAGTGCCTAATTTTCCGCCTTGTCAAAAAGTGTCTAATTATCGGGTGCCTAATTATCCGGTTGCCTAATTATCCGGTGCCTAAATTTCCGGTGCCTAAATTTCCAGACATCCTTGTTAGCTTAAATAATAATAAAAATAATAAGGCTTGTATTCGAGTCCGAAGATTAACGAGGAATGCAATATTTCTCGTGGATACACAGTCCCAGCTGTGACCTACATATTTTGCCACTTCAGGGCAAGCATAACTATTGTTCGCCGGTGATCGATTAGATTTTCTATATGCGACGCTAACACTCGATGCTGGGTACATCAAACTCTTTAATAACACATAACACACAATAGGAGCTTGCTTACCGAGGGGAATAGCTCTATATACAAACACATCAACACAATGTCAACATCTTTATATTTTTCTTTCTCTTATTCTCTCTCTCTCTCTCTCTCGCTCGTCGTTCGGTATGCTTTGATTCTACTCTCCTCCCTTTGTTTCTACAAAACTTTATTTAAAACAAAAACGAAGATAGCGTTACTACAAGAGCAATTAATCAATGGCGTCTCAGCATTGCACGGGACCTGGGCGAGTACCAAATGGGACACGAATATTTGTACGATGGACTAAAGGTGTCGAAAGATTCGCTTTGTGGTGGGGCTCCAATCTCTCTCTTTCTTTTCCCCTCTAAGCCTTAATCTCTCTCTTATTCTCTATCTCTTCACCCCTTTCTATCTCATTCCTTCGCTCTATCTCTTTTCTCTCTCTCTCTATTTCTCTCCCTCTTTCTCTCTCTATATCTCTCGCTCTCTCGTTGTAGTCTTGACCTGGTATGCTTTTCGCGCCATTGGTCACGTGAGCCATTTGTCGATAAACTATTTGTCCAGTGAACTAAATATTATTTTCAAAGAATTGTCATTGAATCTTCTTCAGAGTTAACATACGTTTTATATTTGACGGACAGGCGTGGGAGCTCCAGTTGCACACGTTCACAGACCACGGGGACCGCCACTCCAGCCACGTGTCTCTGATGACGGCCCCATTTGTGGAACGGCGTGTCGGACTTTTTGGACTGGGCCTGGGGTGTGTGTGTGTGTGTGTCAGGTGTACCTTTCATTCTCAACATGGAGAGTAAAAGGAGAGTAAAAAAAAACATAAACAAAACACATAACAAAAACAAAACAAAAAAACGGACAGAAGCGAGGCTCACTACCCGATGTTCGCGTATCTGCTTCCACTAACATTTCTACCGAGGCGCCACCTTCAGGGGGATCTGGAATTAACTCGGTGTCATTGAACCAGCTGTCTCTGCACCATTTGTCGTGGCGCCTTTATTGACCGCAACCTATCCCTTGGTTTGTTAGCCCGTTGGGGCACCACTCATGATCGGTCAAGCGTCTTCCTCCTTCCATCTCTGTCCTTTGCTTTGTATAAAATCTCTTCCAAAGACAGGCACGTCCATTCTTTTTGTTGTTTTCTAATCGCTCTCTCTGTCTGCCATATTTTTTTTTTACAGTGGTAGCAGGCTTATAATGTCTTGCATTACTTCCCTTATTTCCGACCCAGTGCAGTCTTGCCAATGTTGGCATTATTTTGAGGAGAAACTCGTGCGCTAATGGACACACGCGATGGCTGTGTTGAAGCACGGAGATACTTTTGGGCTGTATGACACGTTGCGGGGTTGACTGCAGACGCTTGGTACTAGATTGACACGTGATATGACGTAATTATTTTCCTTTTTTGAGGAACGTTTGTTAATATGTAAGATAACTTTATTGATCCAATCGAATGGAAATTCAGTTTGACTTTAATTGACACTCTCAGCGCAACTCCTGTACAATAACAATATAGATGCACGATATAGATGCACACACGAACAACATTCACACACGAAAAACACATACACACTCATAACCAGCGCTTTATAAATAGACTTCTATGAATTCTCGATGACGGAATGTTTTGTTTTATGTTGGTCATCCAGGCCAAGTCCAGGGTCTATTATTACTGAATGTTTTAATTTTCTTCGTTGATAAATTATAGTTTCCACAGAACTGGATGTACGAATTAACAGTTGTGGTAAGTTCATCTGTCTGGGCAGTTGTTTACAAACATGTCCCAATCTGTTTGCTCCAGGCAACTTTGTGACTGTAAAACAGCGTCGTCAGACCATGACTGAATGGACTGTACTTCGAGTTTTGTTGTTTTTAAAACCGATTTGTACACGGGTGTAAGTGTGGTCCGACTCTCCGAGGGGAAATAACGATCGAGATGTGTAGGCCACTTCTATGTTGCTATAACACATGTCCAAGGTTTTATCGTGCCTTGTGGGACAATTAACATATTGACTATGTGTTGGCAAGTGTTGAGCTAACGAAAGATGATTGAAATCTCCCATAACTAGTCGGACAGCATCAGAACTTTTTGTCCCAATTATATGTACACTGTTTAGTACCGGGTATATGTTTTTCTGCTTTCTCTGTGTTGGCTGTGGGTTTTATATACTCAAGTATGACGTAAAATTGTGTAAACTCTCTCGGCAGGTAGTATAGCCTGAGACTGTTACATAGTAGTTCAATATCGGTCGTGCACACTTTAGTTTTGATTGAGATATTGAGATATAAGATAATATAAGGTTGCGCAACAAGATCCACTTTATTTAGAATCTTATAATGGCAAGCTAGGAAGATTGATTTATGTGTTAAGTTATGGACCTTGATGATGTCCAAGGGCTGAGCCAAAGGCTCTTCGAGCTCTAAGTTTGAAAAAAAACCTGTTTGGACGCCAAAAAAAAACCCCTGTGAGAACACAGTTCTGTTTGAGAGAGACCCGAGTCAATGCCTATGTAAAGCATTGCTGTTTCCAATGCCTTTGGCCCCCGACGCATGCTTGGCTGCACATGGCCGAAGGCCGATGACACCGGGAGCCTTCGCCATTTCTTTCCTTATACCAAGCTAACCGTGGGGGACTCACCATTTATGTAACGGTCCCTTTGATGAACAGCGCATATATGTGTGACAGGTTTGTGGGGACTTTTTTTTTACAACCCCTGCCCGTTCAAGAGGTGGACTCTCGTCTACCCGTGGGCATCCCCACAGGAGTTATGTTTCGCCATTCATTTAGCCTAGCTACCCCCTCAAGTAGCCGTTTCCACCCAGGTGCCACGATGGGGCAGAACAGCGTACCCGGGAAATTATGGACCTAGATTTAGTCTAGAATCTAGACTTGAAAAAAGGTGTGGGGATATTATAGATCTAATTGTTATAGCAATAAGCTACATATTAGAAATTTAGTTTTCGTTTTTTCAACACCGGGAAATATAGATCTATTTAAAAAGGACATTTTTACAATTTCTTGTAGTAGCGGTATCGTAATATTATTGGGTTGGAAAGATTCCATGTCTCTTGCAAAGCAACACCAAGTATGCAACGACATCTCCAACCATTTATAACCTTGACCTTGTGCTAGTACACGTAGGCAAAAGAATAAGGCCACCAGACGTCTGCACACCCACGCAGACAACTCTTGCTTCCTGTCATGTCTGGGTGTCAAGTTTTAGTCTTGCCGCTAGGGGTGGGGGAGTTAGAATATCTAATCAGAGACAACATAACAAGTTTATAATAAATGTCTTTAAAAACATAGATTAAAAAAATCGGCTCATAATTTATGGCTGTGTACCAATCAATGATTGTAAATAGCCTACTAGGTAATGTACCAATCAATATCTTTCTTATCTTATCTAATACAGTCGTTGCTTCAAAAAAGAGGATGATTACACAATTGTAGGTAATCAGTAGTGTAGCAATGAATCAGTGTTGGTAATTAACAATATACCAGTCAGTGATTGTAGGTAAAAGATTATTTGATTTGGAATAGTTTATTTTGATTTGATTTGGAATAGTTTATTCTGGGAAAGGGGGCGATATGGTATGACCATTACTTTTCTTTTGACGGTACGCACCGCTACGACGTACCGGCACCTTTTTCAATGTGGGCAAAAAATTGCTTTTCTTGTATTTTAACGTTTATTATTAATTTACAAATAGTTAAAAGTAAGGCAATCCATCACTGAGTGCCGGCATCTAGTTTCTTTTTACAAAAATAAAAAGCAGTGGGTCAGACCATTAACTTATTGGCACGAGTCGCCGTGGTCTATATTAAATCACGATGTTTTGCATTGAGCCGACTTCTGCACTGATCGCGAAGGACCCGCTCGGGAAAGACCGTGACCTCCGTGTCATATCACGTTGGCTGTGGAAAGACAGCCTTATGAACTCTCCGTGACTTACGCCTTCTTCGATGTAGCGCAACCAGAAAAAAAAATCTCAAGCATAGAAGATTACTTCATAGACGGTTGTGATGGTAGACTGGCAGACGTCTGTGGCGCGGGAAGACCTGTAAGACTAAGACGGAACTGTTCGATGGGTCAACCGAACTGGACACTTCGTAACAGTATAAATGTCAGTTGGTCGCCACAGGTGAACGTGGGTGGGTGCACTATGAGCTACAACCCCAGCTCCACTTTGTTTTATCCGCTCTAAAAACTCCTAAAGGGGGGGGGGGATAAATACCTGTGTGGTGAAGCACTTGGCTTCCTATGGTTCTCAGCAAGAATTTCTGACGACTGGTATTTTTAATTTCGTGATAATTATGACGCCTGTGTCTACACAACTCTAATGGGTACCTGGCATTAATGGGGCGGGGTAAAGGAGGTTGGTCGTTGTGCTGGCCACATGGAACTATCGTTAAGCGTTGGCTTTTTAAACAGACAGGGCCGGATTAAAATGCGTCCAGGCCCCGGGGCAGGATTTTGTCCCATACACTTTTTCGAAAAGCTTTAAAAAGACTTATATGATTATTATGAATAACAATACCGGTACTTAAATCCGGAGCTACATTTACATATTATTATTATTATTAAAGACTCATGAGCATGCAACAAGCGGGCACTAGTTAATCACGACAATGTTGCCAACCGACTTAAGATTGTCGTGGCAAAAATACAAATAGAATGTTTGACCAAAAAAAAAAGTTCAGACCCGTCATAATTCGGTAATATTTTTCTTTTTTTATAGAGGCTATAGCCCGGCATGATCTCACTTAAATCCGGCCCTGAAAACAATGGCCTTTACATCATCTGACCTACAAATGGTGAGGTCTGAAAAGATACTTTTTATAATACCGGTACTAAAAACAAGGGAGAGAAAGCATGTTTGCTTTCATTGAGTAGTTCCACAAATTCAGTTTAAAAAAAAAAAGTCTAATTATGCTTCCTAACGATTTTCTACATGTTTTACTTTTGTTCATTTCCCCATTATTATAACATGTAGTTGATACAAGTTTAGACCTGACCCTGAATTCTGAGATCCAGCCAGGCGCCCACAATCTCGGGGACTTTAAACCAGTCGTGCAGACCGACCTCCGTCTCTATTTCGTAGGTGTTGACTCGCACCCTCTTTTTTTTCAACACACACAAATGAAGAGATGGGGCGAGAATGGATAAGTAGGCCTATTGCAACAGTGGGCATCTGTTCATTAACAGCACATCAATCTCTGGTCAGGTGTGTTGTGGGGTCACGGAGGTCACGGTTGTGGCAGCGAGCAGTGAGAAAAGGTTACATCATACGAGATCACCAGCTGCTTGCTTCATAGTAACTTTATACGTACTCATCTCTTTGCCTTTGATTCCGAAGATAGTGTGACTAAAGATGAATGCCCCATTTAACGTGGCAAAGCAGACCCAGTTGCGACCTGCATATTTTGCCACAACTTATGCATAAAAAGCAGGTTCTCTGAGGCCTACGTTCTTTTTTTTTTCGTCGACTGCGCCTGTCTTATCTGATGAATTACAGACGTTACTTCAAAGGAAAATTGCGGCCTTTGAGAATCCAGTTATCTAGTTAATTAGTGATTTAGTATTTTCCAAGTCATTGCTTTTCCTGGCTGATTCAGACAACCCATTCCATGCTCTAATAGCACCATTGAAGAAGGAGCACTTGTACACATTTGTCCTAGCACGTGGAACAAGTAATGTGCTTTACCCTGCTGTCTTTCTGAGTATTTTATTTTGTTTTCAGAAAACTTTCAGACAAGATAATTTTTATTGATCCAATCAAATGGAAATTGTTTGTCTAGAACTGTCTTTGTCTTTGACCACCTCAAGTAACTACTGTAACAATAACAATATAGATGCAAATGCGAACACCATTCACACACGGAACACATACACCCTAACAACCAGCGCTTTAGAAGTTAGACTTCTATAGACTTCACAACCAGCGTTTTATAAATTAGACTTCTATTGACTTCACAACCAGCGTTTTAAAAGTTAGACTTGTATGGACTTCTCGATGAAGACAGATGACCTTTCGTGTTTGTAAATTATGGTACAGCTAGTGTCATGTAGTATTGCTACTTTACTTTTTAACCTTCTGAGTGATTTTGATCATTGTGCTACTCTAATCAAATGTATTCTTTTCTGGCAGTTGTTTTTCTCTGTCGCCTCGATCAAAATGGCGCCTCATTTGATCTTTATAGCGCATGGGGGAGGGGGTGGGTCTCTGTTACGCCATCCTTCATTACGCTTAATTTAAAGATTGCATTTGGCATGCAATCATTCCAATACACAATACTCATATATAATAGAATAATTTTGGGATTAATTTCCAATTGAATGAATAATACGTGAGGTAGATTTAGCAAATTTTATAACTAAGTGCTTAAAAAAATAATTCCATTAGGAAAATAAGAGTTTAGATTTCAACAGTAGAAAGGTGGAAGAAATTGGTGTTAATATAAAGGCCTATAGGTCTGTGATTTGTCTCAATTTTGAAAGAAAAAAATATATCACGAGATTTTTTAATTAGGAATCACTAAGTGCGCAAACAATTCCCGAAATTCGCAAAGTAGGCCTACTTGAATTGTATCTAGTGATCTTTATCTTCGCACATTTTAAGAATTTTTAATTGAAGTAGAGCGAGAGAGTGTGTGTGTGTATCTATGATGCAGATATTCTGCTCTATGACAAAGTTCGTTGGTTATAGAGAGAAACATTTTAAGCTTCAATTTTTACCGATTAAAAAAAAACATCTTATTATTCACTATTCACTGTGCAGAGATAACGAACGATCTGTAGATGACAGCTCTTTTATTTTTATTACGAACGTGTAATGCTAATTTAAAAAAGATCAACAACGTCATAAACATAGTCAATATTTGATGGAATGGTTATTAATTATTTACGATGGGGGATTATTTACGAGGATGGTAGTGCGGTATGCGCGCTGGACTGTCGTTCGCGATGGTCCCGGGTTCAAACCCAGCCCGCTCCCCTCTCCCGTCGTCCTGAGGACGGTTTGGACTAGGAAGTAAATTATCTTCAACTCTGAATGAACATCCGAAACATGTAAAACATTTTACAAACAAACATAATAATTTAGTGAAAAAAAAGGACATGTTATTACGCAATCCTTTGTGTAATCTAACCATCGAATTTGTCGGCACATCTGGGAAGCGTGGTCGAGAGACTAAGAACGCTTGAACTTAACTTTGCTTGGCTACCTATAAAAGGGGCTCGAGGTTCGATGCCCGACTCGAGCAGTTAACAAACAAAAAATGTAGGCTCAAGGCCATTACAAACTTTAACAGGAGAGCTAAAATGACACAAACTAATCTAAATAAAAAGTTTTAAACAGATATGTCTTATTAATGTTCTTCTTGAATTTAGTGTAGCATGTCTGTCTGAGATCAATGGGGAGTGAGTTCCAAACCTTTGGTCCGTGCACAGAAATCGCCCGCAGACCGTAGCTTGTGAGGAAGTTATAGTTCTAACATGTGTTGCCTATAGGTAAATCCGGCCCTGGTATAATACTAAGTTTAATTTGATGTAGGCCCCCCCCCAACCTAAGACAAAGGTAACGGTAGTCGCGAGATTGTACTTTAAATCCTAATTATTTCAAATAAAAGTGTCTCCAGGGCTACTAACTCTGATCAAACTTCAATTTTGTATTGTTTATATTGCTCTCTTTTGGATGACGAGTTTGCCGACCACTGGTTAGTATATTGTGTGTATGTGTATTGAGGGGTCACGGGTCAGAGTAATTTAAACGATCTATTGTGTCATAGTAACTAAACGTCGAAGTGTGGGTCTATCTAGTTCCGGATGTAACAAATGCACATGTCTTGGATAAACTGGCCAATCCCAATCTATTAGACCTAATCTCGGTCAAGTTTTGACACAGAAGCCTATTGGTCACGTGCGGTCGAAGTGAATAGAGCTCAGTGTGTTGCCAGCATTCAAATGAAATGGGACGCTCCTATGAGGCTAATCCTATCTATTGCCTATCTCGTTATGTCCCTTGTGTCTAATCTTCGGTTCCAGGTATGTTTGCAGTGTCTTCTAGATCTAATTTAAATTTAGTAATGCCATCTTATTATCTAGTCAATATTTACTTGCTTTGGCAACTAACTCTTTATCAACTTTATGGTAATTCTGTCAAAGATTAAATAACTTTTATAACATGATTAATTTATGTCTAGATTCTAGAGATGTATATGCTATAGACTATAATATGGATTATAGATATAGACTATTCACTCTTATAGGGAATATAGGCCTTTTAGATAAAGTAAATTTGCTTACGTCACGATAACGATAACCGGCTCATCTGTATCTAGATCTAGAGACTCTTAGTATCTAGAAGTCTAGATAGATCTAGCTCTAATCTAGATTGAGATTCTAGTGGTCTATAAGCCTAGATCTACATATTTATTACTATATATTTCTAGGCTAAAGATCTATATATATAGTATATTATATATATATATATATGGAGGCGCAGCGGCTGAGCCGTAAAGCGCTTGCCTTCTGAACCTGGGGTCCCGGGTTTGAATCCCGGTGAAGGCTGGGATTTTTATATCGGGATCCTTGGGCGCCTCTGAGTCCACTCAGCTCTAATGGGTACCTGACATTAGTTGGGGAAAAGTAAAGGCGGTTGGTCGTTGTGCTGGCCACATGACACCCTCGTTAACCGTAGGCCACAGAATCAGATGACCTTTACATCATCTGCCCTATAGACCACAAGGTCTAAAAGGGGAACTTTACTTTATATATATATATATATAGAGAGAGAGAGAGAGAGAATTCTAGATCTAGTAAACATCTAACTACTGTTGTGTTATTGTTACCTGCATCAAGTGTATCCTAGGCCTAGTCTTACTTTGTACTTATCATATTTGTGAAAAGAAAATGCTGCCTTAATAACATAACTAGTTACTTAGTTTAGATTTTAGGTCTTAAGTTGTTCATTTGTGTCGAAATATGCATTGACGACTTGGTCTGCATAGCCATGTGAAATACTGCAGGCCTACTCATCCATAATCTTTGTATTAAAGATGGTGTCACTCATCCATAATCTTTGTATTAAAGATGGTGTCACTCATCCATAATCTTTGTATTAAAGATGGTGTTACTCATCCATAATCTTTGTATTAAAGATGGTGTCACTCATCCATAATTTTTGTATTAAAGATGGTGTCACTCATCCATAATAATCTTTGTTTTAAAGATGGTATCACTCATCCATAATCTTTGTATTAAAGATGGTGTCTTTCATCCATAATCTTTGTATTAAAGACTGTCTGCTTATCCATAACCTTCACAGTCCTTTGTATTAAAGATGGTGCCTTATTATGCTAGAAATATAACTTAGAAGATCTAGTGGGAAGCATGGTTGAGAGACTAAGTGTGCTTGACCTTGCAGCACGGAAAACCAATTCCTAGATACCCCCCCCCCCCCCCCACTGGTCCACAAATAAGATTGGACCAAAGCGCTCTGAGCATGCTATAGGCATGAAAGTAGCGCTATATAAAAGCTATAATAATAGTGTTTAAAAAATTTAGCAACCAATTATATTTTAAACAGGAGTGTTGTAACTTGTAATGAATAGTTTTTAACTTTTCTTTTCAGATCAAAACACAGATCTCTTCTTTGTAATATAAAAAGGGAACATCATACAGATTGCTAGAAATTATTGCCTCTGAGAAGCAGACAGTAAATAAAAACGCTAAAAAAATTGGTGTATCAAGGATGCCGGCATTCTTTAAGGCAAGTAGTCATTGACAAAGGTAGAATTTAACAATTTTGAATTTAATGTCATTGTCATAAAATTTTCCTAATAAGCAAGGGCAAGCTATTAAACCACTGATTTAGCAAAGCAAATATCTGTAAGTTTCATTCTTTTTTTGTGTGTTGCTTTATCTTTTGTGTTATTGCATGCAAATTGAGCATGTTTTTAATTGAAGTTATTTAAAGAATAATTATGTTAATTAATAACTCATTAAGCTTCATATAGTTTTTATAGATCTATTTTTAATAGTTAAGTTGAAATTTTATCTTCAAAAAAACTTAACAACTCTGATTTCATAGTCCAATGTTTTATTTATGTCGAGAAGTATAAGAGGCATCATGCTTGCAGGTTTTTTGGGATTGCCGACCCCCCCTTGCAGGCAAAACGGGGTTCTGTTGCTTGCATCCATGGTTGTAATGAATAGTTTTTAACTTTTCTTTTCAGATCAAAACACAGATCTCTTCTTTGTAATATAAAAAGGGAACAGATTGCTAGAAATTATTGCCTCTGAGAAGCAGACAGTAAATAAAAACGCTAAAAAAATTGGTGTATCAAGGATGCTGGCATTCTTTAAGGCAAGTAGTCATTGACAAAGGTAGAATTTAACAATTTTGAATTTAATGTCATTGTCATAAAATTTTCCTAATAAGCAAGGGCAAGCTATTAAACCACTGATTTAGCAAAGCAAATATCTGTAAGTTTCATTATTTTTTTGTGTGTTGCTTTATCTTTTGTGTTATTGCATGCAAATTGAGCATGTTTTTAATTGAAGTTATTTAAAGAATAATTATGTTAATTAATAACTCATTAAGCTTCATATAGTTTTTATAGATCTATTTTTAATAGTTAAGTTGAAATTTTATCATCAAAAAAACTTAACAACTCTGATTTCATAGTCCAATGTTTTATTTATTCATTATCATAATTAAATTTGTGAACATTTTCAGATCAATGTCTAGTTATCAGATGATTATAACCATCACTTGTGAGGAACTGGTCAGAAGTTAAAACATGTGAAAATTGTTATGCTACAAAGTGTTATTTAAGGCAAGTAATCCATTCATTGCGATTTATGCATTTTTCATTTAAATTCATTGTTTCATTTGAAGTATGCTAATTAGGAACAGGAAAGCTGTGGAACTACTGATCTAGCAAGTTGTTTTTTTTTTTGTTTTTTTTTTTTTAATGTTTCAGTTATGTTCTTTTTTTTTTTTTTGCATGCAATTTGAGAATATATTTTTAATGTTTATATAACATTTAAAGAATAATTTTCTGATTTTATAGAACATTTTGTAATTAAAAATATATGCATAATAATGGTTGAATTTCATAATGCTTGATGTGCATCTCGAAATAATGAATTCAAACTTTTTTTTGTTAGCCAAAGTTTCAACACAAGCTTCATATCACATTAAAAATGTTCAGAACGAGATCTTAAGGTGTACAGCCTTGTGAGCGAAGTGAAGGACAGTTGACAGATTGTGTGTGGTGCCCCAGCAGTTCAACAAAGGAACAGGTGAGGGTGTTGTGATGGAAAGTAGTGAAGATAAGATGATCAATTTTTTTTTTCCAAAGACATTGCTTCAAATGCTATAATTTATGTAATTTAGACTTAAGTTTCTTTTGATGCTTGCTTAATAAAGAATAGGCAGGCAGTTGGTATATATAGATATTGAGCAGCACAGTAAGTAATAGTATAGTTTTTTTGACTTTGTACTGCATGTTAATTAAACTTGTTTTTAATATTAACATAACACTTTGTATATTTTTCTGTTATCTTAGTTTTTGGAAACCTGTTTTAAATATATGCATATTAGAAAAGCCTGATTATGATTGATGTATTATTTATGAGATAGGTAAACTCAGGTTTAGCTTTACTAACTTGGTAATAAAGTCAATATCTTCAAAATAAACTCTTTCTCTTTGCAGTCATAACATCCATATTCTCATATTTTATAACATTTTCAGTTCCAAATGCAGTTTACAGCCAAGTGATCTAGTAATGTGATCTAAATTATGAGAACTATGACTAAGAGACATCTGAGAAATAAAAAGTACCTATAATCAGAATTGTAGCAAGCTTGTACCATATTTCTCTTTTTAAGGCAAGTGGTTCTTTCCAATGTTACATTTAACTACTTTAATTTAATTCATTTCTTTTCATGTATGTTAAATAAGAACCAGTTTCTTACTACAGACCTATCAAAGCAAGTATATTTTTTTTCTATGTATTTGTATATTTTAATTGCATTTTTCTTTTTTTTTTTTTTTTATTGCATGCTAATTGAAAATGTTTTAAATATTTTCCTAACAATTTAAGAATATTTGTTTTCTGTTATCTCTTAGCCTTATGGTAATTAGTTTCAAATGTATACATAACAACTTTAATAAATTTTCTTCACTTTAACATTTAAAGAGCTAGATCCAATTGGGGATTATCTCATTATGAAGCTTAGTCAAAATCCCAGTATCTCCACTAAGACTTTTGAATAGCAATTTTTTATTAGATGCCATTTATTTGTTTAAATGCTCAGCTACTTGATATCTGGTTGAATTCAAATGATAATAATTGCATCTTAATGTGTAATTATACAATTATTTATTTACCTTGTAGTTGTTTTTTTAATCAGTTCAAGACGTTGAGTATTGATTACTAATCAACTACTAGCCTGGAAGATAAAAGCCAAAGCTGTAAACAGACAGGTCAGGTAAATATATGAATGAAGAAATTAAATCTAGAAGTAAACATCATGGGAAGTCTAATTATAGGGCAAGTATTTTTCCTTCATATCTTATTTAACATAGTCAAACCATGCAATACTTATAGGCTTAACTATTGTTTTCATAGAAACAATGTTATTTTAAATATCATGAGATAGTGTATTTAAGAGATATTGTAGTTCAAGTTTCCATATTTAATCAGCTTAACAAGTGCACATTCTCTGCTGCCAACAGTACCAATTTGTCATCCAAGCAACAAATATTCCTTGGTAATCTGCTATCAGATGACAGTTATCTCTTTGGCATTTTTATGAAGCTTTCAAAGCCAAAGTAAGACTTAATTTTTTCTTTTCTTTAACTGCTAATTCTAAAATAATTTATCATTGCATGTTAAAAATAACTTGTTATACATTTTTCTGTGTTTTTGGTCAAGCTTCAGATTTGCTTAGCATATTCCTGTACTACATATCAACAAATGTTTGATGGTTTGTCTGGTTCATCTCTTAACACTATGAAGATGGCTACACTGTGAGTACAAAGTTTTAATTTCATTCAAATCACATTTTACAAAAAAGATAATGGAAATTAAATTAAATATATTATTTTACTATTATTATATAACAATGTTATTTTAATATCATGAGATAGTGTATTTTAAGAGAGATTCTAATTCAGTATATGATGTTTCCATATTTCAGAATCTTAACAAGAAAACATTCTGTTGCCAACAGTACCAATTTGTCATCCTATCCAAGCAACTACTATTCCTTGGTAATCTGCTATCAGATGATTACAGTTTTCTCTTTGGCATTTGTATGAATTAAAGCTTTCAAAGCCAAAGTAAGACATTTTTTTTCTTCAACAGTTAATTCTGAAACAATTTATTCAAATTTTTTAAACATTATTCTGAACTATTTTCTGTGTTTTGGTCAAGCCTTAGATTTGGTTAGCATAACCCTGAACTGCATATCAACAAATGTCTAATGGTCTGTCTGGTTCATTTCTCAAGACTATGAAGATGGCTACACAGTGAGTACAAAGTTTTATTTTCATTCACCAAACAAATTTTACAAAAGAAGAAAATATTAAAAGCTATAGGTATTTATTTTGTTAGATAACTATCTTTGTTATTTGATGCATTACTTAGCCTTGGACAATGCATCATCATAACTAATATAATATTAAAAGGCATTTATTAATTTACCAAATTTAGGTCAATCAAATAAGATTATGTAATCACAAACTGTTTTCAGGGTATCAGCTATCAGCAGTGCACCCCTATGATACACAAGTCTTCATTGCCAAGTCACTCTGCCAAACAGTGTGTACACCTTTCTTGCATTGGTAGTGACCCACTTTACTGTCATGAGTCTGGATATGTCAGGCCAAGGAGATCAAGTTTGTGTCCAAGGTTACTTAGTTAATTCTCTAAGAACAATAGGTGAGTTGAATTCTAGTGTACCAGTCAAATATCTTAAAGCAAAGTAAAAAAAAAAAATAATTTTAAAAGCATATAAAAATCTGTTATAAAAACATAAAATGTTAGTTTTAGAGTACTAGTTTTAGAGTACTCGTTTCAGACCAAGTGATCATGGGTCAGATAGTGTCAAGCTCAACTGTTTCTATGGCCATTGGTTAACCATGGGTTGTTTGGCCAGCAAATTTTCAAACATTGCTCTAGTTTTAGGTTTATAATCTACATGTTTTCTTCTAAAGTTAACAAATTAGGACCAAAATGTGAACTTTTAATAAGGTGGTGTAGTTGTAACCACACAAGAGCTGCTTCACATTTACTGTTTGAATGGTGCATACATTTTTATAATAACTTACCTTCTGATTTGTAAGGTTGATATTTTATTAATATATATATATATATATTATATAAAGCAGAATGTTTGGCGTATGTATGTATGTATGTTCCAGTATAGAAATAAAAACTTGATAAAACTTGGCAGAAATGTTCCTTGGGTACCAACTTAGACCATAGTGTATGTATTGTGGCCCTAAAACAAACTTAAGACCATCAAAAAAAAAAAGACCAGCTCTATTACAGCTATAGTATTTTATGGATCTAGGCAATGTTTACAATGTTGACATGAGAAAAGATTGAAAGGATTTAGATCTAGATCTAATTTTTAGAACTAAACTTTGCACTTATTTTTTTTTTTTTTGACACATGAAAATACAAAATATAGTTTATTTATTTCATTATTTAATAAAATGAACCTTCAAATTTGTGTTACAAAATCATTTTTACATTAGTTCGTTATAGTCTATGCCTAGGTCTAAAGCTCTTATTGAACTCTAAGATGATAAAACTTTTTTTTGCAAAGATAGTTTTATGCTTTAACACATGAACATACTAATTATAGTCCATTCATTTCATATTTTAATCAAAGTAACATTTAAATTTTTTGAATACATTCGTTCGCTGTTCGCTAAAGCTGCGTAGCCTTGTTGAGATAGGCCTATATTCATTCATGAAAAAAGTTCACGCATGCGCAGCACAGAATGAACTCTATAAAAGCCAATTTTTAACTCTAGATTAGTCTAGATCTAGATCTTTGTCTACCTCAAGATCTACTTTATACTTTAACACATGAACATACAAAATTAAGTCTATTCATTTCAAATTTTAATCAAATATATGTAGGCCTACAAGCAAATGTTTTAATTTGAAAAAATGGATTTAAGTAGATTAGCTATTTTGATTTGATGGCTTCATTCATACTATTTTTACATTTACACATTCGCTTTATTTATTACATTATTATTTCGTTTAAATGTTTTAAAAACACTATATCGACAGTAATAAGCAAATAAAGACCCGCAGGTCGCTGGTAAAATATATCTAGTATATATATATATTAATACACTTGGGCAAGGGCTATTACTGTTTCCTTTTTTTTTTTAGATTGACATTTTTCTTTCAATTTGTAAATTTGCTTCAACATTCAAGTTTTTTTTTTTTAAAGACAGACTCTACATGCTACTGATCTGGAGGTTAGTGGCTCAATCATTGTGCACTGATTCTTCACTGATGCCTTGATTCCCCACTGTCAACTTTATTGTCATAAAGTTTATCTAGTGATCTACATATCAAGGTAATAAATATTTTTTTACACTATAACCCAAGAGCTTTTGCTTTAAGATGCATTGTTTTTACAATAGGAGCCTAATTCTGATGTATTTTTTTAGGACCCTAGCAATAGTTTCTTAAACTTTCAGACAATAAGAGCTAGTTTAGAACCGAAACACAAAACTTAAGCCAGATCTGTATAGTCTTTTGTTTTTCTAAAAATATTTTAAATAAAAGTCTAGATAGGGTAGCTTATAAGGCCTACTTGTGAAATTAGATATTTTTAAAATGTGTACTTATACTTTTGATATTTGAAGTATTTTAAAACTAGCTATATTTTTCTATTTATGTAATTTATTTATTTTGTTTGTATTATTTACTTATTTATTTATTTATTTAATTATTATTTAAAAAAAAAATTAGTTACCTCCTTTTGTTTAATTGGATAGCATTTCAAAACCTAAAAGATGGAGCTGTTGGGTTAAAAACACAAATTAATGAACTCACATTAGACTGCATTACTTCCTAAAAATTTAAAATAAGCAATTTGCTTCATTCTTCGTGGCACATTTATGTATATAGCCAAATGAAAAGTTGAATGTGATTTTCTTATTTAAAAAAATTTTCCACTTTCAGACCTTGCAATCTATAGGAAGGATGATGTAAAGGTCATGTTTTGTGGCCCACAGTTAACCAGGGTGTCATGTGGCCAGCTCAACAACCAACCGCCTTAACTTTCCCCAACTAATGTCAGGTACCCATTAGAGTTGGGTAGAATCTTGACGTACCCAAAGGTCCCAAAATTTAAAATATCAGGATTCAAACCTGGGACATCAACTTTATAAGCTAAGTGTGTTACCGCTCAGCCACTATACCTCCTATCAAAGAGAGATACATAAAAAAATTGACATTAAAATACCATGAAGTCTCATAAACCTTTTCTATTTTTCCATCACACAGTGAGATAGTATGACTATTATTTGAAAACAAAATGACCATCACTAAAAAACACATTCTTTTTAAACATTAGGTCTGAGACAGAAAAAGCTCTTCTTGAATGAAAAGAAATTTTATCAATATTGCATTTAAAGGTTATGCATTTAAATGTGATGTATTTGTTAAACAGTGCATTTTTCTTATCTCACTTATAGACTAAATGGTCAATTAAACATGAGGTCAAGGAAAAAGGATGAACATTTCAAGGCTACTGAAGGAACATTAAACGTCTCTCTCACTGTGAAAAGATTCTACCGATCTACAAATGATCAACATGTTTTATCTTAAGTTCGTCTGCCATTTCTTCAAATGGAGCCATATTAAGAATAAGGTAAGAAATATTCTTATACTTCACAGCATTTATTTTTTTGTAAAGTGATGATCCTGCATTAGTTGTATGTTGTTTGTGTATGTTACTTTAAATATCCTGCATTAGTTTTATGTTGTATGTGCATGATAATTTAAATATCCTGCATTAGTTGTATGTTGTATGTGCATGATACTTTAAATATCCTGCATTAGTTGTATATGTATGCATGGTTCCTGTATTTGTTTTGTATATTATGATGTCAGTAATTACTTCACAAACACTTCACACACAACTTGTAAGTTCACCTGTCTAGTTAAAGAAATCTGTATTGTATTTGTTTTAGTAGTGTCTAGTTATGAAAGTAAACTGAATTTTCATTTGTTAAACTTAGTGATATACCATTTTAATTTCAGTTAAAATATGTGGATGTTCCTATTAAATTTTTCAGAAAAACTGCATTGCTCTGAAATAATTCCAACTGTATAAATGTAAATATATTTCAACAAATAATGGAATTGGATTCTTTGTCATTTGGATTAATTCAATAGTAATGTATTCTAAATATGGAATTCAAACACAAAAATGAAAAGTTGTGAATCACCATCAACTTTCACTTTGCCACTTGGAGATTGGGATGATTCAAGTTACTGGAGATTGGGATGATTAAAGTTACTATTGTAGCAACTATGTGTTAATGTGCATGGTCTTAACACCCCAGTACTTAATTGGACAAAAAAAAAAGGATCTCCAATTCACAGTGATATGTACTATTGCATAAACAAGTTGACTTGACTTCATGTAGATCTTTAACTAAATAAACTGTTTAAATTCTTCAGTGTGTGATAGTGTGAAAAAAAACATTTATGGTTTCTTGTGATTATGTGCAATATAATGACATATTAAGTTGACTTGAATACTCTTAAAATGTTTCATTTCTAAGGTGTGGAAAAATGTGCATTATATTTTCATGGTGGGAGTTAATGTGAAAACAAAAATCTACTATTCCATGTGATACAATTGCATGCAAAAAATCCTAACCCTAACCCATTCAATGAACAATCAGTATGAACATTTCCACCAAAGGAAATGTTGCCGCTCATGATGCATCTATTTATTTGGCTCCAGATATTCAACTGATGCACATTCGCAAAACAAATGTAAAAAAAAAAGATTTAATCCATTACATGTATATAATTGTGCAGGAACATTTGGGATTGTCATTTGTATCACACTCATCTCTCATTCATTGAGACTCTACACTTAATCTGGTGATCTAGATGTATTTGCAATTCACAGTGAAATCATTCTTTGAGTGCTTAAAAAAGAAATTCATACGGATGTATAACTGTGTTAGACGTCTTCCTTTATATTCCAATTGAACGTTTGTAACAATAAATATAACAAAAAATGTGTGATAATTAGCAGGTCTTTGACCTCTGCACTTAATGTGGTGATCAAAATGTGTTTGCAATTCCCAGTGAAATCATTCTTTGAGTGCTTAAAAAAGAAATTCATACGGATGTATAACTGTGTTAGACGTCTTCATTTATATTCCGAAACGTTTGTAAAAATCAATAATTAAGTCACACTCAAGGAACATATGAACGTGTCCATCAAAGGAAATATCGCCGCTCGTGATGCAGCGCACACTAATCAACATTTGCACTTGCAGACCAACTAAATAGTTGTGGAGAAAACACATTTAATTGATGACTTTACTATGTTTAGCTTAGGACTTTTCAAAAGCGAAGACTGGACTCTTTAGCCATCTTCGTGTTCATAGGAATGATTAATGGAGGAATTTTAAAAGCGAAGACTGGACTCCTTAGCCATCTTTGTGTTCATAGCAATGATTAATGGAGGATTTTTAAAAGTGAAGACTGGGCTCTTTAGCCATCTTCATGTTTAAAGGATGTAGTTGAGGATTTTTTTTCAAAGAAGATCGGTCTCCATGACCATCTTCGTACTTATAGGAAAGGATATTGTATTCATTTTTGAAAAATTGAGGATTTTTAGCTGATGACTAGATGTAGTAATATTGTCATCAATTGAATTGTTGATCCAAGACGAAATTGTTGGTTATGTCTGTGCCTTTGTAGACAACCCAACAGTGCACATCCTTTTTCTTGTTTTGCATTTTTTCACGTGCTACAATGCCTTGGACAAAGCATCATCATAACTTGGAATGTTAAAAGGCATTCAAAAAAACAACAAAGAAGAATGAGTTTGTAAAATAACCGGTTATTTCGGCTCAGTTGAATAATAGTTGGGACATAATTAGTTGAGTGCAAGCTCTGACGCTGATTCAACTCACTCAACATTAGTTGAGTGCGAAGTTTGTGAGGCGGATTCAGCCCTCAAACCGGATGCTTGTAGACCGCCTTCAATAGCTTGAACACGATGTCATCACAAATATTGTTACAGTCAGTTCATCAAAATGAAGTTGTCGGTCGACAAGCTCAAAACAGGAGTCAGTGAAAAAAGCAAGCCTGAAACTTTTTATTGGGCTCCAACTATTCAACTGATGCACGTTTGCAAAACAAGAGTTAAAAAAAAGGATGAAAATATAAGCCATCAGATATATGATGATTGTGCAGGAACAGTTGGGATTGTCGTTTGTATCACGCTCATCTCTTATCCATTGAGACACTGTGAAGTGATGTAACCAGTGAGGTTTTGTAACAACTTTATTGAATTGTAATGAGGATATCTACAAACATTTGTGTACAAATGTGTGCTAATTAACAGGTCTTTGACTTCTGCACTTAATGTGGTGATCAAAATGTATTTGCAATTCCCAGTGAAATCATTCTTTGAGTGCTTAGAAAAGGAAATTCATGCGGATGTATAACTGTGTTAGACGTCTTCATTTATATTCCGATTGAACGTTTGTAAAAATCAATAATTAAGTCACACTCAAGGAACATATGAACGTGTCCATCAAAGGAAATATCGCCGCTCGTGATGCAGCGCACACTAATCAACATTTGCACTTGCAGACCAACTAAATAGTTGCGGAGAAAACACATTTAATTGATGACATTACTATGTTTAGCTTAGGACTTTTCAAAAGCGAAGACTGGACTCTTTAGCCATCTTCGTGTTTATAGGAATGATTAATGGAGGACTTTCAAAAGCGAAGACTGGACTCTTTAGCCATCTTCGTGTTCATAGGAATGATTAATGGAGGACTTTTAAAATCGAAGACTGGACTCCTTAGCCATCTTCGTGTTTATATGAATGATTAATGGAGGAATTTTAAAAGCGAAGACTGGACTCCTTAGCCATCTTCGTGTTCATAGGAATGATTAACGTAGGAATTTTAAAAGTGAAGACTGGGCTCTTTAGCCATCTTCATGTTAAAAGGATGTAGTTGAGGACTTTTTCAAAGAAGATCGGTCTCGGTGGCCATCTTTGTACTTATAGGAAAGGATATTGTATTATGTTTTAAACATGAGGATTTTTAGCTGAGGACTAGATGTATTAATAGTCATCAATTGAATTGTTGATCCAAGACAAAGTAGTTGGTTATGTCTGTGTGCATTTGTAGACAACCCAGCAGTGCACATCCTTTTTCTTGTTTTGCTTTTTTCACGTGCTACAATGCCTTGGACAAAGCATCATCATAACTTGGAATGTTTAAAGGCATTATAAAAATATCATAGAAGAATGAGTTTGTGAAATAACCGGTTATTTCAGTTCAGTTGAATAATAGTTGGGACATAATTAGTTGAGTGCTAGCTTTGAGGCTGATTCAACTCACTCGACATTAGTTGAGTGCGAAGTTTGTGAGGCTGATTCAGCCCTCAAACCGGATGCTTGTAGACCACCTTCAATAGCTTGAACACGACGTCATCACAAATATTGTTACAGTCAGTTCATCAAAATGAAGTTGTCGGTCGACAAGCTCAAAACAGGAGTCAGCCGAAAATGCAAGCCTGAAACTTTTTATTGGGCTCCAGCTATTCAACTGATGCACGTTTGCAAAACAAATGTTAAAAAAAAAAGGATGAAAATAGAAGCCATCAGATGTATATGATTGTGCAGGAACAGTTGGGATTTGTGTCGTTTGTATCACGCTCATCTCTCATCCACTGAGACATTGTGAAGCGATGTAACCAGTGATGTTTCGAAACATCTCTATTTAATTGTGATGAGGATATCTACAAACGTTTGTGTACAAATGTGTGATAATTCACAGATTTTTCATCTCTGCACTTAATGTGGTGATCAAAATGTATTTGCGATTCCCAGTGAAATCATTCTTTGAGTGCTTAAAAAAGAAATTCATAAGGATGTATAACTGTGTTAGACGTCTTCATTTATATTCCGATGGAAGGTTTGTAACAATAATTAAGTCACACTCAAGGAACATAAGAACCTGTCCATCAAAGGAAATATCGCCGCTCGTGATGCAACGCACACTAATCAACATTTGTACTTGCAGACCAACTAAATAGTTGCGGAGAAAACACATTTAATTGATGACTTTACTATGTTTAGCTTAGGACTTTTCAAAAGCGAAGACTGGACTCTTTAGCCATCTTCGTGTTCATAGGAATGATTAATGGAGGACTTTTAAAATCGAAGACTGGACTCCTTAGCCATCTTCGTGTTTATAGGAATGATTAATGGAGGAATTTTAAAAGCGAAGACTGGACTCCTTAGCCATCTTCGTGTTCATAGGAATGATTAACGTAGGAATTTTAAAAGTGAAGACTGGGCTCTTTAGCCATCTTCATGTTAAAAGGATGTAGTTGAGGACTTTTTCAAAGAAGATCGGTCTCGGTGGCCATCTTTGTACTTATAGGAAAGGATATTGTATTATGTTTTAAACATGAGGATTTTTAGCTGAGGACTAGATGTATTAATAGTCATCAATTGAATTGTTGATCCAAGACAAAGTAGTTGGTTATGTCTGTGTGCATTTGTAGACAACCCAGCAGTGCACATCCTTTTTCTTGTTTTGCTTTTTTCACGTGCTACAATGCCTTGGACAAAGCATCATCATAACTTGGAATGTTTAAAGGCATTATAAAAATATCATAGAAGAATGAGTTTGTGAAATAACCGGTTATTTCAGTTCAGTTGAATAATAGTTGGGACATAATTAGTTGAGTGCAAGCTTTGAGGCTGATTCAACTCACTCGACATTAGTTGAGTGCGAAGTTTGTGAGGCTGATTCAGCCCTCAAACCGGATGCTTGTAGACCACCTTCAATAGCTTGAACACGACGTCATCACAAATATTGTTACAGTCAGTTCATCAAAATGAAGTTGTCGGTCGACAAGCTCAAAACAGGAGTCAGCCGAAAATGCAAGCCTGAAACTTTTTATTGGGCTCCAGCTATTCAACTGATGCACGTTTGCAAAACAAATGTTAAAAAAAAAAGGATGAAAATAGAAGCCATCAGATGTATATGATTGTGCAGGAACAGTTGGGATTTGTGTCGTTTGTATCACGCTCATCTCTCATCCACTGAGACATTGTGAAGCGATGTAACCAGTGATGTTTCGAAACATCTCTATTTAATTGTGATGAGGATATCTACAAACGTTTGTGTACAAATGTGTGATAATTCGCAGATTTTTCATCTCTGCACTTAATGTGGTGATCAAAATGTATTTGCGATTCCCAGTGAAATCATTCTTTGAGTGCTTAAAAAAGAAATTCATAAGGATGTATAACTGTGTTAGACGTCTTCATTTATATTCCGATGGAAGGTTTGTAACAATAATTAAGTCACACTCAAGGAACATAAGAACCTGTCCATCAAAGGAAATATCGCCGCTCGTGATGCAACGCACACTAATCAACATTTGTACTTGCAGACCAACTAAATAGTTGCGGAGAAAACACATTTAATTGATGACTTTACTATGTTTAGCTTAGGACTTTTCAAAAGCGAAGACTGGACTCTTTAGCCATCTTCGTGTTCATAGGAATGATTAATGGAGGACTTTTAAAATCGAAGACTGGACTCCTTAGCCATCTTCGTGTTTATAGGAATGATTAATGGAGGAATTTTAAAAGCGAAGACTGGACTCCTTAGCCATCTTCGTGTTCATAGGAATGATTAACGTAGCAATTTTAAAAGTGAAGACTGGGCTCTTTAGCCATCTTCATGTTAAAAGGATGTAGTTGAGGACTTTTTCAAAGAAGATCGGTCTCGGTGGCCATCTTTGTACTTATAGGAAAGGATATTGTATTATGTTTTAAACATGAGGATTTTTAGCTGAGGACTAGATGTATTAATAGTCATCAATTGAATTGTTGATCCAAGACAAAGTAGTTGGTTATGTCTGTGTGCATTTGTAGACAACCCAGCAGTGCACATCCTTTTTCTTGTTTTGCTTTTTTCACGTGCTACAATGCCTTGGACAAAGCATCATCATAACTTGGAATGTTTAAAGGCATTATAAAAATATCATAGAAGAATGAGTTTGTGAAATAACCGGTTATTTCAGTTCAGTTGAATAATAGTTGGGACATAATTAGTTGAGTGCAAGCTTTGAGGCTGATTCAACTCACTCGACATTAGTTGAGTGCGAAGTTTGTGAGGCTGATTCAGCCCTCAAACCGGATGCTTGTAGACCACCTTCAATAGCTTGAACACGACGTCATCACAAATATTGTTACAGTCAGTTCATCAAAATGAAGTTGTCGGTCGACAAGCTCAAAACAGGAGTCAGCCGAAAATGCAAGCCTGAAACTTTTTATTGGGCTCCAGCTATTCAACTGATGCACGTTTGCAAAACAAATGTTAAAAAAAAAAGGATGAAAATAGAAGCCATCAGATGTATATGATTGTGCAGGAACAGTTGGGATTTGTGTCGTTTGTATCACGCTCATCTCTCATCCACTGAGACATTGTGAAGCGATGTAACCAGTGATGTTTCGAAACATCTCTATTTAATTGTGATGAGGATATCTACAAACGTTTGTGTACAAATGTGTGATAATTCGCAGATTTTTCATCTCTGCACTTAATGTGGTGATCAAAATGTATTTGCGATTCCCAGTGAAATCATTCTTTGAGTGCTTAAAAAAGAAATTCATAAGGATGTATAACTGTGTTAGACGTCTTCATTTATATTCCGATGGAAGGTTTGTAACAATAATTAAGTCACACTCAAGGAACATAAGAACCTGTCCATCAAAGGAAATATCGCCGCTCGTGATGCAACGCACACTAATCAACATTTGTACTTGCAGACCAACTAAATAGTTGCTGAGAAAACACATTTAATTGATGACTTTACTATGTTTAGCTTAGGACTTTTCAAAAGCGAAGACTGGACTCTTTAGCCATCTTCGTGTTCATAGGAATGATTAATGGAGGACTTTTAAAATCGAAGACTGGACTCCTTAGCCATCTTCGTGTTTATAGGAATGATTAATGGAGGAATTTTAAAAGCGAAGACTGGACTCCTTAGCCATCTTCGTGTTCATAGGAATGATTAACGTAGGAATTTTAAAAGTGAAGACTGGGCTCTTTAGCCATCTTCATGTTAAAAGGATGTAGTTGAGGACTTTTTCAAAGAAGATCGGTCTCGGTGGCCATCTTTGTACTTATAGGAAAGGATATTGTATTATGTTTTAAACATGAGGATTTTTAGCTGAGGACTAGATGTATTAATAGTCATCAATTGAATTGTTGATCCAAGACAAAGTAGTTGGTTATGTCTGTGTGCATTTGTAGACAACCCAGCAGTGCACATCCTTTTTCTTGTTTTGCTTTTTTCACGTGCTACAATGCCTTGGACAAAGCATCATCATAACTTGGAATGTTTAAAGGCATTATAAAAATATCATAGAAGAATGAGTTTGTGAAATAACCGGTTATTTCAGTTCAGTTGAATAATAGTTGGGACATAATTAGTTGAGTGCAAGCTTTGAGGCTGATTCAACTCACTCGACATTAGTTGAGTGCGAAGTTTGTGAGGCTGATTCAGCCCTCAAACCGGATGCTTGTAGACCACCTTCAATAGCTTGAACACGACGTCATCACAAATATTGTTACAGTCAGTTCATCAAAATGAAGTTGTCGGTCGACAAGCTCAAAACAGGAGTCAGCCGAAAATGCAAGCCTGAAACTTTTTATTGGGCTCCAGCTATTCAACTGATGCACGTTTGCAAAACAAATGTTAAAAAAAAAAGGATGAAAATAGAAGCCATCAGATGTATATGATTGTGCAGGAACAGTTGGGATTTGTGTCGTTTGTATCACGCTCATCTCTCATCCACTGAGACATTGTGAAGCGATGTAACCAGTGATGTTTCGAAACATCTCTATTTAATTGTGATGAGGATATCTACAAACGTTTGTGTACAAATGTGTGATAATTCGCAGATTTTTCATCTCTGCACTTAATGTGGTGATCAAAATGTATTTGCGATTCCCAGTGAAATCATTCTTTGAGTGCTTAAAAAAGAAATTCATAAGGATGTATAACTGTGTTAGACGTCTTCATTTATATTCCGATGGAAGGTTTGTAACAATAATTAAGTCACACTCAAGTAACATAAGAACCTGTCCATCAAAGGAAATATCGCCGCTCGTGATGCAACGCACACTAATCAACATTTGTACTTGCAGACCAACTAAATAGTTGCGGAGAAAACACATTTAATTGATGACTTTACTATGTTTAGCTTAGGACTTTTCAAAAGCGAAGACTGGACTCTTTAGCCATCTTCGTGTCTATAGGAATGATTAATGGAGGACTTTCAAAAGCGAAGACTGGACTCTTTAGCCATCTTCGTGTTCATAGGAATGATTAATGGAGGACTTTTAAAATCGAAGACTGGACTCCTTAGCCATCTTCGTGTTTATAGGAATGATTAATGGAGGAATTTTAAAAGCGAAGACTGGACTCTTTAGCCATCTTCGTGTTCATAGGAAGGATTAACGTAGCAATTTTAAAAGTGAAGACTGGGCTCTATAGCCATCTTCATGTTAAAAGGATGTAGTTGAGGACTTTTTCAAAGAAGATCGGTCTCGGTGGCCATCTTTGTACTTATAGGAAAGGATATTGTATTATGTTTTAAACATGAGGATTTTTAGCTGAGGACTAGATGTATTAATAGTCATCAATTGAATTGTTGATCCAAGACAAAGTAGTTGGTTATGTCTGTGTGCATTTGTAGACAACCCAGCAGTGCACATCCTTTTTCTTGTTTTGCTTTTTTCACGTGCTACAATGCCTTGGACAAAGCATCATCATAACTTGGAATGTTTAAAGGCATTATAAAAATATCATAGAAGAATGAGTTTGTGAAATAACCGGTTATTTCAGTTCAGTTGAATAATAGTTGGGACATAATTAGTTGAGTGCTAGCTTTGAGGCTGATTCAACTCACTCGACATTAGTTGAGTGCGAAGTTTGTGAGGCTGATTCAGCCCTCAAACCGGATGCTTGTAGACCACCTTCAATAGCTTGAACACGACGTCATCACAAATATTGTTACAGTCAGTTCATCAAAATGAAGTTGTCGGTCGACAAGCTCAAAACAGGAGTCAGCCGAAAATGCAAGCCTGAAACTTTTTATTGGGCTCCAGCTATTCAACTGATGCACGTTTGCAAAACAAATGTTAAAAAAAAAAGGATGAAAATAGAAGCCATCAGATGTATATGATTGTGCAGGAACAGTTGGGATTTGTGTCGTTTGTATCACGCTCATCTCTCATCCACTGAGACATTGTGAAGCGATGTAACCAGTGATGTTTCGAAACATCTCTATTTAATTGTGATGAGGATATCTACAAACGTTTGTGTACAAATGTGTGATAATTCGCAGATTTTTCATCTCTGCACTTAATGTGGTGATCAAAATGTATTTGCGATTCCCAGTGAAATCATTCTTTGAGTGCTTAAAAAAGAAATTCATAAGGATGTATAACTGTGTTAGACGTCTTCATTTATATTCCGATGGAAGGTTTGTAACAATAATTAAGTCACACTCAAGGAACATAAGAACCTGTCCATCAAAGGAAATATCGCCGCTCGTGATGCAACGCACACTAATCAACATTTGTACTTGCAGACCAACTAAATAGTTGCGGAGAAAACACATTTAATTGATGACTTTACTATGTTTAGCTTAGGACTTTTCAAAAGCGAAGACTGGACTCTTTAGCCATCTTCGTGTTCATAGGAATGATTAATGGAGGACTTTTAAAATCGAAGACTGGACTCCTTAGCCATCTTCGTGTTTATAGGAATGATTAATGGAGGAATTTTAAAAGCGAAGACTGGACTCCTTAGCCATCTTCGTGTTCATAGGAATGATTAACGTAGCAATTTTAAAAGTGAAGACTGGGCTCTTTAGCCATCTTCATGTTAAAAGGATGTAGTTGAGGACTTTTTCAAAGAAGATCGGTCTCGGTGGCCATCTTTGTACTTATAGGAAAGGATATTGTATTATGTTTTAAACATGAGGATTTTTAGCTGAGGACTAGATGTATTAATAGTCATCAATTGAATTGTTGATCCAAGACAAAGTAGTTGGTTATGTCTGTGTGCATTTGTAGACAACCCAGCAGTGCACATCCTTTTTCTTGTTTTGCTTTTTTCACGTGCTACAATGCCTTGGACAAAGCATCATCATAACTTGGAATGTTTAAAGGCATTATAAAAATATCATAGAAGAATGAGTTTGTGAAATAACCGGTTATTTCAGTTCAGTTGAATAATAGTTGGGACATAATTAGTTGAGTGCAAGCTTTGAGGCTGATTCAACTCACTCGACATTAGTTGAGTGCGAAGTTTGTGAGGCTGATTCAGCCCTCAAACCGGATGCTTGTAGACCACCTTCAATAGCTTGAACACGACGTCATCACAAATATTGTTACAGTCAGTTCATCAAAATGAAGTTGTCGGTCGACAAGCTCAAAACAGGAGTCAGCCGAAAATGCAAGCCTGAAACTTTTTATTGGGCTCCAGCTATTCAACTGATGCACGTTTGCAAAACAAATGTTAAAAAAAAAAGGATGAAAATAGAAGCCATCAGATGTATATGATTGTGCAGGAACAGTTGGGATTTGTGTCGTTTGTATCACGCTCATCTCTCATCCACTGAGACATTGTGAAGCGATGTAACCAGTGATGTTTCGAAACATCTCTATTTAATTGTGATGAGGATATCTACAAACGTTTGTGTACAAATGTGTGATAATTCGCAGATTTTTCATCTCTGCACTTAATGTGGTGATCAAAATGTATTTGCGATTCCCAGTGAAATCATTCTTTGAGTGCTTAAAAAAGAAATTCATAAGGATGTATAACTGTGTTAGACGTCTTCATTTATATTCCGATGGAAGGTTTGTAACAATAATTAAGTCACACTCAAGTAACATAAGAACCTGTCCATCAAAGGAAATATCGCCGCTCGTGATGCAACGCACACTAATCAACATTTGTACTTGCAGACCAACTAAATAGTTGCGGAGAAAACACATTTAATTGATGACTTTACTATGTTTAGCTTAGGACTTTTCAAAAGCGAAGACTGGACTCTTTAGCCATCTTCGTGTCTATAGGAATGATTAATGGAGGACTTTCAAAAGCGAAGACTGGACTCTTTAGCCATCTTCGTGTTCATAGGAATGATTAATGGAGGACTTTTAAAATCGAAGACTGGACTCCTTAGCCATCTTCGTGTTTATAGGAATGATTAATGGAGGAATTTTAAAAGCGAAGACTGGACTCCTTAGCCATCTTCGTGTTCATAGGAATGATTAACGTAGGAATTTTAAAAGTGAAGACTGGGCTCTTTAGCCATCTTCATGTTAAAAGGATGTAGTTGAGGACTTTTTCAAAGAAGATCGGTCTCGGTGGCCATCTTTGTACTTATAGGAAAGGATATTGTATTATGTTTTAAACATGAGGATTTTTAGCTGAGGACTAGATGTATTAATAGTCATCAATTGAATTGTTGATCCAAGACAAAGTAGTTGGTTATGTCTGTGTGCATTTGTAGACAACCCAGCAGTGCACATCCTTTTTCTTGTTTTGCTTTTTTCACGTGCTACAATGCCTTGGACAAAGCATCATCATAACTTGGAATGTTTAAAGGCATTATAAAAATATCATAGAAGAATGAGTTTGTGAAATAACCGGTTATTTCAGTTCAGTTGAATAATAGTTGGGACATAATTAGTTGAGTGCAAGCTTTGAGGCTGATTCAACTCACTCGACATTAGTTGAGTGCGAAGTTTGTGAGGCTGATTCAGCCCTTAAACCGGATGCTTGTAGACCACCTTCAATAGCTTGAACACGACGTCATCACAAATATTGTTACAGTCAGTTCATCAAAATGAAGTTGTCGGTCGACAAGCTCAAAACAGGAGTCAGCCGAAAATGCAAGCCTGAAACTTTTTATTGGGCTCCAGCTATTCAACTGATGCACGTTTGCAAAACAAATGTTAAAAAAAAAAGGATGAAAATAGAAGCCATCAGATGTATATGATTGTGCAGGAACAGTTGGGATTTGTGTCGTTTGTATCACGCTCATCTCTCATCCACTGAGACATTGTGAAGCGATGTAACCAGTGATGTTTCGAAACATCTCTATTTAATTGTGATGAGGATATCTACAAACGTTTGTGTACAAATGTGTGATAATTCGCAGATTTTTCATCTCTGCACTTAATGTGGTGATCAAAATGTATTTGCGATTCCCAGTGAAATCATTCTTTGAGTGCTTAAAAAAGAAATTCATAAGGATGTATAACTGTGTTAGACGTCTTCATTTATATTGCGATGGAAGGTTTGTAACAATAATTAAGTCACACTCAAGGAACATATGAATGTGTCCATCAAAGGAAATATCGCCGCTCGTGATGCAACGCACACTAATCAACATTTGCACTTGCAATTAAGTAGTTGTGGAGAAACACATTTAATTGATAAATTTACTGTCATTAGCTTAGGACTTTTCCTTTGTGGGTGGTGAGTCCTTAATGTTTGGCTGCACACTTGGTAGGTTTTTCCTATCTGAGCTTGAGTTATTGCCATAAATGAGATAAGTGAAATTAATATGTTTTAGTTTTTTTGTTACTATAAATAACTGACATTTTTCTGGATGTAAAGACATGCTCCAATGTGATTCCCTTTTTTGTAATTCATCTAATTTTCTTTGTAAAATTTCTGTATCTTGAGTTGTTTTTGTTTTATATATTATTCAATTGTCTGGAAACAATCTGACTTTTGTTCCTGAACTTATGCAATTTGGTAAATTATTTATGTACATTAAAAATAGTACTAAACCTAAGACTGAACCACATTTCCATCGACATGAATATTGATCATATAATTGACTTTTTTTTTTTTTTATAATTATAAAGTTCCATTTCATATTTTTTTTTTATAACTATAAAGTTCCATTTCAGATCTTTTAATTTTTCCAGTTATCCAACCACACAAAAACTTAATCTTCTATCAGCCTTCTCATGTTGCAGTGTTAACTTTTTATGTTCCTTTGTCTTCTTCATTGCTTATCTGAATTAGCTCTTGCTACTTTAGAAGTAAAATAACTGTTTTCTCTTACTTTATTTACAAATTCAAATTCATTCTTTAATAACATATAGCCTCCAATTAACTTTTTAAATAATATTGTTAAAGGACTCTTTGGATTGCATCCAATTATCAATTCAAATGGAGAGTAGCCAGGAGTAGTTCTATCATCAATTCAGTAGTTATCATTGCCTTTGTAAGTGACCTCTAGCGTTCTCACCCTGAAGCTGCATGCAACCATGTGCTCTCTTCTGTGTCTTATAAATAGAGAGACTTCTTTTGGTCTGACAGTTATGCTGGGCAGGGCATGTATTCCATATGGGTGATGAACGTATGCCAAAAGCAGTCTTTTTTGGTGAGGTGAAAGATGAACATGGTAACAGTGAATATTTCCAATAATCAGGGGACAAACATTTTTCATCACCATAGCTGTGATTCTTTCTGTTATCCATGGGCAGTCAATAAATGCTATTGGACATGATATCTTGTTGTTTTGCCAGCATAATTTTCTTACTGTTACCCATCATATTTTCTTAGTTTTACCTGTCATATTTTCTTAGTTTTACCTGTCATATTTCCTTAGTTTTACATGTCATATTATCTTAGTTATACCTGTTATATTTTCTTAGTTATACCTGTCATAGTATCTTGTTTTAACATGTTTATCATTAGTGACTGTGGTATATTTCACTAGTACACCATTAACATATGCTGGAAAAAATTCCAGTTTTACTTCAATATTATATACTGTAGGTTGGAACTTCATTTGTATTAACATTATTGCTTTGTTACCTATTCTGATTTCCAATTCCTTATCTATTTCTTGGTACATTATATTTTTGGAGAATTAGATTGTCTTTAATGTTGATAATAAATTTCTCTTTGGTGATCTAGATTCCAATAATATTGCTTTTAACAGGATGCATTTCTTTCTTTGTTCTCTCTATTAATGAGTTAATAACACTCAAAGTCTTGCCTCTTAGTTTACATATGAATATATTAGAACAAGTATCTTTATTGTAATTGCAAGTTTTACAGATAGTCTGAAAATAACTTCAGTATTTCATCAGTTTCTTTAAGGTCCCTCATTTTTTGCCTATAAATATTCTCTTTATGTTCACGCTTGGTAGTTTCTGTTTTGTCTCCCTTGTTTGGAATTGCAGCTTTTATTTTTCAGTTGTTTTTTTTTTTAAATTTCTGATTCTTTGTCTGGTTTTGCTTCCTTTTAATTTCTTTCAGCATCTAGTTGCATTTCTCTCTTCTCTTTGTGCTCTCGCCAACTCTTTAAAATATCAACTTGATTTTCTTTCCTTTCCATTTATGTCAAAACATCTTTCTTTTCTTCATCTTTAAGACCAAACAATTCAGCAACTTTCTTTACTTCAGTATATCCATCCATGTATCTATTAATACTTATCAAATGTACCAATGCATTCTGTACTTTTTTTTATAGATAATAATGATATCTAATATCTTTTATAGTTTACAATCACTGACAATATTATCAAGCCAATACTATTGTGATTAACATAACACACTAAATTGTCAACAATCTAATAATCAATGTCATAATCAATTATTATGTCTTTACAATATATTATTTTGTCATATAGAAAGAGAAAACAAAATTAATAAAATATTATAATGTAAAAAAAAAATGTAACAAAGTTTATACCAAAATGTTACAATTATATAAATGATGATATGATGACTCAGTGCACTGAAAACTTTGATTAAATTGAGGAGGATTCGAGCAACACATTGACCTCACTCTCTTACCCTAAAGCACATCCTGTTCCAAAAGCATGATTTGGTCTATATATAAAAACAAACAAGCACAGCAGGAAAAAGACAGAAAATTTTCAAGAAATACTACATATACTTACAAATATAAATAAAAATGACTTAAAGACCCCAAGAAATCGTGCACAATATTAATACAATGTAAACATTAAAATAAACAATAGTCTAAACACAAAAATCTACAGTGTTAAATCTGCGACCTCTAAAACCTTATGTTCTGATCATATATATATTTTTTTTACACATTGAAAAAAGACAAAATTTAACAAGGACACAATATCAGTGATACCAAATTTGACAAGAACAATACTGTCAACAGCTTTCTAAATATAAAACATAAAAATTAAAAATGAAAATCAAAATTATCAGTAATATATTTCAATACTGATTATCTTCCTGTAATGTCATTGAATACTAGCACTGATATAGCTCATCACTTTGAAGAGTGCTTCTTAATCTTTTCACTGTCCAACTTCAATAGAATGTATATATAAATATATATACTGTTACTTGAGTTATATAATATATATCAGCACAAAATTACTGCCTGTGTCCAAATTTACAATTACTGTCCAACTTCAATACAATATATATACTTGTACTGCACAAAATTACTATTATTTGATGAGATATATAGTATACAGAAATGTACTGTCTGCCTGTGTCAAAATTTACAATTGCAGTTCAACTTCAATGCAATATATATACTTGTACTGCACATAATTACTGACTATTACTTGATGAGATATTTAATATACATTGGCATAAAAATATTTTCTGCCTGTGTCAAAATTTACAATCACTGTCCAACTTCAATATACTATTTACTAATTAATTGTAGGTGCACCTGAAGTGTCTGGTTGATTTTTTGGGGCACTTTTTCATCCTTCAACTGTCTACAAGTGTTTACATACTATTTACAATCACTGTCCAACTTCAATATACTATTTACTAATTAATTGTTGGTGCAACTGAAGTGTCTGGTCAATTTTTGGGGCACCTTTATCATTTTTCAACTGTCTAGGAGTGTTTACATACTATTTACTAATGAGATATATAATATACACAAATGTACTGTCTGCCTGGGTTAAATTTTACAATTACAGTTAAACTTCAATGCAATATATATACTTGTACTGCACAAAATTACTGACTATTACTTGATGAGATATATAATATACATTGGCATAAAAATATTGTCTGCCTGTGTCAAAATTTACAATAAGTGTCCAACTTCAATATACTATTTACTAATTAATTGTTGGTGCACCTGAAGTGTCTGGTTGATTTTTTTGGGGCACTTTTTCATCCTTCAACTGTCTACAAGTGTTTACATACTATTTACTAATGAGATATATAATATACACAAATGTACTGTCTGCCTGTGTCAAAATTTACAATTGCAGTTCAACTTTAATGCAATATATATACTTGTACTGCACATAATTACTGACTATTACTTGATGAGATATATAATATACATTGGCATAAAAATATTGTCTGCTTGTGTCAAAATTTACAATCACTGTCCAACTTCAATATACTATTTACTAATTAATTGTTGGTGCACCTGAAGTGTCTGGTTTATTTTTTGGGGCACTTTTTCATCCTTCAACTGTCTAGGAGTGTTTACATACTATTTACTAATGAGATATATAATATACACAAATGTACTGTCTGCCTGGGTTAAATTCTACAATTACAGTTCAACTTCAATGCAATATATATACTTGTACTGCACAAAATTACTGACTATTACTTGATGAGATATATAATATACATTGGCATAAAAATATTGTCTGCCTGTGTCAAAATTTACAATCACTGTCCAACTTCAATATACTATTTACTAATTAATTGTTGGTGCACCTGAAGTGTCTGGTTGATTTTTTGGGGCACTTTTTCATCCTTCAACTGTCTACAAGTGTTTACATACTATTTACAATCACTGTCCAACTTCAATATACTATTTACTAATTAATTGTTGGTGCAACTGAAGTGTCTGGTCAATTTTTGGGGCACCTTTATCATTTTTCAACTGTCTAGGAGTGTTTACATACTATTTACTAATGAGATATATAATATACACAAATGTACTGTCTGCCTGGGTTAAATTTTACAATTACAGTTAAACTTCAATGCAATATATATACTTGTACTGCACAAAATTACTGACTATTACTTGATGAGATATATAATATACATTGGCATAAAAATATTGTCTGCCTGTGTCAAAATTTACAATAAGTGTCCAACTTCAATATACTATTTACTAATTAATTGTTGGTGCACCTGAAGTGTCTGGTTGATTTTTTTGGGGCACTTTTTCATCCTTCAACTGTCTAGGAGTGTTTACATACTATTTACTAATGAGATATATAATATACACAAATGTACTGTCTGCCTGGGTTAAATTCTACAATTACAGTTCAACTTCAATGCAATATATATACTTGTACTGCACAAAATTACTGACTATTACTTGATGAGATATATAATATACATTGGCATAAAAATATTGTCTGCCTGTGTCAAAATTTACAATCACTGTCCAACTTCAATATACTATTTACTAATTAATTGTTGGTGCACCTGAAGTGTCTGGTTGATTTTTTGGGGCACTTTTTCATCCTTCAACTGTCTACAAGTGTTTACATACTATTTACTAATGAGATATATAATATACACAAATGTACTGTCTGCCTGTGTCAAATTTTACAATTACAGTTCAACTTCAATGCAATATATATACTTGTACTGCACAAAATTACTGACTATTACTTGATGAGATATATAATATACATTGGCATAAAAATATTGTCTGCTTGTGTCAAAATTTACAATCACTGTCCAACTTCAATATACTATTTACTAATTAATTGTTGGTGCACCTGAAGTGTCTGGTTTATTTTTTGGGGCACTTTTTCATCCTTCAACTGTCTAGGAGTGTTTACATACTATTTACTAATGAGATATATAATATACACAAATGTACTGTCTGCCTGGGTTAAATTTTACAATTACAGTTCAACTTCAATGCAATATATATACTTGTACTGCACAAAATTACTGACTATTACTTGATGAGATATATAATATACATTGGCATAAAAATATTGTCTGCTTGTGTCAAAATTTACAATCACTGTCCAACTTCAATATACTATTTACTAATTAATTGTTGGTGCACCTGAAGTGTCTGGTTTATTTTTTGGGGCACTTTTTCATCCTTCAACTGTCTAGGAGTGTTTACATACTATTTACTAATGAGATATATAATATACACAAATGTACTGTCTGCCTGGGTTAAATTTTACAATTACAGTTCAACTTCAATGCAATATATATACTTGTACTGCACAAAATTACTGACTATTACTTGATGAGATATATAATATACATTGGCATAAAAATATTGTCTGCCTGTGTCAAAATTTACAATCACTGTCCAACTTCAATATACTATTTACTAATTCATTATTGGTGCACCTGAAGTGTCTGGTTGATTTTTTGGGGCACTTTTTCATCCTTCAACTGTCTACAAGTGCTTACATACTATTTACTAATGAGATATATAATATACACAAATGTACTGTCTGCCTGTGTCAAAATTTACAATTGCAGTTCAACTTTAATGCAATATATATACTTGTACTGCACATAATTACTGACTATTACTTGATGAGATATATAATATACATTGGCATAAAAATATTGTCTGCCTGTTTCAAAATTTACAATCACTGTCCAACTTCAATATACTATTTACTAATTAATTGTTGGTGCACCTGAAGTGTCTGGTTTATTTTTTGGGGCACTTTTTCATCCTTCAACTGTCTAGGAGTGTTTACATACTATTTACTAATGAGATATATAATATACACAAATGTACTGTCTGCCTGGGTTAAATTTTACAATTACAGTTCAACTTCAATGCAATATATATACTTGTACTGCACAAAATTACTGACTATTACTTGATGAGATATATAATATACATTGGCATAAAAATATTGTCTGCTTGTGTCAAAATTTACAATCACTGTCCAACTTCAATATACTATTTACTAATTAATTGTTGGTGCACCTGAAGTGTCTGGTTTATTTTTTGGGGCACTTTTTCATCCTTCAACTGTCTAGGAGTGTTTACATACTATTTACTAATGAGATATATAATATACACAAATGTACTGTCTGCCTGGGTTAAATTTTACAATTACAGTTCAACTTCAATGCAATATATATACTTGTACTGCACAAAATTACTGACTATTACTTGATGAGATATATAATATACATTGGCATAAAAATATTGTCTGCTTGTGTCAAAATTTACAATCACTGTCCAACTTCAATATACTATTTACTAATTAATTGTTGGTGCACCTGAAGTGTCTGGTTTATTTTTTGGGGCACTTTTTCATCCTTCAACTGTCTAGGAGTGTTTACATACTATTTACTAATGAGATATATAATATACACAAATGTACTGTCTGCCTGGGTTAAATTCTACAATTACAGTTCAACTTCAATGCAATATATATACTTGTACTGCACAAAATTACTGACTATTACTTGATGAGATATATAATATACATTGGCATAAAAATATTGTCTGCCTGTGTCAAAATTTACAATCACTGTCCAACTTCAATATACTATTTACTAATTCATTATTGGTGCACCTGAAGTGTCTGGTTGATTTTTTGGGGCACTTTTTCATCCTTCAACTGTCTACAAGTGCTTACATACTATTTACTAATGAGATATATAATATACACAAATGTACTGTCTGCCTGTGTCAAAATTTACAATTGCAGTTCAACTTTAATGCAATATATATACTTGTACTGCACATAATTACTGACTATTACTTGATGAGATATATAATATACATTGGCATAAAAATATTGTCTGCCTGTTTCAAAATTTACAATCACTGTCCAACTTCAATATACTATTTACTAATTAATTGTTGGTGCACCTGAAGTGTCTGGTTTATTTTTTGGGGCACTTTTTCATCCTTCAACTGTCTAGGAGTGTTTACATACTATTTACTAATGAGATATATAATATACACAAATGTACTGTCTGCCTGGGTTAAATTTTACAATTACAGTTCAACTTCAATGCAATATATATACTTGTACTGCACAAAATTACTGACTATTACTTGATGAGATATATAATATACATTGGCATAAAAATATTGTCTGCTTGTGTCAAAATTTACAATCACTGTCCAACTTCAATATACTATTTACTAATTAATTGTTGGTGCACCTGAAGTGTCTGGTTTATTTTTTGGGGCACTTTTTCATCCTTCAACTGTCTAGGAGTGTTTACATACTATTTACTAATGAGATATATAATATACACAAATGTACTGTCTGCCTGGGTTAAATTCTACAATTACAGTTCAACTTCAATGCAATATATATACTTGTACTGCACAAAATTACTGACTATTACTTGATGAGATATATAATATACATTGGCATAAAAATATTGTCTGCCTGTGTCAAAATTTACAATCACTGTCCAACTTCAATATACTATTTACTAATTAATTGTTGGTGCACCTGAAGTGTCTGGTTGATTTTTTGGGGCACTTTTTCATCCTTCAACTGTCTACAAGTGTTTACATACTATTTACTAATGAGATATATAATATACACAAATGTACTGTCTGCCTGTGTCAAATTTTACAATTACAGTTCAACTTCAATGCAATATATATACTTGTACTGCACAAAATTACTGACTATTACTTGATGAGATATATAATATACATTGGCATAAAAATATTGTCTGCTTGTGTCAAAATTTACAATCACTGTCCAACTTCAATATACTATTTACTAATTAATTGTTGGTGCACCTGAAGTGTCTGGTTTATTTTTTGGGGCACTTTTTCATCCTTCAACTGTCTAGGAGTGTTTACATACTATTTACTAATGAGATATATAATATACACAAATGTACTGTCTGCCTGGGTTAAATTTTACAATTACAGTTCAACTTCAATGCAATATATATACTTGTACTGCACAAAATTACTGACTATTACTTGATGAGATATATAATATACATTGGCATAAAAATATTGTCTGCTTGTGTCAAAATTTACAATCACTGTCCAACTTCAATATACTATTTACTAATTAATTGTTGGTGCACCTGAAGTGTCTGGTTTATTTTTTGGGGCACTTTTTCATCCTTCAACTGTCTAGGAGTGTTTACATACTATTTACTAATGAGATATATAATATACACAAATGTACTGTCTGCCTGGGTTAAATTCTACAATTACAGTTCAACTTCAATGCAATATATATACTTGTACTGCACAAAATTACTGACTATTACTTGATGAGTGTGACAAGAGGGACAATAAGGGTTGCTACCTTTATTTTTTTATTAGAGTTAGCCCCCTTTATGACTTAAGTCGCTGTCAATTGTTTACGATCGCCACTCTCTCTTGAGCCTTTCAACTGACCAGTGTATTTTGAATTAAATCTATATACTGTTTAACTCATCCTTGTGTTGTACAATTGTTGTGTTACTCAAGAGGAGTGTGCCACTGTTGTGGGAAGAGTATTTCGATAATGAGCTAAGTAGATTTTATCAATTTGTTAGTACTAAATTGATTTATGTAAATGGTATAGGTCTACTTAGTCTCTTATCCTCTTATGTATGTTTTTTTTTGAAAGACATATTTTGTTTAGATACGAGACAGTAGTGTGTCTCAAGAATGACGTCTTTTCATAGTTAATGTATGTATGATATTATTGTAAACTAATGTAAACCCTCGCTTTGGTTTTTGACATAAAATGTCTCATGAATGACGTCATTTCATTGTTAATGCATGTATGGTATTATTATAAACCATCTTTTTGGTTTTTCGGCATAAGACATTATTGTGCCTCTATGATGGTGGTCCTTTCATTATATTGACTGGAAACTGTCTTGCTACTTTGCTTAGTTTCATTATGTATTTTCTTTTGGTGAGCCTTTATTGCAATTTATATTTTTCATGATCTTTTCCTTTTGTTTGTAAATAAACTCCTTTTTTTTGTTGTAACTGGAATCTCAGAATTATTATTTGTTTGTCTCGGTAGTATTATACATCTAGAGGCTATAGTTATTAGCCTAGATAATATAATTGGGACCACAAAGTACCACTGGACTAACTTGCTAGTACAGTACAGGTCACTGGTCTTATGACCTATCCTATTTATAGGTCACAATGAGATATATAATATACATTGGCATAAAAATATTGTCTGCCTGTGTCAAAATTTACAATCACTGTCCAACTTCAATATACTATTTACTAATTAATTGTTGGTGCAACTGAAGTGTCTGGTCAATTTTTACGGCACCTTTTTCATCCTTCAACTGTCTACCAGTGTTTGATTTGTGATAGGGTAAAGCAATTGTGAATATGTAATATTTAAAATAGATTTTTATTAATTTATGTAAATGTTTACTATTTTCACCATCTGAGGTGTGAATGAATCTTGTTTTTAATGACCCAACCGTATAAAACTTAGCTCTTGAGCTATGAAGGGGGAATAACCCTTGATAGATTATGGGCATGATATAGCCTTAATTGTGCTGATGTGCCAAAAAAACAAAATATCAATACCTTCCAACTGTTGGGCACCTATATGGTCATCAATTGTTGGAATACTTCATCCCTCATACCAACTGTTGGGCACCTCAAGTGTGTCCTGTCAGTTATTGGGGCACCACAAGTGTCCTAACGACTGTTTGGGCACCTCAAATATCCTTTTAACTCTAGAGGCACCTTAGGTATTGTATCTATTGTTGAAGCACTTCAAATGTCCTATCATTTGTTGGGGCATCTCATTTATCCTAACAACTGTTTGGCACTTCAATATTCTTATTTTTGGGCACTCCAAGTGTTCTATCAATTGTTTGGGCATTCCAAATGTCCTATCAATTGTTAGGCACCTCATCGATCATACCAACTGTTGTCCACCTCAAGTCTGTCCAATCAGCTGTTGGGGCACCACAAGTTTTTCAACACCTTTTTTGGCACCTCAAATGTCCTTATAACTGTTGGGGCACCTCAATATCCTATCAATTGGTAGGGCACCTCAAGCATACTATCAATTGGTAGAGCACCTCTAGTGTCCTATCAATTTGTAGGGCACCTCTTGTCCTATTGTTTGGTAGGGCACCTTTTTAGGCACCTCAAATGTCCTTATAACTGTTGGGGCACCTCAATATCCTATCAGTTGGTAAGACACCTCTTCTTTCCTACCAACTGTTAGGTCACCACAAGTCTCCTATTAACTGTTGGGGTACCTAAAGTATCCTATCATGGGGCATCTCATTCATCCTAACAACTCAATGGTCTTATTGTTGGGGCACTCTGTCCTATCAATTGTTGGGCACCTCATCCATCATACCAACTGTTGTTCACCTCATGTGTGTCCTATCAGTTGTTGGGGCACCACAAGTGTCCTAACTACTGCTTGTCTTTTTAACTTATGTGGCACCTCAAGTGTCCTATTAACTGTTGGGGCACATCAAGTATTCATTCAACTCTCTCTCTCTCTTTATATTATACTATATTATATTATGTTAGTTTTGATTACCGTTATAAATAAATAAATATATATATATGATTATGGTTATTATATATTATACATAATCTGCAGTGTTTTTACAAATGTGTAGTCCTGTTTATTACTCCCAGAAACACTTTTTTTTTCAGTGTCATTAGCAACATATGAATTTATATATTTGAAATGTTTAATCAAACTTCTTTTTACTGAAGTTTAATTTTTTGTTAACAGATATCAAGCTACAAAATTAAATTCCAATTTTTTAGGTTCTCGCCTATATCTGCAATTTATATCTATATATTAAGTTTTGTTACCTTGAACTCTTTCAAGTTTTTGTTACACAACTTTATATTTCAGATTCTTTTTGTTCTTCCTTAGGTTCAAATGTATCAGTTGTTTTTGTTGACAGATATCAAGGTACAGAAATAAGAATCTAATTTAGAGTTTTTTAAAGCTTGATTAGTCATAATATTTGCACTATTATTTCCAATATGTGCCAGAGTGTCTGCTAAATGTAACTAGTATGATTAAAAACATGGTCATTGCAAAGTCTAACATATGGAAAAGTATGATGCTTGGGGCTTGATTCAGTGAAAGAATGTTGGACAAGCAGAAGTGTTATGGAGTGTGTGTGTTTTTATGGTGACTGTGGTAAGAGGTAAGCGATTGGATGTGAATGATGCAAAAGTGGCATTGTCGTCACTTGGTCTTAGGGGAGACGACTCCAGAATGTAAGACTGAAAGGTTGTGTTATTGTAGTGAGTTAGATTGTAAGAAATTTTATTACTTAAGTCTACTACATTTATTTCATGTGATCACAAGTATTATAAATGTTATATTTAGTTTTGTTCACAAGGAAGTTGTTCAAGTTCTTATTAGCTAAGATATATTATGCCTTCAACAGTTTAGTTGCCTACCAGCAGTTTGGTGCTACAAGTCAACAACAGTCAGACTAAATTAAATAAAGCCATGTCTATTTCTACATGATTTTGTTGCTACTAACCTGGTGTTACTAACAACTAACTTGAAAAGGGAGAGGGGAATTATCATCTTATTCATGTACTATTTACATTAGATTTTTACCAAATTATTAAATTTTTACTACCCTTACTATTTTAACTGTGAATAGACCTTGATTTTAATGATTTAACTGTATAGAATTTAGCCCCTGTTATGTAGAGAGAGAGAGTAGTCCTTAAGGGACTGCAGGCACGACATGGCCTAAATTGTGCAGATGTGCATAAAATCAAAGAAATAAAACATTAACAAAATGTGTATTATAATTGTCACTTTTCCTCTACTTAGAATTTTTTTCTCTCCTAGATTTTCATAATTTTTTGTTGAAGTCATTTCAGTTCTCAATTATTTTGTGCACCAAGTTACAAGAAAAAATTTAAGCAAGAGAGGTCACTACACTAAGACTTTGTCTTCTCATAAGAAAGGATGGCTGCCTGGTCATGTGATATGTGCACTGGACTGTGTATGGTCATCTTGATGCTCATATCTTGCCTGATGACATTTATTCTGCTGAACATTTGGTCAAGGAAGTAGATTCTCTTCAGCTCTCAAGAAACATTCAAAACATGTCAAACATTCGACAAGAATATCAAGTGCAATGTACATGTAAGTAATGTTGAAACATCTGATCTCATTTATGCATTCTTGAGGACAATCTGCAGCCACTAAACCAGTTACATCAGATCTGGATAAAGTGGTCGCTTCCTCTTCATTAAGGCTAGAACAGAAAGATTTTATAACTCTTTTACTCCATTTTCTGTCAGTGTGTTTCATGGTGTTTCATGGTCATTAGTCACATCACAAAGAGGTTTAGTTTATTAACCAGTGGTTGTGTATGACTGTGTCTTTGTATGTTTTGTGTGTGAATGTTGTTCCTGTTTGTATCTATATTGTCGTTGCTATAGTGGTAATCCTCCGGGTAATCATAATCAAACTAAATTTTCATTTGTTTGGATCTTATCTGGTGGGAATTTTAAACTTAGTAATTTGCTCTTAGCTTACTTTTTGATTTTTAAGTACATTCTAAAAGAAATACAATAGATAAGGATAGAAAAAGAAAAGCAAACAATAAAGAGATTTGCTGAAACAATATAAAGTGAAATAAAAATATATATAAAAAAAAAAAGAATAAACCTGGAGATTTTGAAGGAAAGACTGCTGTTGCCAACTCAACAAAACCAATGTACTGCAAGCAAAAGAACTTAGTTGTGATTTCATTTTGCTAGAAATGCACAAACTTAATAGCATAATTTTCACTCTAAATATTAAAGCTTTCTGTATTCTGTACACCAGATACACTAAATAGCTAGTTATTTATTGTTTTCTGGCATAATTGAAAATCTCCAATAAGTTCCTTAGACTTAAATGACTTAATTAACCTTAAAATTTTTAAAACTTTATTTGTTTGTTATTCTTTGCTGCTGTATTAGATGTCTTGGGTGTATTTTTTTTTCTTAAAAGTTTATTCATAAAATACTAAGTTAAAACATAAAGTGAAACCTGCATCATCATAATAGTTTTGTTTAACATGAAAAGAAAAGCAACAAAAGAATTTTTTTTTTCCTTTTCAAGGAAAAAGTTTTTCTTATTAATTTTTTTATTCTTATTTAGACCAACATGATGAAAATGTAGACAACATGAAGATGTAGACCAACATGATGAAGATGTAGACCAACATGAAGAGGTAGACCAGCATGATGAAGATGTAGACCAACATGATGAAGATGTAGACCAACATGAAGATGAAATGTAAACCAAAAAATGGGTCAAGAGATGTATGGAATACAATGGTAAGCAATGCTGTGTATATCTCTTTATATTTTCTTTATACTAAACCCCTGAGTAAAGCTTTGCCAAGTTTTGTGTTTCACTGACTATAAAAATGTTTTTATCAAATTTTGTTCTCTTGTATTGACAGTGAACATCTTGAGAAGTAAAACAATTCCTAGAGGCAAAGACACAGACACACCGGATCTATTAGAGATTTTCCTTTTCTACCATCATTTAGAGACTTCCTTGTGCTCTAAGGGAACCTGTCATTATCTTTTGATTGCTAATTGGCATTGATGTTTTTACATTCCTACTGCGTCTGAAAGAAATTAACATTTCCCTAATGCTACTTGAAAACCAGACCTTCTCAAGACAATTTTAGTGACCAAGCTGCAATATGGGACTCAGTAGGAAACAATGAAGAATGCTCCTAACCTCAGGTTGAGTAACCATGCTCACCTACTAGAGTGGCGACAAATACTTCTACACCCACAGTTATACATCCTGAACCCTGTAACCCAACCTCACAACATGGTTACATTACCGGAAGTGGTCGCAAGGTCAGAAAACCTAACAGATACAATGGATAGAACAATGAACAGGTAAAAGTACTCAAGTGATGTACTTTGTGAGAACTATTTAGGTGGAATCACCATAATTGACTTGTATAAATCTTGTTCTATATTTAGGTATATCTTGACAATCAGTCCAGTCATTTGTTCATTTTTTTTTAAATATTCCTTTTTTTTTCCCTCAATCTTCTTGTTGTTTCAGTTACATGTTTTTGTATTTTGAAGGAGGAAGGTGCTTTGGTATATTATCGTTATTATTATTGTACCAGTATTAAGCAAACTTTTATATCTTTAATTATTCATGAATTCTAAAGCAGAACGTCACTTCCACCGGAAAATGTTGTAACAACTATACGTGTCTTCAGTTAACATTCAATACTCTGTACAGTCACAACGCCAAAGCCTTGCTAGATTATGCTTTTAATTCAATTTGTTATCTCCCCTGCTTTAGTGTGCTATCATATAATTTTTTGTGTCACATCCCTGCACAATTTGTTCTATGCTTTTTTACAGTATAAATAGCGACTTGACATTATTTAGCTCTATTATAATATTGTTATATTATTATATTTAAAATAAAACTGTTAACATATTCTATGCTGTTATAATATAAATGTTTTGCTGTTACCATGAATACAGTTTTGAGTTTTTGTCTGATTTCTTAGAGGAGAAATTTTTCATAAATAATAATAATAAGGCTTATCTTCAAGTCCGAAGATTAGTGAGAAGTATGCAGTATTCCCCAGCTAGGACCTACATATTTTGCTATAAATAAAGAGTATAATAATATTTACTACTTGGTATTGTCAGTCTTCACTAAAGCAATGAGTTTATCCCCTTAGTGTGTTTAAAATTTTCAAATACTAATTCACTTTGTATTATCTATTGGTGATCATGGGGTATCCACTTTGTCATCTCCATAGTCTCTGGTGTTAACACTCAGTGTCCTGTTGGAGGTTACGGCTAAGATGTTATCTCTCTTTCTGATGGAACACATGTAAAACCAACAAAACAAACATTAGACCTAGACTTTATTAACAGGTAAATTTTTATAATTGTGAACTGGCACTCCCAAAGCTACTTTTATGTATTTTAAATTTTACTTCTGTAGGCTAGTGCTAAGCTGTATACTTGTATTTCTGCCTATTATATGGGTTAGGGTGGAGTACTTAAAATAGAGCCTATGCTGTTTCCTGTACTGTTGACCAGTGGTCTCTGTGTCAGTTTTAATTATTCTGTACCCGGGACTGCCTGTAAGTTTCAGAATTTTTCTTTTATTTTTTAAAATTTTACTATGTGTAAATCTGTTTTATATTTGAACAACTGTCAAAATAACTAGCAGTTTGTTTTTTTCTAAAGTTTGTTTTAAAACTATGGCCAAGCCCTGCCCATTGCTGTCATGATGGCCACTTCTAATGTTTATGTACTAGATTGTAACTGCTGCCTTAGTCATTGAAATTAAAGTCTCATTTTTGAATTTCTTCTTTATGTTTCTAGATTTCTTTTAGTTCGCTAGTTTAGTTTAGTTTAGTTGTCTGGTTGCTTAGATGACTCAAACCCCTTGGTCACAGAGGTGCACAGATACAACCCACCCAGTAGTGTTACAGTCTGGCAACTGTAACTTCTTGTTAACCCAGGCTAGACATGACCTTAGGCCCCGCCAGGCTAACATATTCTCTCATTCCAGACAGCATTGTCCCTAACAATATATAATTACCTTGCTTTAGTTGTAGAATGAAAGATGAGCAAACAGTTAAAAGTTTCTATAGAATTCACTTGGAGGTGTGGTGGCTAAGCGGTAAAGTGCTTGGCTGCCAAACATAGGTCTAGGGTTTGAAGACCATTTTTTTTATAATAGTCCTAATATAAAGAAAAACAATTAGGCACCTTTTAGTCCACCCAGCTTAAATGGGTTCCTGACATTTAATGGAGAAAAGTAAAGGCGGTTGGTCATTGTGCTGGCCACCTGATACCCTCATTGACCATAAGACACAGAAACAGATGATTTTTTGTATCATCTGTCTTACAGATCGCAAAGTCTGAAAAGGGAAATTTATTTTAACTTGAATATTTTAACATTTTGCCCTGACCTATTTTCCCTTTACCATTAACTTTCAAATACATTAATAGTTATCTCTTAATATGAATTCAGTAATTTAGCACAGACCAGTTACAATTTAAAAAAAAATGAATGCCACTTTGATTGCAAGGTATACATATACATCAAAATGAGTCAATCAAATCAATGTATACGATATCACAATAAAACTGAAAGTGCTGCACAAATAAATATTTAGTTGTACATTGGTAGTCCTGATATTACTTTTAGTAGTAGAAATAATTTAATTCATTTAGATCAGGGGTGGGCAAATTACAGACCACGGGCCACATGCGGCCTGCCAAAGTGTTTTTTGCGGCCCGCGGAAACCTACAGAATTCAGGTGAGCCCACAGATTAAACATATAAAAATGCAAATATATTAAAAATAAATAATTTTAAATATCTTATCAATTATGATACTTAAATGGCTTAAATTGTGCCGATGTGCCTAAAATCAAATCAATCAATTATGATGAAGAAGCTAAATAAACATTCTCTAAAGTTTTAAGCAAACGAAGATTATGCTTATTGGTAATATTTCGAAACAGGACACACACTCAGACCAGTATTTATGTAGAACTGTGTTGAAAGTGTTGGGTTGGCTTGGAACAAGATGTCAAGTGTAACAACTGATGGAGCCCATGCTTTGACTGAGAAAAACAGTGAATATCAGACATATTATTGACCTAATCATCTCAGTGATCAAACTTATCAGCGCCACAGACAGTTTCAAGAAGTACCACATGGGCAAGGTATTGAAAAGAATATGGGGTCTCAAGGAAAATTTTTTTTTCCTTAATGACACTGACAGTGGCTTTCTTACTAATGTTTCTAATGAAGAGTTGCAATGGGCTACTTGCACATCATGAAATTTATGAGCATCTTTTCAAGCTTTTCCATTTCTCCAGTCAAGCAAGTGAAAACAGGTTTTATCATTTTGTAAATGTTAAACATACTACACTGACTCAAGTCCGTTTCAGCAGACAACATGAAGTTTATTTTACCATAATAATAATAATAGTACACTGCACTCCTTGTTAGTGCTACAAGTCAAGAAATAATAACAATCCTATCCAATTAGGATATATCCAATATATGTTAGTTACAAATCACGTCCGCATCTCAGCGGGTAACAATAAGAACAATTGCTACTAGTGACACTGGAGCTCCAACTATAGATATCCATTGCAATACGAATAATACTTTAATATTCAATAAGCACATGATGAAATCAACTCTCAAATATAATTAATCAACAATCATTAGTCCATCGACTTTCATGCTATATACATATATATACACCAGTCCAGGAAGCAACGTCCAACCTTCCTGGACCGGGAGCAAAACCTTACTGACTTGACTAGACTGAACTCAAAGTCAACTTTATTCATTCTACTTCCTGTTTTCTACATCAGGAATTCCACGTGTCTTTTAAACTCTTAACATGACGTTAACTTTAGATCATGCAATGTCAACTAAGACTGTGACACATTTTCCTTTGCTGAAAGGTGAAACTATTTCTAGTAAAAAGAAAAGAACAAGACTTATGGAATTTGAAAACAAATGTTAAGACGTCAAGAACTTAAACCATTTTTGAATATCCTCACTTCACCATTTAGTACAGAAGCTGATTCAGCTCCCGAGGAAATACTTCCTAGCAAATTATGACCCAAAAGAGAAGCAGTTTGAAGGGTGCATAAGCTGTATTTCCACACTTAAAAAGACTTGATGCTAAACTTTGACATTTTTGGATGCACAAGAATATTTTCTTTTGTTTGAACATATGCAACCAGAAGAACAAGTGGATGCTGACTGGCTGTAATTTAACAGCAGTCACAAAGATAAGAACTAGTAAAGCTAGTTCCAGAGTTCCGGAACATTATGCACAATTAAATACTTCACATTAAGTATAACTGGATTGTTGTGAAGAATGAATGTGATGTAAAAAGACAGTGACAGTAACAAAATTTTTTTAAATATTAGTTAAATTAGTTTCAAAAATTGCTAAATCTTGTTATAATTCCTCAATTTGAATGTCTAATACAATATACAAGTAAATTAATAATCAACAATAGCATAGCATATTTTTCTAAGTTGTAAATACAAATTATATATATGTGGCCCCCTATTCCTAAAAAAAAAATTTAATGCGGCCCTCAACAGAAAAAGTTTGCCATCCCTAATTTAGATGGTTGATTTTAAAAGGGAGACAATTAAATTAGAAGTTATACTACTTAGACATTAAAAAAAAAAAAAAGAAAGATACAAAGGGATAAAATAAAGTACCAGTTGTTATTCTTAAAATAAAAAAAAATGTATTTAACACATTAGCATATTCTGTTCCAAAAATATAAACTTGATCAGAATATTTATTGCTAGAGTTGTATACTCTAAACATCTTACAACAGATATATTGACATGCTGATCTATTGGTTCCCATGGGATAAAACACTATCAGGCAGTCATCTAATGAACAACGTAGTTAACACCCAGGACTATACATAAATACTTCATGTCAACTTAATAACATTGTCACTACCAACGAGGTTCAATGTACAATGAATTTACACTGAATTCTATAAATGATTATAAAAACTAAAATGCAAGTAAATAAATGCTTTCACTATGATATACATATTCTACATATATACAAACAAAACAAACTTGATATGAATAAACCAAAATTTTTATCACTTTAAAAAAAATTGTTCAGTGCAGAGAGTACATTAAATATGAGATGTTTTTAATATATAGCTATAAAAATTATGTAATACAATAAATATGCCATTGTACAATATTTCATTTACAAAACATGGTTGAAAAAAGTCTAGTAATATAGCAGTGTTCAGTGGTAACATTTTCATAAAGAACTCTTAAAAGAAAACTACAGTTGATAATCTTATCTTATATAATACAGATGTTACTTCAAAATAGAAGATAATGCATATATTAAAAAGTAAATTAAGTTATTAGTAACAAGTAAAATACATGCCAGTGGTTTGAAATACAAATATATCCAGTTATCATCTATTAATAGGTCTAATCACCTGTACAGGTACCATTTATTCAAAAAACATTCCACATAAAGATGATGTAATCTCAAAAATGAAATGTTTTCTTTTTAAATTTCTTTAGCATTTAAATTTTTTAATGGAATCCTGTGGTTAATTAACTGTACTTATACCTATTTAAATTTCAATGACAAATATCTTAAAATCCAAAGTAAATGAATAATAGGTACCTGGTAAATTTAAATTAATAAACATTGCAAGTTGTCTTAAAAACAAACACCCAAATTGATCTTTGATCCTTCTTTCATGAACACTCTCAGCATTAAGAAAACTAAACCATTCATGAACAGTATTGTCTTGAGCATAAAAGTGTGTTATTTAGTGACTACAAAAAGTTGTATACAATTAATCTCAATCTTTTATCACTAAACGGATAGAAATCTTTCTGCTAGACAAGTAAGCAATGGATTTCAGATATCCCTCACAGCTTCTGTCGTTGAATAATTCTCAGAATAAAAGCTGCTTAGAATAATATCAGTTGAGCTTGACCATCACTAAACAGAATTGACAGGTAAGGGGACACACAATTCGTTCACTGAAATTTATAATGCAGAAATTTTCAATGGTAATTATGAAATTTTTAGAAAAGATAGGGCTGATAATCATGGAGGAGTTCTTTTAGCAATAAAAAACACTCTTATAGCAGAAGAAATTACCTTACCTAACTCAAAAAATATAGAATCAACATTTTGTAAAATTAATACCACCTCAACATCCCTAATAATAGGCAGCATTTACAGACCACCAAATTCTAGTTTAGAATACATGCAGGAACTATGTAATCAGATTACTACACTTAAAGAGACAGATAAAAATGCAGTTTTTTGGATTATGGGTGATTTCAACCTACCTGATATAAATTGGAAAACACTAACCATAGATAAACAGCAAAACCCTAAGGACATAAATGAGCTTTTCATAGAAACTTTACACAACCTAAGTTTAGATCAAATCATTAAAAAGCCAACTAGATTAAACAACACAATAGATATCTTCTTAACCACAGACCTGGATTAGTAGTTGATTATGATATTATCCCTGGTCTATCAGACCATGAGATCATAAAAATACACAGTCAGATAAAAGCAGTAGCCAATACAAAACCCAAAAGAAAAATTTTACTCTGGAATAAATGTAACCTAACACAACTACACCAAGCTGCATTAAACTTTCAACAAACATTCTTATTAGATAAAGACATTAACCAACCAGTCGATGACCTCTGGAATTTCATTAAAAACCATCTTAAAAGCATTATAGAAAATCATATACCAACTAAATACACATCAAACAAAATAAATTAATGCTGGTTTAATAATAGACTAAAGAAGCTTTGTAAACAGAAGGAAAACCTATATAGAAAATTTAAAGAAACTAAGGCAGAAAGAGTTTACAAAAAGTATATAAAAATTAAACACTTAACCCAAAAAGTAAGCAGACAGCTGCAGAGTGAATACATAAACAATGTAATATCTAAAGATAACAACAAACAAAAACCTATGGTCATACATTAAGTCTAAGAAAATGGAAACAACAGGCATAGCGCCATTAAAAGATGAACATAACATAATGATAATGAACTAAAGCAAACATCCTAAACAAATACTTTGCATCAGCATTCTCAGCCCCAGGAGACAAAGATATATTACTTAATTTGAACCAAGTAGACAACATAGAAGATTTAGTAGTACAAGAAAATGGAATTAAAAAACTATTAGCCAACACCAAACCAAATAAAGCGTCTGGACCTGATGGTATTCCAGCTAGATTACTCAAAGAACTAAGCAATGAACTAGCCCCAGTGTTCAAAATACTCTTTCAGGCATCGTTTAACCAGGGCAGAGTACCAAAGGACTAGAAAGAAGCTAATGTCACCCCCCTATTTAAAAAAGGAGAAAAATATGACCCAGGAAACTACAGATCAGTATCACTTACCAGCATCACATGTAAAATCCTAGAACACATAATATGTAGCAACATCATAAACCACTTAGACAAACATAATGTCCTCACCCCATACCAACATGGCTTTAGGAAATATAGATCATGTGAAACACAACTAATAGGACTAATTGATGATTTTTCAAAAGGTTTAGATAATAGTGAACAAATAGATGCTATCTTACTAGATTTTTCCAAGGCTTTTGACAAAGTTCACCACTATAGTTTGCTTAAACAATTAAAATATTTCGGCATTAATGGTCCACTGCATCAGTGGATTAAAGATTTTCTGATAGGGAGAGAACAAACTGTAATAATAAATGGCTCTAAATCAACACCGATAACAGTAAACTCAGGTGTACCTCAAGGAACAGTCTTGGGTCCACCACTATTTTTAATTTACATAAATGATTTACCAAATTGCATTAGTTCAGGAACAAAAGTCAGATTATTTGCAGACGATTGCATAATATATAGAACAATAAAAACAACACAAGACACAGATATTTTACAAAGAGAATTAGATGAATTACAGAAAAGGGAATCAAATTGGAGCATGTCTTTCCACCCAGAACAATTGCTATAACTTAGCCAAATAACCTCAACGAAAGGAGTATAAAATAACAAAATAGAATGTTTAATAACCAAATAGGAAACTAGATCTAGAATTACACTAATCACATCACAAGCGTCGTTTTCATCTCTAATCATCGGCCATCTTGACTTCCTCTCTTATTTCATGTCTCTGTCCTGTGTCTCATGGTGCGCAGTCTCACACCTAATGACAGCATGCATTGTAGAGTCATAACACCAATTGTTGCAACTCTCGGCTAGGCACTCAATGAATAGGCATGCAACTCAACACAGTGTAACAGGAAATAAAGACAGGTGTTTATTCACTAGGACAAACAGATAGCATCCTTCAGCTTCCTCAGAGTCTTTCTACTAATTTACCAGTCCTTTAGACAGCAACCCGAATGTGGACCAACGACAGCCTTCCCCGCTTCGTTCCAGGTCCCTTCTACAACCTTCAGGCAGCACCAAAAGCTGGCTTCTTAGTTTCCAAACATTCAGACTCTTCACAATCCCTGATGCCCTGTTCTTCTCTCCATTCTAGTCTCTTCCTGTTTACGTTCACTAGTGCGCTAGTGTGCACCTCAAGCACTGGTGCAAGGCAGGGTTACAACACTACCCCCATGTTTACACAACATTTGAATAGTAACACAACGATTATATAGGAAACTAAAAGCAGTGATAAATCTAGGAATAAAAAATACTGATAACAGTGAAAATAATTTCACAACAGTTTTACAAGTTTTAATTAATCTTTTAGACATTTAAAACAATGTTTAATGATTATAAATCTGTCTACTAAAGCAAAAAAATTTCTTTAATTTTCAAATTAAATTATTGTGACCAAAAAAGCTATCACCCTAACTTCAATACTGCTTACCAAGACAGATTGCAACTTATAGTTCGTCCATCGTGGTTCGATGATGACCACTTTGTCATCCAGGGGGCTGAGGGCTTTGCACTGGGGTTTTATGCCTCCTCATGTGGCTGGTGAGACCTATGTGAGCCCGGAATGTTCGGCCGCACACTGGGCAGGTTATTCCAGCTGGAGCTAGTGTCGTGGGCCTTGATTTTCTTTTCTGGCATTTTTCTTCTGCCAGCATTGTTCTTTTTTCCTCAGCCTCCTGTGCGCCAGTTTTCACAGCGCGACGCCATGATGCTCTGTCATGTGCCTCTGTCTCCCAGGTGCCTGGGTCTATGCTGAACGCCTTCAGAGAAGCATTGAGGGTGTCCCTGAAGCGCTTTCTTTGACCACCTTGCGAGCGCTTTCCTTCGCTTAGTTGGCCATACAGGAGTCGTTTAGGGATGCGGTGGTCTTCTATTCTGTAGACGTGACCTGCCCATCGCAGCTGGGACTGCATCAGGATTGTGTGGATGCTTTGCAGACACACTATGGTATTTTGTCTTGCCATTTGACATTTAGTATTTTTCTCAGACATGTCATGTGGAAGTGGTTTAGTTTCTTTGCATGTTTACTGTACACTGTCCATGTTTCTGAGGCATATAGCAATGTAGGGAGGATGACGGCTCTATAGACCCCTAGCTTGGTGTTTGTGGAGATACCACGTCTGTTCCAGACATTTGTAGACAATCTGCCGTAGGATGCACTGGCCTTGGTGATACACAGGTCGATTTCACTATCGATTTTTCCATTTCTGGAGAGTGTGCTGCCAAGATATGTGAATTTGTCCACTGCGTTTATATCCTGTCCATTTATAGTAATGCTTGGATCCATGTAGGCTTTCCCAGGAGCAGGTAGATATAAGACTTCAGTCTTGTTCGTATTGATGGTAAGGCCAAAGTCTGAGCATGCTCTTGAGAAGTCACTGACGATGCTCTGCAGATCGTTTTCAGAGCAGGCATTTTAGGGCACAGTCGTCAGCAAATAGCAAGTCTCTGATTACTGCTGCGTTTGTTTTTGTTTTTGCTTTAAGCCGCCTCGGGTTGAGTAGGCCACCATTAAATCTGTATGATATATTTATCAAGACAGATTGCAACTTAGTTTCTGGATCAATGACAACAACCACTTCATGATTTTCTCATACAATGTAGATCAGAGATTTCTGTGTAAAGAAAGGAGATTCAATTCAGAAGTTGCAAGTCAGAAATACAAAAAGTAACACAAATATGTATTTGCAAATACAGACAAAAATATACCACTCAAGGCTGAATTCATTCATAGAAATTTATGGCAGAATACATAGAAATATGAGAAGTAAATAGCTTGATAGACAGAAACATGACCTGTAAATTACTTGATAGGGTTAATGTTATAATTGAAATTTAACAGTAGACTTCAAATAAGAAAAGAATGTTAATGTATGTTAAATTACAGGTTTCACTAGTTTAGCTAATAGCAATTTGAATATTATTTTACACTTGGTAACTACATGCTTCAACTTTACTCTGTGCAAAAGTGCAGTCCTACCTTGATTTCTATCAAGTGATCTCCAGCCTACATGTTTCAGTTCTTTACCAGCCATTAACATAAGACAATCAAAGCCATATTGTAAATCATGTGAACTATCTGAATTGTTCTTCTCTTCTACAGCAAGATGTCTTCACTCAATGCATAATTCCCCTAGAAGATAAGATGCATTGTTAACAGAAAGATGTCAATTAACTGTGATGTCATCCTCTGAGCTGAGTCAGCTAGAGCTGCTCCCAATGTTTATTCCTGTCAAGAATGCCTTGCTTTGGCAAGTCTTTCAAAAACTTTTACAACTTACACCTTCAAGTGTCTTTCAATGAACAAATCCTGTTAATCCTCTGCCAACATAAAGAAGTATACATAGATATTAGCATTTCAAAGTCATGGGCCAAAAGCTCAGTCATTTTTCATTTCACTTCTATATCAATATTTTGATTTTTTTGTCGGCTAAATGATTTGTGTACCTCATAGGAAAACAATGGGGTCCTGGGTTTGAACCTCCAGCCTCAATGAAGATTGGGATTTTGAATTTTTAGGGTGCCCCTCAGTAACCCAACTCTAATGGGTAACTGATTTTAGGTGGGGAAAATTAAGGTGGTTAGTCATTGTGCTGGACACATGACAACCTGCTCATTAACCACTAGCCATAGAAACATAACCTTGACATCATTAGCTCCATAGATCGCAAGGTCTGAAAGGTAAACTTTACTTTTTTTTTTTATTAATATCCACTGTGCATACTGCATCCCATTACTTCTTACTTATGTACAATAGATTGCTCTTTTCCCTTCCTTGTGTTTCTTGAATCTAGTATCTTTTTATAGAGCATTCTGATACCTCCACAAAGCTAATGGATTATATTATTTGTCATAATGTCCAAAAATAGAAACTAATTATTTTATAATGAGAATGTGGGTATGTGTGTTGTCTATCCAGTATCCAAAACTACACATTTTTCAAGAAAAAATCAACAAATTAAACATATTGAAAAGGTAATAAAAATTAACAAGGCTTATGTGAAGGTCTTTCTAAATTTTATTAAGATTTGTGGTTAAACAGTAGAGTTCTTTTTATTTATTTAAACAGATCATTGAGTGTAATACTTCAAGACCTATATCTAGTTCCTAATCTTCAGACAGGTGATCATGGATAAAATCTGAACATTTTCATTTCAATGTATGGATTCCATGGTGGAAAGGTGTTCTACAGCTTCTGCAAAGATCATGCAGTATCCACCCTAGACAAACAGTATCCACCTTAGACAAACAGTATCCATTTCTATATAAAAAAAAATAAATACATATAATTTTCTTTACATATTAAAAGAAAAAGATTACCTGATGTGACCAGACACCATCAATAAAGCAATATTTTTTTGAGATATCAGTTACTGGTTCGGAAACTGCAGATGGATCAGTCACTGTACAAAACTTGGTCAGTAAAATTTGAAAAGTAGACAACGCCATGGTAAACAATAAAATCGCCACCTCAAAACACAAATAAACAATAAGAGGATGTAGACACACACAAAAATTATTACAATGTATGATTTTAATTCAATGTGAGCCAAAGGAATAGTTATAACCTTATATAGCCTTAAACACATCAAACATTTGAACTAGTGACCAATACTGCACCACATTTTAAGGATAAATGTATAAAATATACAGCTATTTTATTTGAATAAATGTGAATATTAAAGTCAATATAAAAAAATATGAGACTGTGTGACAAAAGTTTAACTTAAATATTACATCCTGTTTGTGTTTTTTTTTTCTCTGTGTTCTCATTATAAATTGTAGGGTTCAGATATATATATATATTTATCGAAGATGAACTCCATTATATTCAGATCAGGCAGCTTTCCATACAATCTTTATTCTAAAGGACTGTTGGGGGCCAGTATTTTGTTTGGGCCTCATGATAAAACAAGGCCACATGTTCTTTTCACTAGTTTCAACATCCAGAATAAGTGTTGCCTCATTATGTTGTGCCCTGTTCAAAGGTGAAAAATAATTCATTGACTGTGTCCTGATAGAATGTAACATGCATCCTTAATCCTGATTTTTGAGTGACAACTGTTATATTTTTGATTTATACTACTTTTTTTTTCTTTTTCTATTCTCTTCTGGATATAGTGGAATTTAAGAAAAGAAAAAGTAAAGTACCCCTTTCAGACCTTGTGGTCTATAGGGCAGATGATGTAAAGGGCATCTGTTTCTGTGGCCTATGGTTAACGAGGGTGTCATGTGTCCAACCACCTCTACTTTTCCCTAACTAATGTCAGGTACCCACTAGAGCTGGGTGGATTCAAGAGGTGCCCAAAGATCCCAAAATTAAAAACCCCAGTCTTCAGCAGGATTCAAACCCTGCACCCTGGTTCAGTAGCCAAGTGCTTTACCACTTAGCCACTGCACCTCCCATGGAATTTAAGACTGCTTAGTTATTCTTCCATTTAGGCAGTGTCAGATTTTTCTTCTCCTCTATTTGAAAGTGTGCTGGGATCCATTGGAGAACAGTTTTCTTGCTATTATTGTTGAGATTTATAAGAGCTGTCCTGACCTTTTTGATAGAGGAGGCATCAGATTTTTTTAAACATTAGAAAGAAATGTTTATTCATTAGAAAGTGTGCATGAGAGATCACCAGTGGCAATTACATTTTCTAATCTTTCTCAATTGAGCCATTTATTGAATAAGACAGCTCCTCTGTTACTGGTGGATTCTTAAGATGATTCATCTGTATAATTGACCCACTAGTTATTGGTTTATTAGATTTGTAGAAAAATATTCACCATTTTCTTGAGATCTTTCTGATTGTGATAAGATTTTTTGGTTATGTTTTCAATACTGTCTCTTACAGCAGAAAGAGAGCTTAGGTCCCAGAGGAGAGAGCCATTGCACTGTTTACCTGATTCATAAATTATATTTTATAAGTGGTGTTTCTTTGAGATTCTTGTATGAAATGAGGTCTTTTCAGTTAGTTTTGAGTGCCAGACTTGTGGGTTTAAGTTTTGAGTGGGTAGCTCTCTTAGGTTTTCATTTTAGTAAACTGATTAAGGATTATTATTTCTCTTATTTTGTCCAGAGAAACCAGGGAAAAAATGATCTTTCCATTGCTTTGAAGGTTGTTGTTTTCATTGTTTGGAGTTAGGTTTTTGTTTTACTTTTTTACTTTGACAATTTTCTGTAGAATTGACTGCTGAATCATATGATGTAGCACTGTGTTCTAGAGTGATGTAGCTGGTACATTTCTTTTTCAAAATGTAATTTGCTTATGGAAACTCACAGCCTGCTAGGTGATTGGTGTTAGCCTTCCCTGGTTGTCCAAGAAGTCTACATCTGAGTTGCCAGTTACACTGATGTGATTTGGTATCCACTGCATCTAGTGTGTTGTAGCTGGTACATTTCTATTTCAAAATGTTGTGATTTGGTATCTACTGCATCTAGTGTGTTGTAGCTGGTACATTTCTATTTCAAAATTTTGTGATTTGGTATCCACTGCATCTAGTGTGTTGTAGCTGGTACATTTCTATTTCAAAATGTTGTGACTTGGTATCTACTGCATCTAGTGTGTTGTAGCTGGTACATTTCTATTTCAAAATGTTGTGACTTGGTATCTACTGCATCTAGTGTGTTGTAGCTGGTACATTTCTATTTCAAAATGTTGTGATTTGGTATCTACTGCATCTAGTGTGTTGTAGCTGGTACATTTCTATTTCAAAATGTTGTGATTTGGTATCTACTGCATCTAGTGTGTTGTAGCTGGTACATTTCTATTTCAAAATGTTGTGATTTGGTATCTATTGCATCTAGTGTGTTGTAGCTGGTACATTTCTATTTCAAAATGTTGTGATTTGGTATCTACTGCATCTAGTGTGTTGTAGCTGGTACATTTCTATTTTAAAATTTTGTGATTTGGTATCCACTGCATCTAGTGTGTTGTAGCTGGTACATTTCTATTTCAAAATGTTGTGACTTGGTATCCACTGCATCTAGCATGATGTAGCTGGTACATTTCTATTTCAAAATGTTGTGACTTGGTATCCACTGCATCTAGCATGATGTAGCTGGTACTTTTCTATTTCAAAATGTTGTGACTTGGTATCCACTGCATCTAACATGATGTAGCTGGTACATTTCTATTTCAAAATGTTGTGACTTGGTATCCATTGCATCTAGCATGATGTAGCTGGTACATTTCTATTTCAAAATGTTGTGATTTGCTCCCAATTAATATTTCCATTTTATATCTTTTTCAATTTTACTTTTTTTTTAGTTGACTTTAAAGACTGTCATTTTAATCATACTGCCATGTAAGATCTTTAAATTTGTTGAACCATGGATTGGGCAATCATAAATCTATAAAGGTTAGTATGAGTGAAAGCATAAATGAGTTTGAATATAACTATATCAAACAGATTAAAAAAGTAAAAGTTCTCCTTTCAGACCTTGTGGTCTATAGGGCAGATGATGTTAAGGTCATCTGTATCTGTGGCCTATGATTTACGAGGGTGTCATGTGATGTGGCCAGCACAACGACCAATCACCTTTACTTTTCCCCAACCAATGTCAGGTACCCATTAGAGCTGGGTGGACTCAGAGGCGCCCAAACATCCAGAAATTAGAAATCCCAGTTTTCACCAGGATTCATAGCTGGGACCCCCAGCATGGAAGCCAAGAGCTTTACCACTCAGCCACCACGACTCCATCAAATTGATTAGGCTAAAAGTAGTCCTATAGTTCTTTGAGTGAAAAGAACACAAGAAAACAGTGTTTAATGAATAAAAAATGGAAGAAGAAACTTTTTTTTCCACTAAAGTAAATCAAAGTAATGTTCCCCTTTCAGACCTTACAATCTATGGGGCTGAGGATGTAAAGGTCATCTGTTTCTGTGGCCCATGGTTAATGAGGTCAGCACAACAACCACCCGCCTTTACCTTCCCCATCACATCAGGTACCTTTAGCTTGGTAGACATAGTCATGTGATCATGGCACGGCATACATATTGTTGGTAAAAATCTGGTTTCTATGCACAGTCAACACACGCTTTTAGGCACTTACCATGGATAAGTCGAGCAAAGAAAGATATAGTCAGGAAATTACAGAAATAAATAATATTGATCCTTACACTTTGAAAGCAAGCCATCATAATAAAGAAAATGATTTGCTGCCCTCCTTGTGTTATCCAGATCTCTTCACTTATAATCTTGTTCTACTGAAAGTGCCTACACAATCACAAAGGATGAATTCAAGGTATTCCGAATCAATTTTATTGTTAGACCTAGATTAGATCTAGATCTACTAATCTAGACTAGATTCTAGATCTATATTCTAGCTATTTAAGTTAGCATATCTAGACATATATACAACATTCATATAGATTGTGATAGAGATCTACTCTTTACTCAAGCCTTCAAGGTCTAGTATTCTAGATCTAGATCTATGGCTATATAGATCTATTATATATTATATACAAAATCTGGATGATGTCTCAGATTAGAGTGTGACTAGATCTAGAGTCTAGCCTACATAATACTTAGTAGGTCATTCTAGATCTCATCTAGACTCTATAGAATAGATCTAGATAACATCTAAAATCTACATATCTCTGTTGCTGCATATTTTAAGCATATTTTAAGCATATGAGACTTAATCTTTATCCAATAGATTTAGCTTATAGCATGCTCAGAGCGCTATGGTCCAATCAATCTCATTGGTGGACCGGAGAGGAGGGGTATCTGGAAGGTTTTCATATATATATATATATATATAATATATATATATATATATATATATATATATATATATATATATATATATATATATATATATATATATATATATTACATATTAGTATTATAATTTATTAGATTAGAGATAACTTATAAATATATATATGGACTATGGTTACAGATAATAGTTACTTATTATTAGATACTAGTATTATCTAGATCAGATCTAACTTCTAAACCAAAGAAAACTTTACTATCCAGTTTAGATCTAAGTCTAGGCCTGAAGACTTTTTAAAGTTTATTCTAGGACTAGGCTCATCGGGTCTAGTAACTTGATAAATCTAATGGTCCTAGATCTGATACTAGTTCTGTGTTTCTTTTACAACTTTCAAATGCTCCTTAAAATTTGAAGCTAATTACACCTTAGCCCCAAACCTTTTGGTTGTTGCGGCTGAAGCACTTGACTAGTCTCGATTGAATTTTTGGTGTAGACTTGGGTTTTTAATTTCTATATTTTTAGGACGCTTCGAAGTCCAACCAATGTCTTGATATGAACAGGTATTTTTTATTATTTTTTTTTTTCTTTTCATTATACAAGAGCTCTACATTTATTACTAAAATATTATCGCTATTTTTATTTTTGAAAATGTCTACAGGCTTACAAGAGTTTAGCAGCTTACAACCAGTTCCTAGATGGTTGGGTTCAAGATATTATGGCTTTTAAACCACTAGCAAAGGTAAGTAATAAATATTGTTATATTATACTAAATATCTTGATATTCATTGTATTTGCATGTATATGAGACCAATGTCTTGATATGAACAGGTATTTTTAATTATTTTTTTTTCTTTTCATTAGGTTCTTCACTCTCAGTGGTTAGCAGAAAAGGTACTGCAGCCCTGGATAAGTCGAGATGGTATTATTCTATCAGCCCACTGTTCTTGTACAGTTGGACTTGGAGAGTCCTGCACTCATGTGGCAGCCACTTTATTTATGCTGGAAGCCAACACCAGACTAAGAGAGAGTAAGACAGTTAGTTACAGGCTTGTTATCTTACTGGATAAATCCATCAGAGCTTAAAAAAGTTTTGCCAACTAAGGTTTCTGAGATTGACTTCACCTCATCAAAAACAAAAAGTTAAATTTGATTCTCTTGTGAACAACATCACTTCTAAAAATAAAAATGTAAAGGCTATTAAATCCAAAGAAACTATAAAGCTTAGTATAAATATTTTTAATTCATTTATTGAAAGTAATGAGACAACACCTTGAGTTGTTATTCCAATCAGATATTTTACTACGTTGTGCTTATAGGATAGCTGCCTGGTCATGCGGTTTGCGCGCTGGACTGTCGTTCGGATTTATCGACGGTCGAGGGTTAAACTCTACCCGCTCCCATCCCCCATCGTCCTGCGGGAGGTTTGGACTAGGAAGTAAACTATCTTCAACTCTGAAGGAACATCCGAAACATGTAAAACATTTTACAAATATTTTTTTTACAGGAAGAATAGGTTTGTGCCTGTGCTTTAATGCTGCTAGGTCTTTCAATGAAAATTTCAAAACAGTCATTTATTACTGTCACCTTCCTGCCATAAGTACTAATAATTTCTTTGGGCCTGAGACTCTCCTTATTGGGCCAGAAAATCAAATCGGACATGTTGACATACATAACATCCAAAACAGTATATGAATATCTTAGATGCAGTTGTGGGATGAATTTTGAACATATCAGCTAATACATAGGCAGGTTTACCTAGAATATTTGAAATAATGTGTGTTAAAAAATTTTTTTTTGTACATTCATAATTATAGTAGTTAAATTAAATTATATATATATAATTATATAATAATTATAATATAATTATATATATATATGTAAATGTGAGACAGTGCATTTTTTTTTATACCTGTATTATATCCAAGCTATCCAATGAGAAATATTTATATAATTTAATATATAGATATATTTATTCAAATCATATAATGCATTCATTTATTTGTGGAAATAAAAGAAATGAATTGAAGTATTGTTTGTATATTAATTATTATTATCTTATCTATTAGTATGAAAATTGTAGATCTACTCATTCAAGAGACCCTTAGTGGAACCTGGAGTACCAGGTTCCAATCTCGTTGAAGACTGGTAATTTGAATTTTGGGATACCTCTAAGTCCAACCAGATTTAAATGGTATTTGACATTAGTTGGGGAAAAGTAAGGTGGTTGGTCATTGTGCTGGACAAGACATCCTCGTTAACCTAGTCCACAGAAACAGGTGACCTTTACATCATCTGCCTTATAGATCGTAAAGTCTTTAAAGTTAACTTGTTTATTAAAAAAAAACATTTTATTTCTAGATCAATACCTGTTCTATGTAACTGTTTGAATAACAATGGATGCCAAGAACTAGTGTTTTTTTTATAAAGTATCTTAGTTATTAATTCAAATAAAGATGTCTGCCTGGTCATGCATTTTGCGCAATGGACTGTTCAGACTTACAGATGGTTCTGGGTTTAAACCCTGCCCATTCCCATCCCCTGTGGAAATCATTTCTAAAAAGTTAAATCTAAATCTAATCTAGATTGAAAGATTCTAGTCAATCTAGCTAGAGCTTGAGAGTCGAGTACTATGTCACATGCTATGTGTGTGGATCTAGTATGTATGTTTAGAGTATACTATTATGTAGAATCTATTTATATCGACTCAAGCTCTATACTAGATCTAGACCAATTACAGACTATTTATAATACTATCACGATCTAGATGCATGTTTATAATCTAGACTTGTATTAATTATTAGATCTAGCTCTAGATTCTAGATACAGTTTTAAGTCTTAGATCTAGACCATGAAAAAACCTTCTAGATACGAATCTTGATTAGATTTCTAACTTACAACTTGTATTTGACCTACATGTTACTTTATTGTTGTTTTTTTAAATTACTATTTATATTTGGATCAGTAGATCTACTAAATGTAGCCTGAGAAGATTTACCTATAAATCCTATATGTTAAGATATATAATCTAGATCTGTAGCATTTACTTTTGACTTTAGCCATAGGAGTAAGTGATACACTATTGTTGGAGCATAGTGATATAAAATCTAGTCTTTATACTAGAATATAGTATAACTAGCATTCCAGACTAACATAGGTGGACATAGGTTTCACCAGTCACATGAGGAAGCACTAAACCCCAGTGTAAAGCCCTCAGCCATGATGGACAAACTATTTATTGTATCATCTAGTTAATATAGATCTATCTACTTTATCTTATTATAATTAAATCCACTAAATTGTACTGTAAAATGTTTTACATTTTGGAAGTTCTTTCGTAGTCCAAACCTCCCCAGGACAACAGCCAAGTCTTTTCGAAGTAATCTCTTTTTGAAGTAATCTCTTCATCCCTAGAGCCTAGCCAAGTTCTAGGCCTAGGTCGTCTAGGAATGCTAAAAAATCTCATTCCTTTCTTGTTTATTGACGTATATGAGTTTTTTTTAGCACCCTATTATGCAGCAGTAGCTAGGCATTTTGTTAAAATTAATGCACTAAAAAGGTCAAAGTAGAGATTGTGTTTTGGAAACTTAAACCCAATTGTATTACATCTAGATTTACTATAGTCAGTATAGCCAGAGTAAGGCTACTAATGTAAACTTACAAACAAAATGGCGGATCAGCTTAGTACGCAGAAACTGTCGCTTCATGTCTTCCAACCCAAAGGGTGGAATGACCTAAAGATCTGAAATCCAAAATCCCAGCCTTTACTGGGACTCGAACCGGAGACCTTTTAAAACATTATCATTAATCATGGCTAGATTTGAAAGAAAAATTATTTTGTTAATTATTTACCTCCATATTCATGAATTATTTATAATCTGGATTAATAGGGCTGGCTCAGTCCTTTTGCTATTAGTACTAGTAAGGGTCTTACCAGCATTCTGAGCATTGCACAGTCTGTCTCCATACTCATTATCATACTGTCTGATCTTAGACAGTTTTCTCACATACTATCACCGAGTATCAGTATATTTATATTGAGTATAATGTCTGTAGTCTAGTGTAATCTGATTGAAGTTTGAAGGCATCACTGTAAGTTAGACGTAGGTCTAGTCTAGAATTCAATTAAAAAACGTATTCTTAGAATATTATAGGTAGTCCACAACATCAGTGGCCACAGTCTGTCTCCATACTCATTATCATACTGTCTGATCTTAGACAGTTTTCTCACATACTATCACCGAGTATCAGTATATTTATATTGAGTATAATGTCTGTAGTCTAGTGTAATCTGATTGAAGTTTGAAGGCATCACTGTAAGTTAGACGTAGGTCTAGTCTAGAATTCAATTAAAAAACGTATTCTTAGAATATTATAGGTAGTCCACAACATCAGTGGCCACAGTCTGTCTCCATACTCATTATCATACTGTCTGATCTTAGACAGTTTTCTCACATACTATCACCGAGTATCAGTATATTTATATTGAGTATAATGTCTGTAGTCTAGTGTAATCTGATTGAAGTTTGAAGGCATCACTATAAGTTAGACGTAGGTCTAGTCTAGAATTCAATTAAAAAACGTATTCTTAGAATATTATAGGTAGTCCACAACATCAGTGGCCACAGTCTGTCTCCATACTCATTATCATACTGTCTGATCTTAGACAGTTTTCTCACATACTATCACCGAGTATCAGTATATTTATATTGAGTATAATGTCTGTAGTCTAGTGTAATCTGATTGAAGTTTGAAGGCATCACTGTAAGTTAGACGTAGGTCTAGTCTAGAATTCAATTAAAAAACGTATTCTTAGAATATTATAGGTAGTCCACAACATCAGTGGCCACAACCGTGGCCTAGTAATTTGGGTAAAACTTCCCATCGAATACCCCTAGTTATTAGACTGTCATGGTGGATCTTAGTTTACTAACTAGACCTAGACTAATCAGTGATCTTTTTGAAAAGAGACGATTAAAGAATTATTTGGAAAGGGATCAATCATGTAAAGAAAATCGTTGAGAAGTGTAATTGTTTATAATTTAATTTTTCGCGTCAACGACAGCTGATTTTATTTATTTATTTTTATTTGTACGTATTAAATACTAAAATAAGATATATAAATTAAATTATATGCGCTGTCTAGGTATAATTAGGATTAAGGTCTCATTAAATAACAATTTTATTTGAAGAAGAAAAGAAAAACTTTATGCTACTTATAAAAAGGACTTGAATAAAACGAAAAATTAAGTTATGGCGTTATGTCGACTAGATCTAAATCATATATATATATAGTTCGTCCATCGTGGTTCGATGATGACCACTTTGTCATCCAGGGGGCTGAGGGCTTTGCACTGGGGTTTTATGCCTCCTCATGTGGCTGGAGAGACCTATGTGAGCCCGGAATGTTCGGCCGCACACTGGGCAGGTTATTCCAGCTGGAGCTAGTGTCGTGGGCCTTGCTTTTCTTTTCTGGCGTTTTTCTTCTGCCAGCATTGTTCTTTTTTCCTCAGCCACCTGTGCGCCAGTTTTCACAGCGCGACGCCATGATGCTCTGTCATGTGCCTCTGTCTCCCAGGTACCTGGGTCTATGCTGAACGCCTTCAGAGAAGCTTTGAGGGTGTTCCTGAAGCGCTTTCTTTGACCACCTTGCGAGCGCTTTCCTTCGCTTAGTTGGCCATACAAGAGATCTAAATCATATATCATATAGTTTGTCCATCGTTGTTCCATGATGACCACTTTTGTCATCCAGGTGTCTGGGGGCGTTGCACTGGGGTTTTGTGCTTCCTCGTGTGGCTGTTGAAACCTATGTTAGCCCGGAATATTCAGCTGCACACTGGGCAGGTTATTCCAGATGGACTTAATTTTTTTTTTAGTGGAGTAAAGTAGTGCCATTAGAGAATGAAATGGGTTGCCTGAATAAGCAAGAAAACCAACGAATTAGCAGAGTTTAAGTCACTTATTAACACGTATGACTAGAATGGCACATTAAACACGTTGGACGTAGATCTTCTTCGTTCTCATTATGTTGGAGTGTTCAGATGAGTAGACCAATACATGAGATGAACTGCGCAGTGGTATCCAAATCAGCTCCATATAGTTTCCTTTCTATTGGGGTGATTTGGGGCCAATGACTTATACGGGCCTCTTGGTAAAGAGAGCAGTTTTGGAGGACGTGGTCTGCATTCTCTGGTGATACTCCACAGGAGGATGCTCCCGTCGCCTCAGCGTGGCCCTCCTGTGGAAACGTCCGCCCGGGGAAACGGATAGGCAAAGTACGGTAGCACACATAGCTCTCAGTGAGTTACCACACGTACGGTCGAGAGACTGTACACAGCACGTGGTAGGGATGTAACAAAGGCTCGCTAACCCGTCCAACACCCCACCGATTCGTTCCCCATCGGGGGCCATACGCGCTGTGATGGACCCTCGCACGGGTTCGGTGGGACATAATAGGCATACGAAAGGCCCCCACGCGGCTCGGCCTCCGGCCTCGCACGAGAGGGGGATACTCGTGTGGGGCTCAAGGGGGCCGTGTCCTGCGACATACCGGACGAGAGTACATGATCGTTTCGGATAAGGCGGGATTTCGGACAGAGGGATTGGTGAAGAGCCGATGCCTCATCCTGGCCATGGATAAAATCCTTTCCTTGGTCAAGAGGTCCATAAAAGGGAACCGGAAGTTCTCGGACCTTAAGGACATCTGAAACAGGTGATACTCCACATGGGCAGATTTCACTGGTTCCAATTTTGAGCTTCCGGACGTAGATCTAATTATCTTCTTTTTTGAAGTAACCTCTCTTTTATAGAATAATATAAGACAAACGCTAATTTATTTATTTTGTCATTTTTGTCATCATTCGTTTTATAAAAAATAAACAGGAGTTAAAATTATTTATAGTTTTTTGAAAGTCAATTGCAACAATAACAATAGCTATGCACATTTCATAAGATCTCATAGATCTAATTTTACGTATTTAAATGTAATATCAATATATTGATACCTTTTCAGACCTTGCGATTTATGGGATATAAATGATCTAAAAGTAATCTGCTTCTATGGCTGATAGCTAATTAACGAGGATGTCATGTGGCCAGCACAACAACCAACTTTACCCATCTACTTCGGGTTTTACTTATCTTATATAATGCAGACCTTACTTAAAAAAAAGAGATTATTACGTCCTACGTCCTACGCGTCATGCATTTAGTCATGATTGTTAACCAATGACTTAAATTCTACCAAGTCACTGGTTTTCCTGGCTGGCTCAGGCAACTCATTCCATGCTCTAATAGAACTAGGGAAGAATGATAATTTGAAACCTAAGAATAGATGTAATTAAGTCTTTTTTTTATAAAGGGATGAATCATATATATTTAAAAAATCGCTTATTTTTGCCCGTGAAGCGTGCTACGAGACATCTCAAGTTTATGCACATTACTGCTTATTGTCGAATGGCTACAATGGGCAGCGCATATGAACGCAACACATTCTCAAGGATGACAAAAATACAAGAGAAATTAAGGGGGATACTAGAGGTTGATCACAGAAAGCCCTAGGGAAGATGATCCAGTTAGTAACTAGAGCCAGCTAAAAACGTTACCACGTGACGTGTCAGCCTAACCCAATAGAGACTGGTGTGAGGAGAACAAGGAAGAAATTCAAGAACTGCTAAAGAAAAAGCACAACTGCTATTGTTCTGTTCTTGCAAACAATAATGACAATGCAGCCAGATCTCTCAATAAAGCTTCTTGTAACACTCCGCAATCAAAGGTCCGGGCATAGAAGTAAATGGTGGCTTAAAGTTGAACTATCCGGGTTTATGCTAACACTGGTGACACACGCTCTTTCCACGAGTCGCTTCTATGTGCCTATAGCTCTCGACTTACCAGACTGTAACCATACTACGTCGCCGTTAAAATCTTCCGATGATTCCCCTCTTTTAACTAGCAAGACGGACACACAAAATTGCTGGACAGAACACTATGGCTTGCTATTTGGTGACAAATGGTTTGTATCGGAGGGATCCGTGGTAAATATTCCAAAAAAAAAAGCTATAGGAGAGGAGCTCGATGATTCACCATTTGAGAAACTTGAAACTGCAATTTTCATATACAAAAGGAGTGACAAGTCTAACTGCTCCAACTATAGAGGCATCACACTTCAATCAGTAGCATGAAAGCTCTTTGCATGAGTTTTGCATGAGTTTTGCTTGACCGACTAACCCATTTTTTTAGTGGAGAACCAATGTGACTTTAGAGCCGGTATTTTTGGATATTTGTTTTGCGACAGTTACAAGAAACTGCAGAGAGCGGAACTTAAATATATATGCTGCCTTTGTGGATCTCACCAAGGCTTTCGACACGGTTAGTTGCCATGACTTATAATCTCCTGCTGTAATAGCAAATGAGGATTTTCACGATTAACTAAACAATAACCAGAGGCGTAGCTAGGGTGGGGCCACATGTCGGTGGCCCCTAAATGAGTGGGTTTGTTTTTTTACACTAAATATTAAATATTACTCAAAATGCAGGGGCCACCAAAGAAGTAACTCCAGGGCCCCCAAAGAACGGCAGATTCCCAGCTACGCCACTGACACTAACAATGAATTCACTGTTGCTAACAAAAGAATAAGAAAAGAAACTGAGGCAAAATTGAGCCTTGAGATTTGTAAAATGTTTTTTTGTTAAATGTTTGTTTTTAAAATGTTTGTTTGTAAAATGCTTGTTTGTAAAATGCTTGTTTGTAAAATGCTTGTTAGTAAAATGTCTGTAAAATGTTTGTTTGTAAAATGTTTGTTTGTAATATGTTTGTTTGTAAAATGTTTGTTTGTAAAATGACTGTAAAGTGTTTATTTGTAAAATGTTTGTTTCTAAATTGTCTGTAAAATGTTTGTTTGTAAACTGTTTGTTTGTAAATTGTTTTACTTGTTTTGGATGTTAAAGATGATTTACTTCCTAGTCCAAACATCTCTCAGGGCGACGGGGGATGGCAGCGGGCAGGGTTTGAACTGAGGAACATCGAGACGACCGAACGCACATACCGCACCACCAGGCAACCCTCCTTGTAACCATTTATAACAAACGAATATTCACACTTGAGTAGAGTTACCCTACTAAAAAATATTAGTAAATTCAGACAATTCATCAGAACATCTATGACATGAGGTAAGAATACAGAGAAACACAAAACCCAGAAACAAAGACATAGGCACATTTCTTATTTCATATGCTAGGACAAATTCGTACAAGTGCTCCTTCTTTTCGGTGCTTTTAGTGCATGTATTGGGTTGTCTAAATCAGCTAGGAAAACCAACAACTTAAAGGAATTTTTAGTCTTTGATTAACATACTTGGCTATTTAGGCGTAATTATATTTCTTAATGAAGTAACGTCAGTAATTTATAAGATAAGTAAAAAGAATTGAGTTATAATTTTAACAATAGCTCAATGCGTGACAGTTGATCTTCGTATCAAATCTCCTTTAATACACTAGTCAGTTGCCATTTTTACAAAGCGTATATTAACTTACTTTGTCTGTCCATCTGTCTGTCTGGTAAAAAGTTTGTGCCCCTTGTTTCTCCAGCATCCATTCTCGGAACAAGTTGAAACTTTGCACGATTATTCTTTGGCAAAGACAAGACACGAATCAGCTAAAAAAAAAACAACATAATCCGATTAGTCTATTAATTACTTGTAAATAATTATTTTGTTTGAAACTAACAAGAGAAATTAATTCCATCAGTAGTCACAGATACGGCTAAATAGGCAGAATTTCGTCCCCTTAGGATATTGACCATGTTATTTCTACCTCGCCCGTTCTCGAATTAATTTGAAAATTTAAACCATTATTTATTGTACCTTATAAAAAACAAATCAAAAACAAAATTAAACAATTAGTCATTTGAATATAGGTAATTAATTATTTTGTTTGATATCGCATAAGAAAAATAATGTTTACATTAACGAGAGATATGCTTGCAAGAAGGAATTCTTTCCCTTAGATAACGTTTGTATTTCATAATTGGATTTAAAAAAAAAAAGACTTTCTCCCTTATCTTATCTTATATAATACAGACGTTACTTCAAAAAAAGAAGATGATTACGTCCTACGCGTCATGCATTTAGTCATGCATATTAACCAATGACTTAAATTCTGCCAAGTCACTGGTTTTCCTGGCTAGCTCAGGCAACCCATTCCATGCTCTAATAGCACTAGGGAAGAAGGAGCATTTGTACAAATTTGTCCTAGCATATGGGATGAGGAATGTGCCTTGATCTTTGTGTCTTTCAGAGTATTTTATTAAATTTGTTTTTGTATTTGAAGATTATGGTTCAGTGTTTTATGTATGATTGCTACTTTACTTTTGAGCCTTCTGTCCTCTCTAATAGACTTATTTAGTGCTATCAAGGGACGAGCTTCGAAAATTCAACTCTACAGTGCTACAGTGTGTAAAAAAAATCATTTAGGCCTAACCTTTCAATAAAACAACCGTATCAATGCGTCCTTAGTTTTTATACAACGGAGACACCAAACATAGCCGCATATAGTTTTATCGCCTTTTTATGGAAATGTCCAATGACAGACGTAAACAAAGAGAAGAAGACTTTAACAAAAAACAAAAGCACTGCGCGTGTGTGAGTGATTCTCTTATCTTATAATTGTGTTTCGTGTTTAAACAATACGTTTCCCCTGTCAGATCTTGCGATCTATGGGGCAGATGATATTAATGTCATCTGTCTCTAACATGAACATGGTGTCATGTGGCCAGCACAAGATCTATGGGGCAGATGATGTTAATGTCATCTGTCTCTAACATGAGCATGGTGTCATGTGGCCAGCACAAGATCTATGGGGCGGAGGATGTTAATGTCATCTGTCTCTAACATGAGCATGGTGTCATGTGGCCAGCACAATGATAAACCGCCTTTACTTTCTCCAACTGCAGTTAGGTACCCATTATAGTTGAATGGACAAACATCCTGAAACTGAAAATCTCTGTCTTCGCCGAGATTGGAACTCAGAACCACACGTTCGGAAGTCAAGCGCTTAATCACTCAGCCACCGCGCCCCTTCAAACAATTTTGCTATTAATGTTTGTTTCTTAATATATGACTAAATATGTCCTCAAAAAAAACAAACTTGTTTTGAAATAAATATATTCCTAGCCATCAATATAAATTATCAGATAATATCTGCTTGAAATACTTGTATTAGGAGCTGTCGTCATTCAGAAACATAAACATAATTTAGAAAATCTTCTTACATTTTTCTCTATGCCCTTGACTGGCAAGTTTCAAGCACTCTGAGATCTGCCCACCTAGTATAGTCTCAGGATGACACCTACAGAGCACTTCTCTGTGGCCTCCTGCGAAATGGACGATGGCACCCACCCCTACAGCTACAGCAGCAGACAGCATCAGAAAGACGAACCCAGCCAAGGCACTCACGTGGCATCAACTATTGTTGTAACGCATGGCCGTTAAGTCGGTATGACTGTTGGATAAATCCGTTAGTTCAAATTTTTGTGACAGCATAGCGTTCGGTATATACCAATAAAAAGTTAGTAAATCAGTTTGCTGTGGAAAAAAAAAAAGAAAGAAACTCTAAATTATTCCAAGGTATAGGTTTGACATATGTCTACTAATTCATGCACAAATAAACTAAATCTAGATCTACATATCGAGGCATGGTGATCGGATGGTAAAGCGCTTGGCTACCTAAAAGTGGGTAAAATTATATCTTGGCAAAAGCAGACATAAATCTATCTATCTATCTAACTATCTATCTATCTATCTATCTATCTATCTATCTATCTATCTATCTATCTATCTATCTATCTATCTATCTATCTATCTATCTATCTATCTATCTATCTATCTATCTATCTATCTATCTATCTATCTATCTATCTATCTATCTATCTATCTATCTATCTATCTATCTATCTATCTATCTATCTATCTATCTATCTATCTATCTATCTATCTATCTATCTATCTATCTATCTATCTATCTATCTATCTATCTATCTATCTATCTATCTATCTATCTATCTATCTATCTATCTATCTATCTATCTATCTATCTATCTATCTATCTATCTATCAACAATTGACAACCTCAGCGTAACTACTATACAACAATATAGATGCACAATATAGATGCACATACGAACGACATTCACACACGAAAAACACATAATCAGCGATTTATAAATAGACTTCTATGTACTTCTCGATGACGACAGAATGTTAATTTTCAATGTTGGTAATCCAGGGTCTATTATTACTGAATGTTTTAATTTTCTTCTTTGGTACAATCATGTTTTCACAGAACTGGATGTACGAATTAACAGTTGTGGCAAGTTCATCTGTCTGGGCAGTTGTTTACAAACATGCCCCAATCTGTTTGCTCCAGACAACTTTGTGGCTGTAAAACAGCGTCGTCAGACCATGACTGGATGGACCGTACTTCGGGTTTTGTTGTTTTTAAACCGGTTTGTACGTTGGTGTAAGATGGATTGTGTGGTCCGACTCTCCTAGGGGAAATAACGATCGAGATGTGTAGGTCACTTCTATGTTGCTATAACACATGTCCAAGGTTTTATCGTGCTGTGTGGGACAATAAACATATTGAGTATATGTTGTCAAGTGTTGATCCAACGTAAGATGATTGAAATCTCCCATAACTAGTCGGGAGGAACCATAGGAAGGGGTTCTCAAAGCGGTACAGGGCGACGATGGACGCCATCGAAGCTCTGACTGCTCCCTATCCGGACAATTTTAGTAGCAGAGTGCCTTGTGGCTGGACCAAGCCACCCTCCAGATCCTTGCGTTCAATCAAAAATGTCTTTATAGACATAGTAGAAAAAGAAAAAAAATACAAACAAAAAAAAAACACTCCTTAAAAAAGGAAACGAAGACACCACACTCCTCGCGGAATCGAAAGTAATCTAAACGGAAGTTTAACCCTTAAAGTGCTGAGTGGAGTCTACTGTCTACAAGCAGAGCCTGCCTTACATAATGGACTTCATTCACCAAATGTAAACAAACAACATTTAGCCACGTGGTGCTCTATCTCTTCTATATAATTTACGATCTCATGTTTAATTCATGATGGTTGTCACGTGACAGTTTTTTTTCGTTGTTTTATCAATAAAATCACTTGACTAAATGTTGTTTGTTTATGATTGGTGAATGAGGTCCATTGGAGGTAAAACGAATAGGGAGGCCCAATGCGAAGTGAATAATGTGGCCTCAATTGAAATAGAAAAGCAAAAAAATTAATGCCTAAAATATGCAATGAATAATAAACTTTCCTGTATCACCTGTATTCATATCAAAATCAACAAATAAGTTAAATTCACATAGCTCCTACGGCGCTATTGTCCTTCATGGACGATCCATGAGACTAGAAATAACGTTTCCATTATGTCAACAGAGGGACGACATAACGGTCTTCTAACATTTGTAATCTAACAAGTACATCTAAATAGTTGTGACTTAACCTTGACTCATAGTAGAGACTTACAATTAGAGCTAGGGGAGCGGACGTAGAGCCTTAGAGTTCTGCTTGAGATTTAATTCACGTTTCGCGATTTTTTTTTCTGAAAAAATTCTTTGAGTGTGACTAAGAATGGTCCAGCTACAAGATTGGGGGGGGGGATATAGGTCGAGTGTAGCTTGATCAAGAAAAGAAAACTGCTCCTCGACACGTACTATCGTAGTTTTCACGGCAGAACTAGGTGTGATGTAATCACCTTTCCCTGTTCGGAGCTTCGCCAGCGCCGGCTCCGTATTACATCAGTTACTGTTAGGATCACCGGCAGGCTCGTAAAGGGGAAGGGCAAGGTACGGTGAGTTACCTTGGTCAATACTGATCTCGTCGTTCACTTTCTTTGTTAGATCACGGACATACAGTTTAACTGAGTTCTAAGTCGTTCACTTTCTTTGTTAGTTCACCGACATACAGTCTGACATACATGACAGACATACATACAACAACTGAGGTCTAAGTCTAAAATGTGACGTAACATAAACGAAGTCCCGATCAAATCTCTCTAGTTTGGATCCTATATTGTCGGCCAGCTTCAAAAGCAGTTGTGTATGACAAATGCACTCTGCTTGTCACACTCATAAATAAAATAAATTATAGCTTTTGTATAGCGCTACTTTCATGCTTATAGCATGCTCAGCTACGGTCCATTCTCATTTGTGGACCAGTGGGAGGAGGGGGCAACTGGGAGAAATTGTCCGTGCTGGCTTTTAGGCGCTCAGTAAACACAACTCTGCTCGCGCCGGGTGTCGAACCTCGCACGCTTCTCACAGTGTCTCCCCCCTCGTTCCCCTATTTGGTCCAGAGAAGTAGTAACACTCATACTATTTCATCTTGCTGCTCTTTTATCCCATTGAAGAGATTTAATAACATCATTGATTTTTTATCGGCCCAGTTTCTATTTGGAGCCATCACAAGGTTACAAACTCCGATGCCATTGTAACATTTCCCGAATCTTCCTTTTCATGCCACAATCCAATCATGACTTTCTCAACTTTTTTGTAGATATTGCTTATTTTTATATTGTTCACTGTTTTACATTCAATAGTTTTATTATTATTATTATTATTATTTCTCTTTATTCTATTACGGTTTGTGTGTGTGTCAGGCCTACCCGTGTATCTAATTAACCCTGTGCATCAAGCAGTCATTTAAAATTAGCCAATTTGTTTGCTAACTATTGGTAATTAATTATTTTGTTTGGAATCGAAAAAGTGAAAGAAATTGTACTTGAATGATGTGGTGGTGTAAATATTTGTTCTTATTATTATTATTATAATATACATATATATTATATAAGAAACAACGAAGATTAAATTACGCTATGACTACAACATGTCAAGCGTAAAGTTGGAGGTTATATATTTGATGTTAATATTTTTTCTATTATTTTTTTCGCCTGTGTAGATCTATGTTATTACTTCTGTTACATAATTTATATTTAGTTTTTAGTTATTGCTTAAAGTACAAAAGCTTGTTTGCAAAACAGCAACAGAAAAAAGTTGGCAAGTAATTCAAGGGAGATAGTCTAGTATTAAGCCTTATAATCAAAATGGCGTATTTCCAATGACAATATATGGTAATAAGAAATAAAATTTAAAAATATATATTTTAAAAACTATTTATCTCCGAAGAAATCACATTACATATCTGTATTCATAAGCGCCCGCAAGGGGGTGCACTGGATTCTGAGTATCGAAATTTTAGCCATTTGTTCGCGCCATCAAATCACTGGTTAATGTAGTAGTGATTAGCCTAGGCGTATGGAAAGGATGGTCAACCATGTACGTGCGCGCCTCTGAATTCTGAGTAGCCACGTTTTAACCAATTTAAAAAAAAAATAATTTTTATAATGAAATGCATCTTCCAGAACTGTTGTTTTTTTTTGGTTTATTACGTAGATGTAGATTTAGTCAAAATCCGGGGTGGGGGTGCGGGTTCAAGTGCATCACAATGTACTCCTCGGGGTGCCCATGGATTATAGATTCAAGAGTTTAATAAATTAATGTTTAGGAAAACTTTTCGCATCGTAACGTCTTCTAAGTCTAAATCATGCGCCTGTCTCACAGGTGGCTGTAGCAATGCTGAGGCTTTCAGAGAAGCTTTGAGGGTGTCCCTAAAGCATTAGCTTTGTCCACCTTGTGAGCGCTTTCCTTCCCTTAATTGGCCATACAGGAGTCGTTTAGGGATGCGGCGGTGCTGCCCATCGAAGCCTGGACTGCATCAAGATTGTGTGGGTGCTTTGCAGGCCGCTTTTTGAAGGACTTCAGTATTGGCTATTTTTTCTTGCCATTTAACATTAAGTATTTTTATTAGACAGTTCATGTGGAAGTGGTTCAGTTTGTTTTTGCACATCTTTTATATACACACTTGAGACCAAATCAAAATCCGCGACAGAGGACAGACGTAGACGACGAAAAGAAAATCTTAATCGACCGCCGGCGGACAATATTTTTGCCTGCTCTGGATTTGGCAAAATATGTAGGCTACAGCTGGGGCTGAGTAGCCTGAGTAGCCACGGGAACTATTGCATTCTTCATTAATCTTCAGACTCGAACACAAGCCTTATGATTATTATGTAGGTCTGTGATCTTATATATGTAGCATTATTTAAATCAGTCCCCCCTCCCCATTGTACTGCTGATTCCTTGCTTTACTTAAGTCTGTAATGACAATTGAAATGATTACCTTGTGTTCCTTATGTTTCTTGTGTTCCTCGTGTTCCTTATGTTTCTTGTTTCTTGTGTTCCTCGTGTTCCTTCTCTCTATCTGTTAGTTTCTGCAGACTTCTACTTATGAGAAAAGAGTCCTTGTAATCACAACACATTTCCTCATGGATCAATAAAGCAGTCTTAGTCATAGTCGTAATTCATATGCTGTATATATTGGGCCATAACAATACAGGGCCAGTTAGGCAGTACTGGCTAGTCCACGATATGTAGTCTTGACTTGTAATGGACCACCCTTCACTCATACACACACATGTTATTTTATAATGAAACGCGACATCCTTTTGGTGCATTCTTTGTCTTGTATTTAGTTGAATATTGGTCAGTGTTTATCACATTGACAACTTTATAAGAAAAAATTGTTATTTAACGAAAGGGATATAATGGACACAAATATTCACCAATATTCTGGCACTGTAGTTCCAATGAGCTGAAGATTAAATGTTTCGCTATACAAGGAAACAGATTGTTTATCAGCCTGCATCTTTGACCTTAGATCGGACTACTCTGGACGTGCTAGGGACCTGTTCCAAATCTTGACATTTCCTGTTTTTACTGTATACAGCAGACCTTTTTCAATGACGTCCAGTCTTGACTTGTCCAATAAAAGCTGGATACATTCTGAAACTGCAAGATGGAGAGCAGTCCAACCTAAGTAATCACTGTTGAGACAAGTTAGAATCAGTGGTGTGCCAAATGTGGGGAGAGAAGAGCATCCGCCTCTGGTGCCGGGGCGTAAGGGGGTGGCGCCAAAACATTACAAAACATATATTTCACTAATTCAGATAAGCTAGCATGAATAATTGTATTAATCATTTCACTGATTTGTATCCGCTTTGTTAATTTTCAACCCCAGCCGAATGCAAAGTAAGTAAGTAAGTCAGACACTTAACTTTTTAAGCAGCATGGCTAAATGTACACGTATTTCTAGGACTGTGACTGTTACTACAGATAGCTCATTAGCTAGCTTTGTTTTCATTATTTGTAAGTTATGTATTTCTCACATGACTATGCAAATATGTATGACGTACACTATTGTAAGGTTGGGGGGGGGGGGCGCTGACAGCACTAGCCACTCCGGTTGGCTGGCATCCTTGGTACGCCTTTAGATATAATCCTAATATAAAAATAATTGTTAACTTATTAACGAAAGAGACTCACTATCTTAGTCTGAACTGAATGTCCATGTGAGTGATAAAGTGCCCAATCCATGCAATCTATAGAATCCCAACAAGAAGAAGATTAATGAGAAGTACAGTATTTCACGTAGGCACGCAGTCCCAGCTGCGACCTACATATTTTGCCACAGTCAGCGCAGGCATAACTATTGTCCGATGGTGGTCGATTTAGGTTCCAGAGAGCGAAAAAGAGAGAAAGAGATAGAAGGACAGAGAGGGAGCGGGTCGTTAAACTTCATTGTTACAGATAAACTAATTCACTTGCTGAAAAGTACGTTAGGGTGATCATTAACATGTAGGCCATTTATTCAAATAATTTTAAAAAAGAAGTGGGTTCTGGCCATAATAAACAATATTAACTAATAAAACCTTGGAACAAATCAACGGGTGTAGCCGGTGTGAACTGCTAGCATGATATATATTTAATATTTTTGTTTTTTGCCTGAAATGAATTGGGGTCTATTATGTTTGCCTACAATGGCTTAAGTATTTGATGAAACATAAATGAAAAATAAAGATAAAATTTAAAAAAATAGCAAGGTTACAAAGACAGTCTGTGGGAAACAAACTGAAAATCGGCCCCCGACTTTGTCAAACCAGGCAAGTAACAAAGGCAGGGTTCAATATTATCAGAATGAAATTTTATCAAAGACAAATGACAGAGAAGAATGGAGAAAAGGGGTTAACAGATCTTGTGTGGTGCCCCATCGGTCCAGCAGACCAAAGGATAGGTGAAAGTGAATGTATATACGAACCTGGCCTAACTGATGTCTTATAATAAATATTTAATTGATCGATTTATTTGGGGACTAGAACAACAAAGATATATTCACGATTGAAGCCGCAGCGGTTTAATGTAGCAAATAAGAAGTCAGAAAACCAAGAAGTATAATGTGTGTAATTCTGTACATTAGTCACAAGACAAGAGTTGAATGTTCTTTTTAAATGCATTAAATTTCAAATTTTATATTGCAAAAACGTTTATATATCAACATACTGTAATTGAGAGAACATATTGGAAGAATGTCTATTATTGTTGTCATTTTCTCTGTTTTCATCTGTCATATCTCAAGTACTGACGGTCAGTGTGATCTATTAATATAAACACTATTCTAATAACTTAGACTCTACTGTTCTGCCTTATATACAAAAGTCGTTAGAATCTCTGGTGTTATAACGTAATAGAAGAGAGATTTTTATTTGGGTAATAACGTGAGAATGTATTACCTTGTATAAGAGCTCATTGGAGTCTCTTTTGTAATTACATGTAAAAAAAAATTAACCAATAACATTGTGCTAAAGGTATTAGCAGTGAGAGACACATTTAATGCCAATCTATAAGGCTTGAATTACTTGGCAACGCAGCCTTGCTGTCATCTACTTAGTTTGTCACACCCAAAGCAGACATAACCGTTGTCTTCCTGTGGTCGGTTTGGGTTCTCTTTCCGCCTGCTACTGAAAGGGGTTCTAACCAAGACAAAAGAAAGGAATGGAGAAAGACGGTCAACTAATCGTGTATGGTGCCCCAATGGTCCAACAGACTAAGGCAGTGTTTCCCAAACTTTTGACCTATCTGTACCTCATTTATAATTTTTGTAACCTTGATTACCCCTCGCCCCCCCCCCAAAAAAAAAAAAAAAGAATAAAAAAAATTATACACTAAATAATAATGAACGAACAATGCAATTATAAGTAAAAGTTATTGTATAAATAACAATCTATGTGGATCAATGTTGATAATGTTTGTGTGCTGAGATAACACATCTTCGTTCTCTGGTTCTTCATGTTAATTTAAGAGGCGTTTGCTTTTTGACGTGATTTCTAGAAATGCTGAAAGAGCATCTTAATGTACAAATAAAGTTGGAAAAAGCAAGAAATTTTTTTGGGATGTTTTCAATCACACAACAGTTAACCCCCCCCTCCCCCATTCGGCTAGTGTTTCCTATGGAAATATCCGATACAGTTTGAGATCAACAGACATAGCTCGTATAGAGTAACATATTCAAATATTTATCAGTTATTGAACTAAAGCCGCCCTCGATATTCATTTTCACTCCACCCACATTTAACTCTTTCTCTCCGTTTTTATTTGTCTTCATTTTGCTCATTACTATTTCACTTCCCTGTTATGACCAAGCTTCAATAGCTTTGTTGTTTGTTATCAGAAAAAGTTGTATCTGGTACAGAATTAAAGGGAATAGCATGCTCTTTTTATTTAACACAAAGTCAAGTTTATACAATTAAACATTAATTTAATTTAATTAGGTCAAATCAACGATGGTATCGTCGATTAGGAGAGAAAGAGTTAATCATTGTTATTATTCATAAGAACTGTATAAAAATCATTTAATGGATGTCATAGTAACAGCTTTTATATATCGTCAAGTAAATTTAAGCCTTATTTTTTCTTCACAGTTATGCTTCAATATGAGGCGAGTGAAGTCACTGGAGATCAAATGCCTGACCAGGTCAATGTAACTTTTAGCACAGAAACAAAATCTGTAACCAAACTTAATCTCAGACGCTCGCGGCATTTTAACCTCAATATTCCTTTGTATAGTTTGGACACCGACCAGGAAGGAATTTTCCATAGACATAAAGTGAAAACCAGACCCAAAAAGGTAAAAACAGTACATTTTAAATTATTTTTTTTAAAGAAATAGTTCCAATAGTCAACATACAAATTACAATGAAGAAAAACTTATTGTGCGAAACATACTGAACAGAATGTGATTGTGTTGCGAGCAAGTGTCTGGAGTAATGCACCACTAAATTATTGATTACATGTCCAGTGGTTAAGTGTGGGATTTAGGAAATTTAAGCATTGTAATATTTGACACCGGACATTTAGGAACCCGGTAATTTATGGACCCAGAAATTTAGGTACCGGTAAATTAGGGATAGTTTATCATTAGAATAGTTTCCTGACTTCATTCAAAAAAATTCATATCAACAGTGAAAAATACTTTCACACACACACACAAGACTGGCTGCGCGAGTAAAATGTACACACATCGGCACACCATTCCACACGCTTAACACTCGCACAAAAATAAATAACTCAATTGCACAACAAGACTACTGCTATTAACTCTTTCTCTTCGTAATTATTTTCCCCGTTTTGATAGTATTATTCGTTTTGCTCATTTGTAGATTATTTCACTTTACTGTTTTGTTTAAACTTTAAAAACTTAACGTTTCTGTTTGTTATCAGAAAATGTTGTATTTGGTATCAAAATGCTCTTTTAACATAACTCATATTACAGCTTATTGCGCTGCCTGAGACGCATAATGGGCATCTCTTGCAGGGACCATGTCTCCAATCAGGAAGTTTTGATATTGGCCAATATGAACAGCATGTATGCTCTCTTGACACAAAGAAGATTACGCTGGCTCGGACATGTCACCCGCATGCCAGATGGTAGAATCCCGAAAGATATCTTATATGCTGAGCTTGTGGAAGGATTTAGACCCAAGGGCCGCCCAAGACTAACATATAGAGATGTCTGCAAGCGAGACATGAGAGCCACAAGGCATCAGCGAAAGTATGTGGGAAAACATAGCCAAAGACCGGAGTGCATGGAGACAGACTGTGCGTGCTGGGACAACCCTTGCTGAGAACAAAAGAATTGAAGCGGCCTTAATCAAGAGGGAAACAAAGAAAACTGCCCTGTCCGCTAGCCCTAAATCAGAGGCATACACATGTACGAATTGTGGCAAAGTCTGCCGTTCTAGAATTGGCTTGATTAGCCACACCAGATTCTGCCCCGTCTCAAGATTAAGCCAAAACCAGTGACTCATTTGGGCGCATCCATTGCCTTTCGAGACAAAAGGAGCCATATATATTACAGCTTATAAATCTAAAAATCAATTAAATTTAATGGGGATCAAATCAACGTTGGCGAGACGACTTTTGGACGTCTGATAGAAATGTGAAGAAAGCCTGTGCATTAGAGATGGTTGAAATGACATCGCCTCCCTCTCCATGCAGCTGTTCTGGTACAGCTGCGTCGCAGGTTAAAGGCAGGTGCTGGTATAGCTGCGTCGCAGGTTAAAGTCAGCGACTCTCTGATTTTTCCTCAGGTATGATTTTCTCAGCCTTTACCAAGTTTGGATATCACAACAAAATTAATGTGTATTATTTAGTTGGCCACGGGGATTTCGCCCCACAGTGTTTATTATGTGTATTTCATTAAAATTTTTTTTTATTATTATAGCTTTTATATAGCGCTACTTTCATGCTTATAGCATGCTCAGAGCGCTTTTGGTCCAATCTCATTTGTGAGCCAGAGGGGGTATCTAGGAGTTGGTTTTCCGTGCTGCCTTTAGGCGCTCAGTAAACACAACTCTGCCCGAGTCGGGTGTCGAACCTCGAGCCCCCTTCTAGGTAGCCAAGCCAAGCCAAGCCAAGCCAAGTGCACTTAGCCTCTCGACCACGCTTCCAATGTTATTCTTTTCATATTTTTACGTTGTTCATTAGAACACAGTATATCGCCCTGATTTTTTCCATAACGCCAGTGTTTTTTTCAATAAAAATCCAGATCTTACAAATGGAAAGGTAATCAAATTACTATGATCAATTCATTTTTTTCATGAAAATGAAGCCTCTCTTGTATCTAACATATTTTAAACATCCTACAGCTAACAAGAAAGGTTTCTGTAGACATAAAATGAATATAATTGATTATAACTTAATTAGCTACAATAGCGGAGTCGTTAGTGGGGTCATGAGTTCGAATCCTGGTGAACTTATGGATCCAGAGTACTTCTCTCATCTCACTCAAGTTTAATCTGTGCCTAATATTAGCTGGATAGAGTAAAAGCATTTGGTCGTTCGGCTGGCCACACAACGCTCTCATTTACTGTCGACCACAGCAACAGTTAAATTTTGCATCTACTCTATCTCTGGGAGTTCAATTTTTATTAATCTTTTTTTTGTGGAAACAATAGACCACATTCTTTATGAATGTCGCGTTCTGCATAAAGGGAGATCGGGACAAGGATTTGAAAGAGAACTGGTTCGTGTGCGGTGTGCGGCTTTTGGTCTGTCCTCGTACGGGGACAAGGCGACCTTAGAACTTACTGAACGCTTCCTTTCACGTGCTCTAAGCGAGTTATCTTAGCATGGTTCGTTACTAATACAGTTTCTAATTCGGTTGCGCTGGTCTATGATGCCCGTGCAGGCGGGTACTCTGCCTCAACGTGGCACTCGGGTGGAAACGATCGCTAGAGGAAGGGATTCGGCAAAATGAGTTTCATCACAAGATTCATGTGGGTGTGTCTAAGAGAATGCGAGAGATTTCTCATTGCATATTGCGGAGTTGCTGTTTATAAAATATATATCAATTGCTTGGATTAGACTGTAGAATTTTTTTAAAAACTTTCTAAGGCAGCGGTTCTCAACCTTTTAAGCTCGGTGACCCCTTTTTACAATCCCCCACTCTGCCACGACCACCCCCACACACACACCTACACACAGCAATAGAAGAATAGACAATAACAATCCATATTTTCGATGGTCTTAGGCGACCCCTGGCAAGTCGTTAATCGACCCCCAAGGGGGTCGCGACCCACAGGCTGAGAACCCCTGTTCTAAGGCCTGTGTCAATTTTTTTAGGCCTGAAAGTTTTAAAGTTTCAATTTAATTTGAGAGTTACGATGTATGCATAGTAAATTAGACCTTCTTGCTTCTTAAGTTAACATAACATGTCGATGATTGGAGATGCTTATAAGAAAAACAATATTGAATTTGTTTAGAGTTCATATTTTTTAAACCCCATTCAATAAAATAAACGTTTCAGCAATGACAAATATTTCCATCAAACACAATTGACTTGTTGAAATCATAGAAGTAGTTTTTAAAAAAAAACTTGACTAACAAAAAATATCCGAGCACAGTGATTTAAGAATAAGCATCATTGACTTTGCTAATAACTAACCAATGACTTCTATTTACTGACCAAAGACTTTATTCATTACTGACCAATGACTATACTAATTACTGACCAATGACTTAACTAATTACTGACCTATAAACCGAAATCTAAATCTATAAATATAGTACCACACAAAAATTTTGGTAATGTTTTGTTTTACATGTTCCCTCATTTGTTCTGAAGATAATTCTATCCTATCCCAAATTGTAGTGAGTGCTGGTCTATTTCGGTGTTGTTCTACTCTATTATTTTCTTTATTTCTTCCGGATAGAGAGGAATTTACATTTGTTAGCTCAAAAGTTATTTATTTATGTATTCTATCTTGGTCCAGAATGTCTAGTTTTTTTTATTGCCTTCGTTTTTAATATGTGCTGTTCTTCATTAAAGAACCTTACAAATTGTTTGAATTTTTTTTTTCTTTTCGAATAAATACCTAACAATAAAGAGTCACCGATTTTTCCCCAGACGGTCGCTTCTTCAAGTTTTATAGACAGGGACGCTAGTTACGATGAGATGGATGCGGACACAGCGATAGATAATCTACAAGCATTTAACATAGGCTCTGGGAGTAGCATCGTAGGCATTTATGATCACGTGATGCTGTTAACAGGATAAGAATTACCCTACATTACTTAGTAGCCCCGCCCCCCCCAACTAAAAAAAAAAGAAAAAGCCGCTAATAGTCTGGCATGGTTGGTCCGGCACTCGTTTAAGCCCCCCCCCCCCCCCCAAAAAAAAAAAAAAAAAAAAACTAGAAAGATATTTTAAAAATCTGATATTATGATATTTTAAATATTACAAAGTTCTAGTGCAATGGCTTTTTAAAAATCTTTTGAAAAAATACTGCTACGAATCTCCACTATCCAGACTCTCTGCAGACTGCACCAGACGACACAACGAACTTAAGGAACCTCACAACTCAAAGCTCCTAAGTATTAGTAACAGTTTAATTTCAAATACATCACAATTGGCGACAACATTAACACAGAGTAAATGAATCTCTCTTATATAACCTTCTTGACCACTCCAGTTGATCACTTCCGCCGTGACCTGCGTGCGTAATATTTAAAACACTGGTCCTTGCCGAACTGGCGAGTATTGTCGCTGGTCACGGTTGACCGCTCGTCCTGTGCTAGACTGGGGCGATTTGGGTAGGCTAAAAACACATACAGTTACGACCATCTGTGTCACCACCAAGTTTCAAACAATACCTTTTTTTTTAAATTAATGATGCAAGTTGTTTTTTTCGCATAAATATACGCTTTTGAAAACAATTCATCAATTAAAGACACATAGATAAAGGCACATTTTTTATTCCATATGAAAGTTTGTACAAGTGCTCTCTCTTCCCTAGTGCTATTAGAGGAAGTAGGGGCTGCCTTAATCAGCCAGGAAAACCAACGACGGCATATTTTAAGTGACTTATAAACATGTATGACTAGATTGATACATGAATACGCGTAAAATCTTATCATCTTCTCTATTGAAGTAACGTCTTTGATTTGTAAGAAAATTAATACATCCTTGCCTTTCTTAAGTCGTAGAACGACTGTGGTTTATCTCGTAGAACGACTGTGGTTTATCTCGTAGAACGACTGTGGTTTATCTCGTAGAACGACTGTGGTTTATTGTGGTTTATCTCGTAGAACGACTGTGGTTTATCTCGTAGAACGACTGTGGTTTATCTCGTAGAACGACTGTGGTTTATTGTGGTTTATCTCGTAGAACGACTGTGGTTTATCTCGTAGAATTACTGTGGTTCATCTCACTGCTGACACCTATTCTCGAGACTAATTTCTATGATGATGAATACAAGAATGTAAGGGAAATTATATTAAAAGGAAAAAATATTTTTTTGTATATGCTGAGTAACATTTATCCATACAATTTAGCTATTAGTTGAAAAAAAATGTCATAAATTATATATTTCATTTGGTTTTCCTGATCAGTATCTCGCTGATCTTGGTATCTGAACAAACGTCGAATCCAGACCTTGTTGGTGAGTTTGCTAGTACTCGATTCTCTCTGTGAGACTCAGCTTTTGTTAAACGCTTGAGTGCAGAATTCAAGTTGACATCCTCAGGACTGTGCAAGTTCACATCATTCGTAGGCTTCCTGTCGTGGAAGCTACATTCGTAGGCTTCCTGTCGTGGAATCTACATTCGTAGGCTTCCTGTCGTGGAAGCTACATTCGTAGGCTTCCTGTCGTGGAAGCTACATTCGTAGGCTTCCTGTCGTGGAAGCTACATTCGTAGGAATTGCTATCACAAACAGCGCTAATATCACTAGCGTCTCGGTTAAGTAAAGGATCGTATCTCTTTTTGACATGGTAGCCATCATGGTACCTATCGGTTTATCTGTCTTGTTAAGCATGGTACCTATCGGTTTATCTGTCTTGTTAAGCTTGGTTCCTGTCAGTTCATCTGTCTTGTTATACATGGCACCTATTGATTCATCTGTCTTGTTAAGCATAGTTCCTATTAGTTCATCTGTCTTGTTAAGCATGGTTCCTATCAGTTCATCTGTCTTGTAAAGCATGGTTCCTATCAGTTCATCTGTCTTGTTAAGCATGGTACCAATCAGTTCATATGTCTTGCTAAGCATGGTACCTATAAGTTTATATGTCCTGTTAAGCATGGTACCAATCAGTTCATCTGTCTTGTTAAGCATGGTTCCTATCAGTTCATCTGTCTTGTTAAGCATGGTACCAATCAGTTCATCTGTCTTGTTAAGCATGGTACCAATCGGTTCATCTGTCTTGTTAAGCATGGTACCAATCGGTTCATCTGTCTTGTTAAGCATGGTACCAATCGGTTCATCTGTCTTGTTAAGCATGGTACCAATCGGTTCATCTGTCTTGTTAAGCATGGTACCAATCAGTTCATCTGTCTTGTTAAGCATGGTACCAATCAGTTCATCTGTCTTGTTAAGCATGGTACCAATCGGTTCATCTGTCTTGTTAAGCATGGTACCAATCGGTTCATCTGTCTTGTTAAGCATGGTACCAATCGGTTCATCTGTCTTGTTAAGCATGGTACCAATCAGTTCATCTGTCTTGTTAAGCATGGTTCCTATCAGTTCATCTGTCTTGTTAAGCATGGTTCCTATCAGTTCATCTGTCTTGTTAAGCATGGTACCAATCAGTTCATCTGTCTTGTTAAGCATGGTACCAATCGGTTCATCTGTCTTGTTAAGCATGGTACCAATCGGTTCATCTGTCTTGTTAAGCATGGTACCAATCGGTTCATCTGTCTTGTTAAGCATGGTACCAATCAGTTCATCTGTCTTGTTAAGCATGGTACCAATCAGTTCATCTGTCTTGTTAAGCATGGTACCAATCGGTTCATCTGTCTTGTTAAGCATGGTACCAATCGGTTCATCTGTCTTGTTAAGCATGGTACCAATCGGTTCATCTGTCTTGTTAAGCATGGTACCAATCAGTTCATCTGTCTTGTTAAGCATGGTTCCTATCAGTTCATCTGTCTTGTTAAGCATGGTACCAATCAGTTCATTTGTCTTGCTAAGCATGGTACCTATAAGTTTATATGTCCTGTTAAGCATGGTACCAATCAGTTCATCTGTCTTGTTAAGCATGGTTCCTATCAGTTCATCTGTCTTGTTAAGCATGGTACCAATCAGTTCATCTGTCTTTTTAAGCATGGTCCCTATCAGTTCATCTGTCTTGTTAAGCATGGTTCCTATCAGTTCATCTGTCTTGTTAAGCATGGTACCAATCAGTTCATATGTCTTGCTAAGCATGGTACCTATAAGTTTATATGTCCTGTTAAGCATGGTACCAATCAGTTCATCTGTCTTGTTAAGCATGGTTCCTATCAGTTCATCTGTCTTGTTAAGCATGGTACCAATCAGTTCATCTGTCTTTTTAAGCATGGTTTCTATCAGTTCATCTGTCTTGTTAAGCATGGTTCCAATCGGTTCATCTGTCTTATTAAGCATGGTACCAATCGGTTCATCTGTCTTGTTAAGCATGGTACCAATCGGTTCATCTGTCTTGTTAAGCATGGTACCAATCAGTTCATCTGTCTTGTTAACTATGGTACCTATGAGTTCATCTGTCTTGTTAAGCATGGTACCTATAAGTTTATATGTCCTGTTAAGCATGGTTCCAATCAGTTCATCTGTCTTGTTAAGCATGGTTCCTATCAGTTCATCTGTCTTGTTAAGCATGGTACCAATCAGTTCATCTGTCTTTTTAAGCATGGTTCCTATCAGTTCATCTGTCTTGTTAAGCATGGTTCCTATCAGTTCATCTGTCTTGTTAAGCATGGTACCAATCAGTTCATCTGTCTTGTTAATCATGGTACCAATCGGTTCATCTGTCTTGTTAAGCATGGTACCAATCGGTTCATCTGTCTTGTTAAGCATGGTACCAATCGGTTCATCTGTCCTGTTAAGCATGGTTCCAATCAGTTCATCCGTCTTGTTAAGCATGGTACCAATCAGTTCATCTGTCTTGTTAAGCATGGTACCAATCAGTTCATCTGTCTTGTTAAGCATGGTACCTATAAGTTTATATGTCCTGTTAAGCATGGTTCCAATCAGTTCATCCGTCTTGTTAAGCATGGTACCTATAGATTCACCTATCTTGCTAAGCATGGTACATTTATCCATATCTCAAGTTAAATTTTAACTATGGTACAGAACCCCAACCCCTCCTGGGTACGCCCATGCGTGCACTATTCATACCACTATAATTCGCCCTCACAAACACATTCCTAGCACCATTACGGAGTGCCGGCACCTTTTTCAATTTTGGGGTTAAAATTATTACTTTTCTTGTATTTTAATGTTTATTATTAATTTATTAGTAGTTAAAGTTAGGCACTCGATCATTGAGTACTGGCACCAATTTTATTTTTACAAAAAAGCACTGTATATCGGGTTAGGGTCCGACTTGATCCGAGATTGGGCGTATCAGAAATAGAATGTACAAACTTTTTACAAGGCAGACAGAATGAGTTGATATAAGCTTTGTAAAAATAGAGTCATTTAAATTCAGTTCAGTACATTTAACATTAATAACGAACAATATCGCATCCATTCTTTTCATTACAGTTATAACCTCTTTACAGCGGATGGTAACAATAATAAACAAGATACCTTAGGTAAGTGCTCTCTTTTCGGGTTAATGTCTTTTGACAGTACTTCAAAGTGATAGGCCTACCTCAGCTCATGATCATACTTCCTTCCAGAATCTTGTTTGACAATTGATTTGTTACAACAGCTTAATATGTTTTTTTTTAATTTAATGGGGTTTTTTTTTTACGAACCAGATACGATGTGAGTGTATGTATTATACGCTTAACACTTTTTTTTAAAAATGTAAACTGTTTCACATGTTTTGGATGTTTCTTCAGAGTTGAAGATAATTTACTTCCTAGTCCAAACCTCCCGCAGGAGGACGGGGGATGGCAGCGGGCAGGGTAGGAACCCTGGACCATCGAGACAACGGAACGACAGTCCGGCGAGCATACCGCACGAGCAGGCAGCCATGTAGTGGGAAACTTGGTCGTAACGCTGAGGTCGTATTTTAAAAGTATTTCCTTTTTCTTACTAAAAGTTCTCAATGTCTTCGTCTCTTTGTTTTGACTGATGACTTCATTAGACCGTGATTCAAGATTAGCAGTGAAATAACAAATCGAACAAGTAAAATTTAAGTTGTTTTTAAATGAAGTCTTCACTAATGAAGCCGTTTGATGGTCTATGATTTCTCATTTAATCAATTTCCTGTAATCCTTATCATTGGAACGAGTCTTTCTTCTAAGTCTAAGCTTTACACATCCAAGTTCTTCTATTCACAATTCAGCTCAAGATTTCTACTTTGAGCTTGTGTGCAAGATGTTCATGAACGTCTATTTTATGTTGTTCATTTACGTGTCCTCTTTATTGTTCACTTTTTAAAGCTGGTCAGACATCTTGAGTTATCACTTTTCTTGCCTCCAGGGCCGGCCTTAGATAAATCGAGGCCCTAGGGGAACTGCATTTGGTGGCACTAAATGAAATGTGAACTACTGGCCCGAATTGCACTCCACAGCAGCACTTTCAGAACATATAATAATATGCGAACTGATGACTCCATGTGTCCCCCAGAGAGCCCTGCGCTCAATGGACTCAACGCTTTTAGTGGTGCCACATTTCTCCCTCAAAAGCTACGGTCATCAGGTTTTTTCAGTGCACGGACCAAAGGTTTGGAACTCACTCCCTAGTGATCTCAGACAGACAACATGCTACACTACTTTTAAGAAGAACATTAAGACTTATCTGTTTAAAACTTTTTTAGATTAGTTTGTCATTGTAGCTGTCGTGTTTGTGTTTGTACTGTTATTACAGCGCATGGAGCCTACATTTTGTTTGTTAACAGCGCTTTATAAATACAATTGTTATTATGTAAAGGCAAAGTATTAGCCCTCGACAACAAATCAGACTGATACGCTCCCTTGTCATGGCCGCATTTGTATTGTGAGTCTTGGACGTTGACGAGGAGGATCCTAACAATGGAATAGAGATGCTACAGAAGGATCCTAGGTATCATATTCAAAGACTGCATCACAAACCAAGAGATAAGAGACAGGGTTACCGCAAAGATTGGACCCCATGATGACCTGCTAACTAGCGTTAAAAAATTTATATTCATATTAAAAAATCATCGGGGCTCGCAAAGCCCTTCCTTTAGGGAACAGTACCAATAAAAAAAAATGAAGAAGAGGCAGACAGAGAAAGCGATGGGAGGACAACATAAAAGAATTGACGGGCCTGTCATTGAAAGAGGTTCTAAAGCAAAAGACATAGAGAAATGGAGAAAGACTGTCGACGAATCTTGCATGGTGCCCCAATGGTCCAACAGACTAAGGAATAGGTAAAGATAAAAAGTAAATGAAAAAAAGCAATATTTCACTTGGATACGAAACCCAGTTGCAGCCTTCATATTTTGTTACATCTAGTGTCGACAAATCCTTTTTTTTTTGTAGAGTGTTCTTGAGTTATAGATAGATTTAGGAAATTTAATGAGTAGCAATATAGGAACCATACGTGTAGTTCGACAAAGACAGAAACTACAAGATTAGAGATACTCTAAGAATAGTGACAAGAGAGACACTCAAGTTAGTAGAGCGGAAGACATTGGTCCATGTAAATAAATCTGTTCAACTTATTAACACTTTTTTTTAATCCATTGAGAGCGCCTGAGAAGCCGAGCATGAGGATTGAGTGATCTAAGTAGGAGCATAACTGTCTATTTAAGTTTCCTTTTCGTATTCGGCTCCTGTGGGTTAGGCCTTCTTCTGTCAGCTTTGTTCTCCCATGCCAGTTAGGGCAAAATGGAATCTGATTTAATTTAATATGTTATAATTATTCAGTAATATTATACTAATATTATTATTTCAAATAGGTAAAAAAAAACACTCATGATATCACAATTTACTTATCCATTTAGTTATGACTTGCTTACAAATCTGAAAGAACATATCCAAACCATATCCAGAACGAATCCTTAACCTATGTTCTAATAACGGAATCCTAATTTCTCTCAGGGATTGCTTTTGGTGAAACAATGTGCCGAACAAACGGGAAGAGCTCTTCTGTGATAGAAGATCGCCAAGAAGATCGCTATTCTATCTCTACTTCTCAAACGGTAGCACATGACCTGGCACATGGGTAATCCTTTGCTATTTAGTTTGTTGGAAGGCATTAATGCTGCTATAAGGAAACTCGCACAATTTGTCCAGATTCAGCGACATGTCTAAAGTGAATCAAGCTGTTGTGTCACAACAGATGGTGGCCTACTTCAACATCGAGACGTATATAAGATTAGGGTATATCTTATTCCCCATTTCACTTTCTTGTAGCCATCGACGATGTCATAAAAATACATTAAACGGGCTGCATTCGGATTTCAATCGAGTTGGATTTTGCAGACGACATAGCATTACTTTGAAATACAATTTAATGTATACTCGAGATGACGGATAAAGACGCCCTCAAAGTTATGCATATTGGGTGCAGGTTACCCAATACACCCATAAGCATTGGTTATACAGATCTTGAACAAATAGAAAAGTTAACCAAGCCTATTTAGAAGGTGTTATCTCAAGCGATGAAGATCATATCATGGTGTTGCATGTCGGATTTAAAAATTAAGGCCTATCTGAATAAACAAAATTAATTAGCCTGGAGATTAAAATCCAGCTTCTCAATACAATCATTGTCCCAGCGGCCCCCACGCTTCGAGACGTGGAAGGCTGAAACGAGGCTGAGTAGATGGCTGAGAAAGATACTAGGAATAACATACTGAGATAATGTACCCAATAGAGAAATATTTTCCCCTACAGGCCGTCTAAGGAAAGTGGCGACTGAATGTCGATTGACATTTGTGAGACATATCACATTAGACAAGACGAAACACGTTTACCAAAGTCAGACTTAAAGATGAAAGCCGAAAAGAGGAACGCAAAAACATGTCTAGCATGGCCTCACACTTTTTTAGAAGTCCTGAATTCCGTGGAGCCAGCTGGGAAAGGGCTGTGGATAGAGCTTGCAGCCCTATACGTCGAATGAGGCGTTTCAGTCTATGTGTTTCTGAACAGTTTAAAATAAACAATGCTAGGTTTGCCACTCAACTGGTTAGATTAGATGATTAGAGTGTCTTAATCTCACTCGTAGTGTTCCGGGACGAAGCCCCGGACGCCGAGCGTTTTTCTACATTTCTGAGCTTCAGAAACTCTTTTCCTGGTGTCTACAAGAAATTATTTTTCTCAAATTCAAGGTATTAATGTTTTAGTTTTAAAAGTTGCATTTTACTCACTTGGGTGTCACCCCCTGGTGGGTGTCACCAGGTGCGGACCGCACACCCCTAGTGACGCCACTGCGCTTAACCACTCAACCACCGCGTCTACTTAATTAGACTTATAAACAAATGGGCTAATAGCAAAAATAAAGGAGATGTGTTACATAGATTAGCTGATACGCCTAGCGATAGTGTTAAAAGTTTTGTTTCGTTGGGTACGTCAGCTGTGAGGAGAGGGGTGTTATGCTCTTCCGCATTGTATAGTACTTGAAAATGTAACTAAGTCCAACTAGAGGTAACACTGAACTCAATACTGGAACAGATAACACCAATGAAAGGCCAACAATCGATACATTGAGTCGACGCTGGTGTTAAAACAGCAAACACTTTTAATACTTAAGGTGGATCTAAGGTTAGAGAATAGAAAGAAATGACCAAAATATCACTTTTTCATTCTCATCATATTTATATTGTACAACCATTTCTCTATCAAATTCAGTTTATTTGAGGCAAGTATTCCTTCTAGAAGTATTTTAAAATAATTTTTGTATTAGGTGGGGTAGTGTTTGTTTACCTTAGCAACGACCATAAGCAGGTAAATATTTTTGTTTTTGTTTTTTTGTAAATAATACTTTTTAATTATTTTCTAATGAAGTTAAAATGCGATATGCTTATAGATATAAAGGAAGTAGCTAAGGGAATGTACTCTATTACTTCACTGTCCCAGTCAACAAAAGCATGTTTATTTTCTGTTGGATTTTGTGTCATTTCTAGCAACATTTTTTCGTTTTGGATTGCTGCTGGTGAAAGACTCTTTTGTATATTTTGATATTTAGATCTGTATTCATATTGCATTTTTATTTGTGTAACAATAATGGCCAATAAGCATAATAAAAGGCAAAGTTGTGGTAGAAAAAGAAAATTTCGTGGGAATAAATACACCAAGTCTGCAAAGTCTACAAGTTGTACAAGTAGTACAAGTGATGATCATGGACAAGTTGGTGAACAACAAGAGACACATCAAGCTGCTTCACCTAATGTAGATATTTCATCTGAATCAAGTTTATCAGATAATCCACTGGATTGTAATATCTTTTTAAACCTAGCATGTTTAAATAATTTCTTGGCAAGTTACTTGATATGTCCTAAATGCTTCAACTATTCTCTAAATTTGTTTTTGAATGAAAGCGCAAGAATTGGATTTTGTCAGGAACTAATTGTAAAATGCACTTCAGCTGACTGCTCATTTGAAGAAAGCTTTAGATCTTCTAAAGAAAATAGAGATGGTCAAAAAAGAGGATTTAGGGAAATAAATCTCAGAATGGTATCATTTGTAAGATCCATAGGTCGAGGTCACAGTGCGCTCTTGAATTTTTGTCAACACACAAACAGTCCAGCTCCTATTTCTGAAACATCTTATCAATCTGTAATGCATACCAGAGGCCTTGCATCTAAGAAAGTTGCAGAAGAAAGTATGGAAAAGGCTGCAAGGGAAGTGAAAGAAAAGGTTGGGATCAGCAACGAAGAAGGCATCACTGACTGCGGTGTGAGCGTTGTTGGGACATGGCAGCGTCGAGGGCACTCGAGCCATCATGGCGTTGTTACAGCCATATCAATAGAAACAGGTAAATGTTTAGACGCAGAAATTCTTACAAATAGCTGTAGACTGTAGACTTTGCACAAAATGGTCTAGTAAGAAAGGAACAGCTGATTATGATAAGTGGATTACCAAACACAAATGTAAAGTAAATCATGTTGGTAGTTCAGGGGAACTGTCCGATGTCCTCTATTACTAGCTGTCTATATAATTCTTCTTATTCTTATTGTAAAGAAGAAAGCGTCTTGATTCTAAAGCGTCGCTTAGAGAGTTCTTGTTTTTTAACTATCTTTCACGTCACTTGTCACTAAGTACAACTTTCCCCTTATTCCTGAAACAAATAACTAAATCCTAATCATGTCATAACAGGAGGAACTGCTGTGGGGAGAGGGGGAAACTACTGTGTCGTTGACATCGTTTCGACTATAGCAAATGACCAGGCATTCATTATCATTTTTATGAGATTATTCCTCATTCCATATGCTAGGACAAATTTGTACAAATGCTCCTTCTTCCCTAGCGCTATTAGAGCATGGAATGGGTTGCCTGAGCTAGCCAGGAAAACTAGTGACTTGGCGGAGTTTAGGTCATTGGTTAATATCCATGACTAAATGCATGACGCGTAGGACGTAATCATCTTCTTTTTTGAAATAACGTCTGTATCATATAAGATAAGATTCATAGTCGCAATTCACTGTCCTTTACATTGTTTAATTTATCATGAAATTCTTCAATAAAGAATTTTGCTATTACTTTAGTTCGCCTACCCGAGCAGTATTAGATTCAATTGAAAGCCTCCTGTAGGTTATGGCGGGCAGGAGACTTTGATTTTGTAATATATGAAGCGGTTAGTATACCACAAAGCAGCCATGTGAGGCAGGAAAAGACAAGACTTTCTTAAACAACCATACTAGGAAATTTAACTAGTTAATTTATTACAATTTGCAGCCTCTCAGCATGTCACGACGGAGAAAACAATCTCTGCAACGCTTCAGAGAGATACATTATGGGTTCTCCTGATGCGAAAAAAAAGCCTGGGACAGAGTATAATCCATGGCTGTTCTCTCCCTGCAGTGTCAGTTACTTTACCAGCTTTTTGAAGAAAAAATTGAGCTCCAGGTTGGTTTCTACATTGTTATGAAAACATTTATTTGTTTTTGTTTCAACTCAAGATCTGCATGTGGCTGTTGAAATTTGGTGGTGCCTCGAAAAGAACATGTATCTCAACCACTGGCGGAAAATGGTTATGTCTGTGCTGGTTGTGGCAAAGTATGTAGGTCGCAGATGGGGCTGTTTAGCCACGGAAAATACTGCATTCTTATAAATATTCGAAGACATGCCTTATTATTTACAAAGCTTGTATCAACTCCCTGTGTCTGTCTGGTGAAATGTTTGTACATGTTAATTCTCACGTACTCAATCTTGGAAAAAAAAAACTGAAATTTTGCCCAATTTCTTTTATCTGCCAGTACAAGAATCAAATAAAAAAAAAACCAATTAGTTAGTTAATTATTGTTAATGAATTGTTGGGTGTCTTTGTTTTGGTATCTCGAGCAAGGGAAAGAAATTTCACTGACTGATATGCTGAATTATTATTATTTGTAGAAAGAAAATTGTGTAAAATCCATTTTTATAGACATCTCTCAGGCAGAGGGGTTACCGTATTGGCTTGGGGAAGGCTGAGGAGACCTCGCGTTCGAACTCAGGCTGCTCACTTTTTTTTTACAAATACATTTAAAAAGCAATCACCCAGATACTCCCTTTTTTCTTCCCCCAATCCTTTTTCAACTGGTGCAGACACGTGATAGGATCATAGCGTATTAAAAACCTAAAAGTTAAACAAAAACAGTTGTTGAAAATATTTCTAATCGCGCATATTTATTATTGTTTGTCTAGAATCAAGATAGGCCCCTTATATTATAAATTTAATTACATGACTAATCCAAACTAATTGATATAACTAGATTTAATACTTTTTAAAATATTATTTTTATTTTGCTTGTTATTAGGTTATATTTGAGTTTGAGTCTGTCTTTTTTCAATTTTATAAGCTGAAAAACTGACATTTTTAAATAGTATTCGGCATCTGTAAGCATGCTTTCATTATGACACTTAGTTTAGTTTTGAGGCGCACTTCAGTAGACAGACTTTAAAACACCACATTTTAGTGACGCCCTTGTTAGTGAGTTTGATATTACTGATGTAGACTTTTAGTTTAGTGACTGGCTCGACTGTGTCCAATTCTGTAATAAAGTTAGTCATTGTGCTATCTCAAGTTTGGATTCTGTATCGACTCTCTGTGACTGTGTTAGCTATGTATTGATCTCGCACTGGTAATTCACTACACAGTACACCCAAGCATCTATGATTCTTACCAAGGTAATAGAGAATATAGAAATATATAAATGTTTTTTTCTTGAGGATTTGAATAAGAGATCGACCCTTTACAAAACAATTAGATGAATTAGATATTCATTATAAGACATCAGTTAGGCCACGTTAACGTCTGACTTCACATTCACTTTCACCTATCCTTTGGTCTGCTGGACTCTTGGTCACCACACAAGATCTGTCAACCTTCTTTCTTCATTCTTCTCTTTCATTTTCAATTTCATTCTGATGTTCTTTCTAAAGATATTGAATCCTGCCCTTTTTACCTGCCTGGGTGGACCACTTCGGGTGCCGATTTTGAGTTTGTGTTTCTACACAAACTGTCTTTGTAACCTTTTTTTTATTTTATTAAATCAGGCTTCCGAATCTAGACGCTCTATCACTGAAATCTGCCAAGCAATGTTATGTGCAGATGTTTTAAGAGGGTTATGTATCCCGCAGATAGCACTCATTGGAACATCTTGTGGCGATGGAAAGGTAAGCTTTCATCGATCCTCAATATATTTCAAAAACGTTTATCAACCACTGGTTGCATTAGGGTTATTGATCGGTGAAGAAACGCTAAGAAAATGCGGTTATTGTACTAGAACTAGCAAGACAAATCTAAGCCAAAAAGAAAAAAAAATTGTTCACTGAATTAAATTTTTAAAAAATTGTGAGAGGGCAGTAAGGCCTCGTGGTCCAAATGTCGTTAGTTTTACTTGGACCTGCAGGGTCACATGTATGCATGTTTCTTGTAGTTTCTATGCAGTCGTTCACCCTTGCAGCAGTATATCTTTGTTTTTGAGTCTTTGAACTTCCTTCCTTCACTCTCTCGCTCTCTTCCTTACTTCTTTCTCTTTTTATTCCTTCCTTCTTTTCTCTCTTTTTTCTCTCTTCCTTCTCTCTCCTTTTCATTCCTTTTCTCTCTCTCTCTCTCATCTATCTCTATTCTTTCTTTTCTCTCTGTTCCTACCTTCCTTCTCTCTCTCTTTTCATCCTTCCTTTTCTCTCTCTTTCTCTCTCTCTCTCATCTATATTCTTTCTTTTCTCCCTGTTCCTACCTTCCTTCTCTCTCTCTTTTCATCCTTCCTTTTCTCTCTCTTTCTCTCTCTCTCTCTCATCTTTCTCTATTCTTTCTTTTCTCTCTGTTCCTTCCTTCCTTCTCTCTCTCTTTTCATCCTTCCTTTTCTCTCTCTTTCTCTCTCTCTCATCTTTCTCTATTCTTTCTTTTCTCTCTGTTCCTACCTTCCTTTTCTCTCTCTTTCTCTCTCTCTCTCATCTATCTCTATTCTTTCTTTTCTCTCTGTTCCTACCTTCCTTCTCTCTCTCTTTTCCTTCCTCCCCTCTTTCTTTTTTTTTCATCCTTTCTTTCTTCTCTCTTGTTAGATAGCCTGTTTAGTTAGTTGGCTTGCGCACTTTATTAGACCGACAGTGAACATGCATTGTATAGTGACGACATCGACTTTGGGGTTAGAGGTTAGGATAGACTTTTAGAAAATCAGTTACTCTTGAAGGGTAAACATCGCTGTTAGTGACGGACTAGACTGTGGCCCATTCTCTGTATTAAAGATGGTTTATATTGTTCATCTGGATTTAACTTGGTTCTTGAGGCTTTGATCCTGTTGTAGCAGTTCATGTCTTGTAATGTGATGTTCATGTCCGAGTTCGCAGTTAAAATACATTCAACAAGGTACGCACGCACTTAGTATAATCAAGTATCTTTAGAGATACTTCAAGTACATCTGATTTACACATGCATCCGCACTCTCTATTTTTCTTCTTTCTCTCTATTTCCTCCTTCTGTCTCTCTTTTTTGCTTCCGCTCTCTTTTCCTTCCTTCTTTATCTCTCTTGTTTCTCCTTCTCTCTTTTTTTTCTTTCTTCTCTCTTTTCCTCCCTCCTCTCTCTCTCCCTCTCTTTTTTCCCCCTTCTCACTTTATTTTCCTTCCTTCTTTCACTCTCTTTTCCTTTTTTTGTTCCCTCCTTTTTTTTTTGTCCTTCACTCTCTCTTTTTCTTCCATCTTTCTCTCTCACCATTTCTCATGTTTCTGGGTATAGTCTAGCCCTAAACTCGCTTATTGTGACTCCACCCACTACAACTACTATTTCATTGGTAGTACTACTTGTGGCAGAAATAGCAATCATCGTCCCTTTCCCCCAATTCAGAGAAATAAATAAAGCAAAACTAATATTACAGAATCCTTAGTTAATGAGGCTTTAATGTTCAACCCCTACCCAGAGCGTAGCTAGGAATTTCCCATCATTTGGTAGCCCGGGAGGGGGGCTTGACCTCTTTGGGGGCCCTTGCATTTTGCGTAATATTTAATATTCAATGGAAAAAAAACACTCAATAGGGGCCCCCTCTCAAGTGGGGGCTGGGGGATTTTCAAATTCACCCCCTCCTCCCCCACCCTAGCCTCAGCCCCCTGTGGCTGCCTGGTAGTGCGGATTGCGCACTAGACTGTCGTTCAGATGTATCGATTGTCCAGGGTTTAAACCCTGCCCGGCCCGCTCCCATCCCCCATCGTCCTGCGGGAGGTTTGGACTAGGAAGTAATTATCTTCAACTCTGAATGAACATCCGAAACATGCAAAACATTTTACAACATTTTACATTTTACCACCAACAAAAATCAACGGGTTACATTGATAAAGTAAATACATGAAAACTCAAGCAATAAAATAAGCTTGACTAAAACAAAAAAAATGTAATTCCCTCCACTAAATAAATTGATCTGTTTTGTTATCAGTCGCCCCATAAAACAGTGCAGAGATATGCTCTTTCTATCTTTGGTTCAATTTTGAGTCAGTATCTAGGTCAGTTCAAAGTTCATAGTGATGTTATAGAATTTTTTTGTTACCAGGAAGAACTAACAAAATCTTTTTTTTTTCTGCATTTACTTAGAAACTAATTCATACGTAGAGATTAATTCACGTGTAGGCCTAAACTATTCCTAATAATTATTTAAATAGTTTGAGGAACACCAAGTCAGGCCTCTCGGAACACAAAGGTTCCGCGGAACACTATTAAGAAAACACTGGTCTAAATGTTGATGAAATTCTTTTTTAAATTTACAAATAATAGAAGTACATCATTTTTTTACAAAGCTTTTATCAATTCACTCTGTCTGTCTGTATGGCAAAAAGTTTGTACCTGTTATTTCTCCCACACCCAATCTCGTATTTAGCTGAAATTTTGCTTCATTTTTTTTTTACCTGATAACACAAGAATAAAATTTTAAAAATAGCTAATTGGTTAATTAACTATTGATAATGAATTATTTTTTTAAATAAGGGAAAGAAATCGTACTTAAAAGATGTGGTGGCATAAGTTGAATTAGTCCGCTTGAGGAATCTTTAGCCCTGAGGGAACATTTTTTTAAATTCATTTAAAAGGAGATCATGTAAGCATTCTCCGAGATACCCCCCCTTCTCCCCTCCCCCTTTCACAACTGGTCTAGACAAGTGATAGGATCATAGCGCATTGATTAAGCTAAATGAAAACCATTGGTGTAAATATTTCTATCACACAGATTTATATATCTAGGTCAGTCTGCTGTACAATTACATAAAGATAGACTAATACTATAGATAAAAAACGAGCTATTTATAGAGACATTACACAATTTAAGTTCAGAAATATCATACGGTGCTTTGGTCTGACCACATTCCAGATACAGAAATCCTAAACTAAGCCAACATGAACAGTATCGATGTCACAGTAAAAAAAGATCCCAATTTCGATAGGCGGGAGTTGTAGTCCGCATGCAAGATAATCGCCTTTCTGTACGGCCTTTGTCCGGGGAGTTGTGTGTAGGAAAGCGCTCCCAATGGGGGTCAATGCAATCAGCAAGCACTATAAAGACACTCTCAAGAGCTCCAGTGTAATATTGACATTTACCGCTGGGAAGCACTAGCTCTCAATCTCTCCTCATGGAATGAAGCTGTGAGTGTTGGAGTCTTGAGATTTGAAGCAAGAAGAGTGACCAGCGTGAAAAAGCACCAAACTAACAACTAACAAAAAGCTGAGAGAAAAAAGCAGGCCTATCTGCAACTGGCCCAACCCACCCATGCCACGTATGCGGTCAGCTTTTTAAAGTGAGGATCGGACTTTACAGTCATCTACGAATCCATAGGATATGAGAAATGTGCTCATCTTCGATCACGAAGGAGGATATATATATAAATTATTTCTCTAGTGCTATTAATGCATGGAATGGGTTGCCTGAGCTAGCTAGGAAAACTAGTGACTTGCAGAGTTTAGGTCATTGGTTAATATGCATGGCTAAATGCATGACGCGAAGGACGTAATCATTTTCTTTTTTTTGAAGTAACGTCTATATTATATAAAATTAGATATATATTTACATATAAGGAAAAAAAGTAAAGTTTACCTTTCAGACCATACGGTCTATATCTCAGATGTTGTTAATGTAACCTGTTTCTGTGGCCTATGGTTAAGGAAGGTGTCATGTGGCCAGTACAACGACCAACTGCCTTTAATTTTATTCAACTAATGTCAGGTACTCATTAGAGCTGGGTGGACTCAGAGATGCTCTTAAGCTCCCGAAATTAAAAATCCCAGTCTATAATTACATGACTGATTTTAACTAATTGATTCAATTACATTTAATATAACTTTTGTTGTTTTTTTTAAAGTGTTTTTATGTTCTTCTTGGTAAGATCTTGAAACAAAATAAGTAATTTATCACACAGTTTATAAAATTTTAATCATTGAATTTTTAAATACCTGTCTTTGTTTCAGGTCTGCATAAATGGACAATGTGTCAGCGACCCATACGCTCCTCAAATTGATGGTGTGTAACTTAAAGATCTTAAATATTCTTTTTCTTATTCACCTAATCAGAACTGAATATTGATTTTTTAAAATAAACTAATTTATATTGGTACTATGGGAGGATTACATAACATATGTATACGATAATAGGCCAAATGTTTTTGAAATTATGGTCGCTTTAGTTGTGTCCATTGTAAAACACATTTTTTAAAACTGCCATCAATGTACCTTTATGTACATTATAAAGCTAACTTAATTTTCCCAGCAATACTTTTCTCTTTAGAAGTAGTAAATCTTAATACTGTGCTATTGCTGCTACTCTATGGTTAATGCAGCTCTGTTAATTAACTAATGATAATGAATTATTTTTTTAAATAAGGGAAAGAAATCGTACTTAAAAGATGTGGTGGCATTAAGTTGAATTAGTCCGCTTGAGGAATCTTTTGAGCAGTTCTGTTACATTTTACTCTCTCTAGAAAACTGTGCATTTGGAGACAGACCGAGCTATTCTTGCAGTTTGTTTATCAATGACTTTATGGGCAACAGTTACTCTACTCTTGGCTATCGAGCATGTTGTGACACGTGTAACAATGCGTCTAGGCCCGTGAAAGGTAAACCTCAATACACACTTTCAATGATCTATTACATCATACATAATGCCATACATGTCAATCCATGTCTAGTAACGCTTAGAGTATCTTAGAGGAATGTAATCCTTCAGAATTAAGATATATTGCTAAATATGTAGGCTTTGGTCTCCTTAGATAAATGTAGATGTTATTTCTCCAACACCTATTCTTGTATCAAGTGGAAACTTGAATAATTATTCATTGTAGCTAAGAAAACATGAATCAATTAAAAATAAACCCATTAGTCAATTCATTATTGGCAATTAATTATTGTGTTTGATATCGAATAAAGGAAACTACTTCTACATTATTTAGAACTAAAGCTGTAAATGCGGGTTTTTTTCCTTCCTATTGCTAACTGAAGAAGGTGAAGATCCGGACACCTACCTGTTCGAGTTAGAGCCCGATGTAGTAGAGCTGTTGATTACTTCTAAAGAACAAATGTTGGCTGACTTTTAGAATGTGTTCAAGTGTGAGCTTACAGAACGAGACCTGTGCCAGGGTAGAACAGATGTACACCTCAGTGGAAGAGATGACGAGCCCCGAGCTGAAAACTTTAAACGAGGTGGTAGAAACCCAGAGCCACGAAATACACAGCTACAATGGCCATGTTAGTGAAGATGGTGCCTTCTGTAACATCAATAGCAAGCCGTATGAAAGTAACTCCTATGACAAAAAATGTGGTGATTGCTACGATTTCCTCAACGAGTACAGAATCATTTCACTTCACGTTACCTCGCAATGTGACCAGTACGAGGCGAAGTCAGAACCAGCAAAGTGTGTGAAGTCCGGAGTAAGACAAGGTTTTTGGACATTCAGTTATTGCCAATTGTGATGTATTTGAAATGAAAATGTTACTGTTATTTTGGAGCCCTGGGGTGAGGTTCTTTAAGTTCGTCGTGTCGTGTGGTGCGGTTTGCAGAGAGCCTGGATATGGGAGATTCGTTACAATACCTATGATAGGGCACTCAAAATGTTGGCCAATAGTAAGTAATGCCTGGCTGATTTTGACACTCAGTCCGCCTCTGTACCAAACGGTGATAATTATCTATACGAATCCATAATTATTAAATGGAGTTGACAATTTTCATAGTGCAATGCCAAAAAAAAAACACATACATATTTTATAGTTCGTCCATCGTGGTTTTGCACTGGGGTTTTGTGCTTCCTCATGTGGTTGGTCAGATCTATGTGAGCCCGGAATGTTTGGCTGCAAGCTGGGCAGGTTATTCCAGCTGGAGCTAGTGTAATTGGCCTTGCTTTTCTTCTCTGGCGTTTTTCTTCTGCCAGCGCTGTTCTATTTTCCTCAGCAATTTGTGCGCCACATATGCTCTATTAAAAGACACAGAGCGAATCGATAGTTCATAACTTTACACACCAGAAAGACTTTTTAAAAAGAATTCTCCATAGAGGCCTAATTTAAATTTGAGATTGTACCACTTTAGGCTGTGAATACGGAGATAGAATCATCGATTGTACAAAAGATCACTGCTTGAATTCTCAAGTGGATTGCTGCGGCACGTGTAACTATGGCACACCCTTTACCCCAACGTACAGCACCAGAAGAAGCTCACCTAAAAGATTAGCCACGACAGTAAATCCCCTTGTGCTATTCACTTCAATTAAAGGTAGGAAACTTTGTTGACATTTAATGGGATGTATGAGCTCCTAGTTTTTAACAATAAGTACTATCAGGCGTTCATATGCAATTCTTGTGAAAAGTTTCTATCAGATTGTTTCTATTTAATAATTTGATTGCCAGGGGAACAAAGGATTTTTTGTGTCTGTTTGTCTTTGCTATCGGTGTTTTGTATCTCTTTAGTGATGGTAAAATCACAAAATCCTGACCCAAAGGGTGACCTTTTATTTCTAGAATCTTTTTAGCTTGTAGCTGCCCGAATGGGTTTTTTTTTTTTTTGCCAATGATTTTACCAGCAGCATTTAGGATTCTATGCAATTCTTGATAGAAATGAGAAAGCTGGGTGAGCTTTGATGTTCTCGATTAGTGACATCGTGATATATATGCATTTTCGTAATAGCTACTCGGATTTGCAGGCGCTCTCAATTACTCATAAGACTTCGAAGCACTTTAAAATATGTATTCACAAGCGGTAAAGGTCAATGAGTAGCCATACATGGGCGTCATTATCGTTACAAATTGAATCGTCTCTTCTTCTAGCTACACTTTTTAGTTTCGGGATTTGTAGTTAAAGATTTCTTAACTCTACTTGATATCCTAATATCTTCTTTTTTTTTTATCTCACTCGATGTGAGGACGTAACTGGAGCGGTGGTTCTCACACTGTATTGTTGTGGTTACAGTACAAGAACATGAAGACATTTCCGGGCGGGGTACGGGAACGACAGGCGCCACGTATATGGGACGATCCAATCGTAGTTATGATCGCTGCCATTGTGGAACCTTCAGACAAGACTTCATGCCTGGTCGTTGAATAAGTTCGTTCCCAATGAATTGTCTGGATAATGGCACTTACGGCGTCGATTATCTACTGGACATTTTACAAGGTGATATTGTAGGTTTGCAGCTGTACTGCCCACTAACAGGTAGCGAGAATATTCTTAGGGATGTTTAGGGCCTCGAAGGTGGCTGCATGGTCAGTTGTCATTATCCCCTCGTTTAATATAATAAGGCTTATCTTCGAGTCCGAAGATCAGTTTCAAATGTGTATCCCGCGGCCTTTGTGAGTGACCTCCAGCTGTCTTGTTCTGAGGCCGCATGCAACCAGGTACTATGTCAGCTAGGGCAAGTTAGCGCCTAAGCTGGTCTTTGAAGCCTTTCCATGGGGCGCCTCTGTTACGTCGACCACCTTTTAGCTCACCAAAAAAGACTGCTTTTGGCATACGTTCGTCCCCCACACGGGAATCATGCCCTGCCCAGCGTAACTGTCGGACCATAAGAAGTCCCTCTAATATAACAAGGTATAATGTTATTTTATATTATTTCTATAGTCGCTTAGTCTCTAAACTTAGGCTCTCATATTTTATTTTCTATCGATTCACTTGTCTGTCTGGTAAAAAGTTTGAACACGTTTTTTTTTCTCACACTCATTCTCGGATCTACGACAAGGAATGCGGCAAAGATTTGGCAATGTTGAAAATTTAATTTTTTTTTTTTTTTGTGTGGGGATCTGATTTCTGCAGTTTACCAGTGTTTTGACATGCTTATCTTTAAATACTTTTATGTCTACAGGTTTTTCTTTTGTTACATTTCCCAGGCCTCATTTAGCATAATTCTTCTTCTTTGTTGCCAAGCATTGTATATGCGAATCTAAAACAATAAAACTGTACTTTGCAAAAGCCGCTCTTTTTTTTTGAGCATTCAGTATATAGTCTTGTAATGTATTTTTTTTTTTAAATACTGTACAGATTGTGAACAAGGAGATCAAGACTTGAGACCAGAACTGTGCACTAACTTTAGCGTCTGCCTAATACAGCCAACACAGTGCTGTCACTACTGCTCGTCATATTACACGTCTGCAACTACAAGTACCACGACAACGAGACCATTGATACCATCCACTTCACCCAAAACTAGTAGGCAATGTATTGGTAGTAAATATGACGTTAAAAAAATACTTTAAAAAAAAAACAAAGCTTATATTAATTTCTATCAATTAGTTTGGATCAGTCATGTAATTAAATTTGTAATAGAGCTAGACTAACATTAATACATCTGCGATTAAATATATTTTATACCAAATGTTTTTGTTTAGCGCTATCTCATCTTTTTGGCGTTCTCAATACACTATGATCTTATCACTTTTATCAACCGGTTGGAAAGAAGGAGAAAGAACGGGGTATCTGGGTGATCGCTTTTAAAGTGTATTTAAAAAAAAAAGGTAACGACCGAACTTTGGGGCTAAAGCCTTCTCAGGCTTCTCAAGCCAACACGGTAACCATACTAAGCCTCAGACGGCAGCCTAATATAAAGGAGCTTATACCACGACTTCAATCAAGTGTTATTTATTTTCATTGTTACAGATACCAAACAAAGTAATTAATTACCAATAGTTATTTAACAAATTTGGTTAATTAGTTTTTTGTTTTCTTATGCACCGACGTATGTAAAACAAATTAGGCCATTTACTGCTTCGTACTGCTTCCTGCGAATGCGTGTTGAAAGTGTTAGAGAGAAGAATCCAAGATGGAATAATGTAAACAAAGTCATTATTGAAATGTTATTAATGGTTTCTCAACATTAAAGTATCCATCGTCTACTATATATATGAGTTAGTTTGTACATAATTAAGAGTCTTCGTCAGTTCGTAATATTTTCCTTAAATTCGTGGTTGTTCATATTTGATACTGTTCCATATCTCAAGCTTAAACTCTACAGAATGTGAACCGGGAGATTTAGATTTGAGACCCGAACAATGTCTTAGCCCTAGTGTCTGCAAGACACAGCCATTACAGTGCTGTAACTATTGCTCGTTTTATTTCAAAACTGAATCAATTACCACACCAACAATACCATTTATTACACCCATTTCACCAAAACGTAAGATATTTAGAATATATTTGTAATCAATTCGACACCTAAACACTTAGACGACTTAGATCTAGAGCTAGGCCTAGTTGAAGTAGTCCTGAACATGACATCTGTACTCGGCATTTGTAACCGTGTTTGTATTCATATCGATACAGCGCTGGTGGCGACTTGGGTAGAGTTAATGGTGTGTGTACAACTAGCACAAGTAACAGAGGCCAGCGCTAGGTGAATCAGGGCCGACCTTATGAGATTGGAAGTCATAGGCGAAGTGAATTTTGGTGAAATATAAAATTTATGCCAAGTGAAAATATAAATATATATAAGACTGAAACAAAGAAATTACGCATTTTAAATTATTAAAAAACTTACCTGTATGATGTAGAGCTTAGAGCTAGACCAGTAGACAGTGAGCTATAGACTTAAATTCTGTTTGAGATTTGATCTGGATGATGTAGAGCTTAGAGCTAGACCTGTAGACATTGAGCTATAGACTTTTGTTTGAGATTTGATCTGGATGATTTAGAGCTAGACCAGTAGACATTGAGCTATAGAATTCTGTTAGTTTGAGATTTGATCTGTATGATGTACAGCTTAGAGCTAGACCAGTAGACATTGAGCTATAGACTTCTGTTTGAGATTTGATCTGGATGATGTAGAGCTTAGAGCTAGACCAGTAGACATTGAGCTATAGACTTCTGATAGTTTGAGATTTGATCTGTATGATCTAGAGCTTAGAGCTAGACCAGTAGACATTGAGCTATAGACTTCTGATAGTTTGAGATTTGATCTGTATGATCTAGAGCTTAAAGCTAGACCAGTAGACATTGAGCTTGTTAGACACCTTATTTATATAGGTTAGTTATTTAGCAACGCACCATAGAAGACGCATATTGAACGGGACTAGTGACGTTTGGGATATGTTGGGTTAGAGACCGGAAAATCAGTTAGCGATAGAATATTCCAGGGTAACGACGTGTTTAGTGACAGGGACTTCTACTGTGGCCTTTTTATCAGAATAAACCTATGTTGAATAGTTCATCAGAGTTGACTACATCTCTTCACTTGTTAAAACAGGTGTTGTTTTATTCTATATGTATTGTTGTTCAACTACACGGAATACACCCGAACATCTATACTCAAACGCTTGCAGAGTAATTTGGTTGAAATCCAACAGTCATCCATAGTTGACTTCAAGACAGCCTGAATAAGCAACATCACAGTGGCGACCCCCGACGCTCGAAGCCGAACCTCGAAGCCGAACATCGAACCGGACCTCGAAGCTGAACGTTTACTCAGGTGAGGGTCGTGCACTCGAAGTTATAAAGTTTCATCGGAGTACGGCTGAACACAGAATCATCGCAGAGTGACTTTGTTCTAGATCTACATGCAGTCGTCACCTGTTTGATCGCACGTTCAACGAGCCGTTAACTCAGGGTGACCTTCGTCAGGACAGTAATCATCGCAACGCCTGATCTTCATATGCTGAATCGACCTACAACCAGAGAAACCGTTCATTCATAACGGGTGAGAGATCGTTAGTGAACCTGTTGGACATATTTTTTCTTCGTCATAGGAGCCACATCGAGTATCAAGTTTTACCTCGTCAGTTTCGAGAAGGACAGTTTGCCCGCTGTCAGAAGTATTGTGAGTACTACAAGTTTGGTAGCTAACTAAATCGAAATCGCTCTGTCGTCGTACCCTTTGAGAGATTCTTGTGGAGCAGTTTGCTCATTGAACCGGTTGCTTGCCACTTTTATAACGGTCACTGTGTTTAACCTTTGGAAGGTTAGTAAAATCGTATTTTTCGTTGCTGGACATTGATATATTTAGTATTCGTTGGTCTAGACGATATCTAGACGTGCTGATATTGAAGTTGTGGAAACAGCTACATCCACTTAATTCGTTGAAAACGGTTAATCGTGTAACGGAACGTCGTCGGAGGTGACCTTGGTCTCACCTAGTCTACATTGGACAGTTTGGTCTAGTGAAGCAACGTACAACAGCAAACTTCGTCGTACTACCAGAGTAGCAGCAGAAGCAGTGAACTATTTTAGAGAACCGTTATTCGTCAGCCCAGATCAAGTCATCGTCAAGAAAGCCGTTATTCGTCAACCCAGATCAAGTCATCGTCAAGAAATTCGTTATTCGGCAGTCGTCCAGATCAAGTTGCCGTCAAGAGACTGTTATTTGTCAGTAGTCACCTACACAAATCAAGTCATCGCCAGAAGAACCGTTAACCTATTCGTCAGTAACTGTGTACACAAAGTCGTCGGAACTACACATACGGTCATCAACAGTCGCCGAAGGAACTGAAACATTTTGCTGTGGCATATCAGGACATCTGTGGCATTACATGGGATACTCGACACGGATTGTATCCACTGGTAGCACCGGAGAACAGAGTCAGAACTGGAAGAGAGGCAGTGGAATTTGTTGTGATCTAGCATATTCGGGAGTCCGAACAAAGGGATCTTTCTTATCAAAAGCTAAGTGCCATTTTTCTTATTAGTATATGTTTAGATTGCCCTTAGAAATAGATTTTGTCTAAATTTGGTATGTTAGCCTGAGTAAAATTCAGGTGGTGCTGAAGCCTTAAACCCGTTCGGGGTAAAGACATAATTTAGATGAAAAGCTATATTATACGTTTAGGGTTGTAATTTGTTTTGTTTGTGTAAACGTCATATCCGTTGTTGCCTAGTTACTTCGTGACGTTATCATTGTGTGCCATATTGTCATATCCCAACCCATAGCGATAGTCTCATTTAATTATTTCATTTGTTTATATTATTTTAAATTATTTATTTTTATTAATTTAATTAGATCTGTAATTTTTTTTCACTCAATGATAGAAAGTGCGGGTAGGATTCTTTTACTGTGAATCAGACTAAAATAATTTTAGTTTGAGCGGTTAAAATCAAATATGATTTTGCCATGAGAATAATGCCGAAACTGGCTATGTAGTCAAACACTGTCGTCTGGCTAAATATAGATCTACAAATTTTGTACATCTCTTTGGTACATTTGATTATCTAGACTCGAATTTGGAATATTATCATTAATTGAAAGATGAATGAAGGTAGTACATTCTAGATATATATATCCTGTTGAAGATATATTTGACATTGTATAAACATATTTGTTTCATATGGTTGAATGGAACCATAATCTACTCTAGATCTAGACTCTAGACAGTCTTTGAATTTACTCTAGACACTTCATTCACATCAGATTTTAAAATTGATCATAGTTATTCATACTAATAGTCATAGTGCTCTTGATAACTATAGATCTAAAAGGTATTATTATACATACTATAATATACTAGATTTAAATTTGTGTGATACTAGATCTAATATACAGATCTGAATATAACTCAGACTAGATTTACTCATTTACTTAATCTATAGATAGGGACATAACACTTAAAACTTGTATAAAAGTGTGTAAAAACTTAAATATATAATAAGTTTAAAGTATAGCCATAACCAATATAGGCTAAGTAAAAAATATATATAAAATATAAAACACAATGGCTACATCATCATATGTGGACCTTAAGGAGGTTAAGGAAACAGCTATGCAGGATGGAAAGGCCATGGAGTTAAAAGGAAAGGACTTAGCAGCTTATGTACAGCAAGTTGTGAGGGAAGAAATGGAACGTCAAAGACAAGAGATAGAGAGACAGAAAGAAGAGATAGAAAGACAAGAAAGGATCAGAAAGGAAGAATATGAGAAACAAAAAGAGGAACAAGACAGGCAAGACAAAGAGAGAGAAAAAATTAGAGAACATGAAGCTAAAATGGAGAAGATGAGATTGGATGCAGCACAAGCCAGAGCTCAAATTGAACAAGGAAATAACTCAAATAATTATACCACTCAAAGAGACAACCCTAATTCGCAGACATGGCTAAAGAGAAAGATACAAAGTTTTGATGAACAGAAAGATGACATTGGTGATTTTTTGAAAAGATATGAGGCAAAAATGTCTACATTTAATATGCCTGAAGAAGAATGGTCTGAAATATTGATAGACTTTGTTCATGGTCAAGCTCTAACAATATGCCAAAATCATGACCATCATATTGATGATAGCTATCAAGTTTTGAAAAAAGAATTATTGAATGCCTATGGTCATAATGCTACAACTTTCAGAAAGAAATACTTTGACAATATACCATCATTAGGAATAGAACCCCAAACTACTATTAATATGGAAAAGGATTTTTTCAATAAGTGGGTAAAATTAGAAAAAGTGACAAACTCTTATGAAGGATTAAAAAATTTTATTCTAGTGGACAACTTTGTAAATAAATGTGATCCTCAATTACAATCTTTTATTAGAGAAAGAAATCCAAAAACTATAGATGAAATAACAGAAATAATGAGAGTATACAAAAATGCCTATCCAAATAAACCATTTTCTGATAGGGATAAAAGCAAAGTAGATTTAATAGGATACACCAAAGAAAATGTTGATAGAAGTAGAAATAGAAACAGATCAAATAGTGGAAATAGAAAATATAGTGAAATAACCTGTTTTAAATGTCAAGGAAAAGGTCATATAGCAGCTAATTGTAGAAGAGGGAATAGTAGGTCTGGAAGTAGAAATAGATACACTGAACAAAATAACAGTAGATATAGGAGTAGAGATAGGAATGACAGGGGAAATTATAGAAATAGAAGTTACAGTAGGGAATACAAAAATAAAGGTACAGATAGGATATATTTCATGGAAGGAAATAGGAACAATTTTGCAATGTACCCAGGGTTTGTAGATAGAATTCCGGTGGAATTAATCAGGGATTCAGGTTGTAACACTTTGGCAGTAAAAACTAAATTTGTCAAACCTCATTGGTATAAAGGGTTTACTAAGAAAGTAGAATTAGCAGATGGCACCGTAAGGGAATTTAAAGCTATAAGGGTATACATTGAAACTCCATTTTTCACTGGTTATTGTGATGGCATTGCAATACCAGAAATGAGATATGATATGTTAGTAGGAAACATAAAAGGAGTTAAAGAATGTTCAAGAAAAGAATTAGAAGACTGGCAAAACAAATACAAAAACATAAGACAAAATCATGAAAACATAGAAACACAAAATATAACAAGTATGATAATAACAAGATCAATGGATAAAAAAGATGAGAAACAGGAAAATACAATAAATGTAATAAGTAATGATGAAGAAAAAGAAACCAGTAATGTAATACAAATAGAAAATACAGATGTTAAGGAAAGAGAGATAGAAAATGAAACACAAAATAATCTTGAAACACAAATATCTCAAAGTGAAAAAGAAACAATACCCAAATTTGCATTAGAACAAATGAATGACAATATTATTGGGAAAATTTATTCAAGAATATCAGATAAAAACAATAATAATCCAATGGAGAAATTTTGTATAGAGAATAAAATATTATTTAGACAAACAAGTAATGATAACAAGAAAATAAAACAACTTGTCTTACCACAGAAATATTGGAAAGATGTTTTAATCATGACACATGATAATAATTTAGCAGCACATAGGGGAGTAAAGAAATGTTATAGGAATTTGTCAAAACAAGTATTTTGGCCCAAAATGAAAGCAACAATCAACAAATACATAAACTCATGTGACATATGTCAAAAGAGATCTAACAAAAGCCTAGTGAATAAAGCACCCATTCAAGAAATGGATGAACCTACAGAACCATTTCAGAAAGTATCTATTGATTTAATAGGTCCTTTAATTCAAACTGAAAATAATAACAAATACATTCTAACAGTAATAGACATGTTTAGTAGATACCCAGAGGCAATCCCATTATCAAATACAAGTGCAGAAAACATCATTAATGCCATAACTCAAAAAGTAATTACAAGACATGGTATACCTAAAATTATATTGAGTGATCAGGGATCTCAGTTTAAGTCAGAACAATTTAAGAAATGGACTAAACAATACAATATACAACACATATACTCTTCGGTTTACCACCCAGAGAATAATGGTTTATGTGAACGATATGGTGGTTCATTAAAAAGATCACTAACAAAAATAATTCAGAATAATCAGAACAAGTGGGATCATTACATTAACTATGTACTATTTGCTCATAGAAACAACATCCATGAAGCAACACAATTTTCACCATATGAAGTAATACATGGAAGAAAACCCAGAGATGAATTAGATGTTTTTAAAGAAAATCTAATAGACAATGAGAATAAATTAAATAATGACAGTGAAACAACAATCACAACAGAATTGAAAGAGATATGGACTCAAGCATATAACAACAATAAGAAGTACAAACAAAGTGTTCATGAGAATCTAAATAAGAAAAGGCAATTGAAAACACTAGAAGTAGGAAACAATGTATTAATATTGATAAATGACCTGAAAAATAAAATTGGTAAACAATGGAAAGGTCCATTTAAGGTGATAAAACAAATTAATGATGTGAATTATCAAATTGAAATAAATGGGAAAATTAAAACATATCACATAAATAATTTGAAACTGTATCATGATAGAGAAGATGAGTTGATACAAAACATTCAGGAGGAAATAGAAAATAAATTTTCAGAAAGAGAAGAATGCTTGATGATAATAACAAATGAAAATCACAATGAAAATGATATTAAGGAAATACCTGTAATAGAAACAAAAGAGAATCAAACTTGGCAAAAGATTAATCTTAATAATTTAACTAAGGAAAAGTCAAAAGATATAACTAAAATAATACAGGAATACAAAGAAATTTTTTCCAATAGAGGATATTTTACATAAATTAAATGGAGCAAAATATTTTACTAAATTAGATTTAACTAAAGGTTATTGGCAAATACCTTTAACAGAAAATGCAAAACCTTACACAGCATTTGTAACACCATATGGTATTTTTCAATGGAATTATATGAGTTTTGGATTAGTAAATGCACCAGCCACATTTAATAGAATGATGAACATGATAATTGGAAACAAAGAAAATGTTATTTGCTATTTGGATGACATATGTATTTTTAATAATAGTTGGGAGGAACATTTGGTAGATGTAAAAGAAGTATTCAAAATAATAAAAGAAAGTGGACTTACAATTCAAGCAGAAAAAGTAGAAATAGGATTGGAGGAAATAATTTTCTTAGGACATAAAGTAAATAACAACATGATTAGCCCTATTGAAGATAACATAAAGAAAGTACTTAATATTGAAATACCTACAACAAAAAGACAAATTAAAAGCATATTAGGAATAGTAAATTATTACAGAAAGTTTATAAAGAACTTAGCAGAAATAGTGAATCCATTAAATGACTTACTTAAAAAAGGAAAACCTCAAAAAGTAGTTTGTAATGAGGAATGTGTGAAAGCTATTGACAGAATTAAAGATGTTTTTAGTCATGAACTAATATTAACGCTACCTGATAAAGACAAAATATTTTATGTTCAACTGATGCATCTGGTAATGCTATTGGTGGTTGTCTAATGCAGAACTATGATAACTTACATCCTATATTATATGTAAGTAGAAAATTGTCAGAGGCAGAGAAAAAATATAGTGTCATTGAACGAGAAGCCTTATCTGTAATATGGGTAATTACTAAGCTAGAGAGCTATCTAATAGGAAGGAAATTCATATTATTAACTGATCATAAACCTATTCAGTATATACAGCAAAAGAGCATGAAAAACAGTCGTGTTTATAGATGGTTCTTAGCACTACAGGAATATAAATTTGAAGTGAAAGCTATTAGTGGATCTGTGAATATTGTAGCTGATCTATTGTCTAGAATGACATTGAAATGAAATAATTTTGTAAATAAACTATGATTATATTGAGTATGTAATATATATTAATATATTGACACCATTTATATGTTATGGAAAAGGGAGATAAGTAAATTTGATATTAAGCATTTAAAAATAAGTATGGATATTTTTTTTTGTGTGAATCATTTCATATATCATTGACGAAAGTTAGTTCTATGGAAAAGGGTGAGTATAAAAGAAAAATGGACAAAAGCGTATAAAAGGGTGGTAAGAAAAAATTTATTGAATGTGTAAATAAAGTCTATAATTGTTTTTTTTGAAATATTGTATTTTATCAGATTACTGCCAGTGAAGAACATTTGTGATGTATGACATGCCCATAAGATGCCACATTTTCCTCCATGATGAACTGTGTACTAATGAAGATGATTCTGGAATGTTATGAACATTGACATTGAATATAAGGAACTGTCAAGTCAAGATGAAGATGTCAAGATTTTATGTTTGTTGTCTTCCCCTTAAATTGAAAATGCCCTTGTAAGACTTGACAGTAGTGGAAAAATATTGACATATTTTTTTTTCAAGGGGGGGAGGAATCTGTTAGACACCTTATTTATATAGGTTAGTTATTTAGCAACGCACCATAGAAGACGCATATTGAACGGGACTAGTGACGTTTGGGATATGTTGGGTTAGAGACCGAAAAATCAGTTAGCGATAGAATATTCCAGGGTAACGACGTGTTTAGTGACAGGGACTTCTACTGTGGCCTTTTTATCAGAATAAACCTATGTTGAATAGTTCATCAGAGTTGACTACATCTCTTCACTTGTTAAAACAGGTGTTGTTTTATTCTATATGTATTGTTGTTCAACTACACGGAATACACCCGAACATCTATACTTAAACGCTTGCAGAGTAATTTGGTTGAAATCCAACAGTCATCCATAGTTGACTTCAAGACAGCCTGAATAAGCAACATCACAAGCTATAGACTTCTGATAGTTTGAGATTTGATCTGTATGATGAAGAGCTTAGAGCTAGACCAGTAGACATTGAGCTATAGACTTCTGTTAGTTTGAGATTTGATCTGGATGATGTAGAGCTTAGAGCTAGACCAGTAGACATTGAACTATAGACTTCTGTTTGAGATTTGATCTGGATGATGTAGAGCTTAGAGCTAGACCAGTAGACATTGAACTATAGACTTCTGTTTGAGATTTGATCTGGATGATGTAGAGCTTAGAGCTAGACCAGTAGACATTGAGCTATAGACTTCTGATAGTTTGAGATTTGATCTGGATGATGTAGAGCTTAGAGCTAGACCAGTAGACATTGAGCTGTAGACTTCTGTTAGATTGAGATTTGATCTGGATGATTTAGAGCTTAGAGCTAGACCAGTAGACATTGAGCTATAGACTTCTGTTTGAGATTTGATCTGGATGATGAAGAGCTTAGAGCTAGACCAGTAGACATTGAGCTATAGACTTCTGTTAGTTTGAGATTTGATCTGGATGATGTAGAGCTTAGAGCTAGACCAGTAGACATTGAACTATAGACTTCTGTTTGAGATTTGATCTGGATGATGTAGAGCTTAGAGCTAGACCAGTAGACATTGAGCTATAGACTTCTGTTTGAGATTTGATCTGGATGATGTAGAGCTTAGAGCTAGACCAGTAGACATTGAGCTATAGACTTCTGATAGTTTGAGATTTGATCTGGATGATGTAGAGCTTAGGGCTAGACCAGTAGACATTGAGCTGTAGACTTCTGTTAGATTGAGATTTGATCTGGATGATTTAGAGCTTAGAGCTAGACCAGTAGACATTGAGCTATAGACTTCTGTTTGAGATTTGATCTGGATGATGTAGAGCTTAGAGCTAGACCAGTAGACATTGAGCTGTAGACTTCTGTTAGATTGAGATTTGATCTGGATGATTTAGAGCTTAGAGCTAGACCAGTAGACATTGAGCTATAGACTTCTGTTTGAGATAGGATCTGGATGATGTAGAGCTTAGAACTAGACCAGTAGACATTGAGCTATAGACTTCTGTTTGAGATTTGATCTGGATGATTTAGAGCTTAGAGCTAGACCAGTAGACATTGATCTATAGACTTCTGTTTGAGATTTGATCTGGATGATTTAGAGCTTAGAGCTACACCAGCAGACATTGAACTATAGACTTCTGTTTGAGATTTGATCTGGATGATGTAGAGCTTAGGGCTAGACCAGTAGACATTGAGCTGTAGACTTCTGTTAGATTGAGATTTGATCTGGATGATTTAGAGCTTAGAGCTAGACCAGTAGACATTGAGCTATAGACTTCTGTTTGAGATAGGATCTGGATGATGTAGAGCTTAGAACTAGACCAGTAGACATTGAGCTATAGACTTCTGTTTGAGATTTGATCTGGATGATTTAGAGCTTAGAGCTAGACCAGTAGACATTGATCTATAGACTTCTGTTTGAGATTTGATCTGGATGATTTAGAGCTTAGAGCTAGACCAGCAGACATTGAACTATAGACTTCTGTTTGAGATTTGATCTGGATGATGTAGAGCTTAGAGCTAGACCAGTAGACATTGAACTATAGACTTCTGTTTGAGATTTGATCTGGATGATGTAGAGCTTAGAGCTAGACCAGTAGACATTGAGCTATAGACTTCTGTTTGAGATTTGATCTGGATGGAGCTTAGAGCTAGACCAGTAGACATTGAGCTATAGACTTCTGTTTGAGATTTGATCTGTATGATCTAGAGGCTTAGAGCTAGACCAGTAGACATTGAGCTATAGACTTCTGTTAGTTTCAGATTTGATCTGGATGATGTAGAGCTTAGAGCTAGACCAGTAGACATTGAGCTATAGACTTCTGTTTGAGATTTGATCTGGATGATGTAGAGCTTAGAGCTAGACCAGTAGACATTGAACTATAGACTTCTGTTAGTTTGAGATTTGGTCCAAGTTTTGCTATTTTTTCTCTAAACATTTTTTGAGTCCTGTGCGAGGCTACCTCAGCCCTGGATGAACTTTCAACCATGGCGAGGGGATATTCCTCGGTTCATATGATCATCCAGAAGGAATGGCAATGTTCTATCGCTTTCGAGAAGGCCTTCGACGACCCTATAAAAAGAGAGAAGGTCATGACAGTTCAGATTCACTAGTTACATTTAGTCCAGTACAGTCAAGTCCAGTGTGAAGTCACCCAGTTGAATCCAGTACAGTCAAGTCCAGTGGGAAGTCACCCAGTTGAATCCAGTACAGTCAAGTCCAGTGTGAAGTCACCCAGTTAAATCCAGTACAGTCAAGTCCACTGTGAAGTCACCCAGTTGAATCCAGTACAGTCAAGTCCAGTGTGAAGTCGCCCAGTTGAATCCATTACAGTCAAGTCCAGTGGGAAGTCGCCCAGTTGAATCTATTACAGTCAAGTCCAGTGGGAAGTCATCCAGTTGAATCCAGTACAGTCAAGTCCAGTGGGAAGTCGCCCAGTTGAATCCATTACAGTCAAGTCCAGTGGGAAGTCGCCCAGTTGAATCCAGTACGAGTCAAGGACGAGGCTGAGAGGCCAGTAGAGTTTGATACATCAGTACAGAGTTTGATACATCAGTACAGAGTTTGATACAACAGTACAGAGTTTGATACAACAGTACAGAGTTTGATACAACAGTACAGAGTTTGATACAACAGTACAGAGTTTGATACAACAGTACAGAGTTTGATACAACAGTACAGAGTTTGATACAACAGTCCAGAGTTTGATACAAGAGTACAGAGTTTGATACAACAGTACAGAGTTTGATACAACAGTACAGAGTTTGATACAACAGTACAGAGTTTGATACAACAGTCCAGAGTTTGATACAACAGTACAGAGTTTGATACAACAGTACAGAGTTTGATACAACAGTACAGAGTTTGATACAACAGTACAGAGTTTATACATCAGTACAGAGTTTGATACAACAGTACAGAGTTTATACATCAGTACAGTACGGTTAAGCATTTTTACAGACAGTTTCGTGTTACCAATTGTACAGTATTGACTAATTGACTCCTTTTTTGAAGTGACCTCTTATGTATCATAAAGATATTAGACATTAATTAAGTTTTATGGCGCCCGAATTGTCAAGTTGAGTAGGTTGTGAAGTGTTTGCATAAAGCCTGGATAGAAAGAGTGACGTTACAATATTGTAGTCTTTCGATCGTGACTGTGTTATTGTGCAATTGTGTGTGTATATGTATACATAGCTCCTCCCTCGTGGTTGAATACGAACACGTTTCTGGTTTTCTACGAACTCGACTATGACTATAAGTCCAATCCTCGCTTTAAAAAGGCAGTATATTTTTCTGCTTCAAACAATGTAAAATTGTGAATTAATGTGTATTATTGCTTATCAAATAGTATTTCAGTCTATACCAACTCTATACCACTGTGTATATTACAGAGAGAGTATCATCGTGATGCGTGCATTAAAGTTTTTAAATTTTGTTAAAAGAATGTGACGTGTATAATTGTAATCAAAAAATGCAAATTATTGTTTCAATTGTGTAGACTACAAAAGTTGTTTTCGCTTAAAGATATTTGTGACGTTATAATACACGAAATTGCTGTTTTAATCCGTACCTGCCTCCACTAATCCCTTAGCCTAATCTTTTTCATTAGTTGCTAAACATTTAGATAAAAATAATGTATACTGCAAGTCACAAATCGAAGAGCGTTGAAGACATTCTTGATGATATAGTATGTGTTTTTTAAATTGTCTACAGAATGTGAACCAGGAGATCTAGACTTGAGGCCAGAACTGTGCACTAACACTAGTGTCTGCCAAAGTCATCACTATGCTGTCACTATTGCTCGTTACATTACAAGTCTGCAAATACAAGTACCACACAATTAACGTCCCCCAACGGTAGGAAATTTTGTAACAAAATGTGTGTAAATACATTTAACATTTTTCGAATGCTTATTCAGTTTTGAAGATGAACTACATCCTGGCCCAAACCTCCCGCAGGACGAAGGGGGAAGGCAGCGGGCAGGGTTTGCACTCATGAACATCGAGACCACCGAACGACAGCCCAGAACGCATAACAAACGATTAAGCAGCCATTCATGTTTTATTACATATCTTTTATCTGACGTTTGAGCTTTTGGTAGTGTAAGTGATTTGCGATTTGTATCTAGGTTCTAAGCTTTAAACTATTCCTTTGTCTAATAAACATGTTTTAGAAAAGATACATAGCCACTAAACGATCTTCTATATACGTAACAATATTTTGAGTCAAGAGAAGTTAATTAAAAGATTGTACCTGTACTTTCATTCAATATAGACTCATATGTATCACTGGAAATAAAATAGTCTGTATCTTTATGTATCAAAGATTGTGTATCATTATGCATTTTTATGAAAAACCGGCTTGCATAATTATTATAACAATAAAAACGGTTAACTTTCAGAAATCATAAAGTAGCCTAAGCAAAAGAGATTTTCGAAGCTGTAAAATCAGATTTTCACAAGATTTTCTATAAGTGTCACAGGTTGAGGAAAGGCTGCCTGGTCGTGCGGTTTGCGCGCTGGACTGTCGTTCGGATTTATCGACGGTCGAGGGTTCAAACCCTTCCCGCTCCCATCCCCCGTCATCCTGCGGGAGGTTTAGACTAGGAAGTAAACAATCTTCAACTCTGAAGGAACATCCGAACCATGTCAAACAAACAAAGGACAGACTGACAGACCACACAAAGCTATGGCGGCTTTCCTGCCTTTCGGTGGCCAGTAATATTGTCGAGAGAATAATAATAATGTTTATTATCCATTAGGAAATGTGTCTTACATTTTGTGCATTACACCAATTAAAACATTAGAACTATAAAAAAAACAAAATATACAGTAGGCCTAGATATTTCGATCTGCTTAATTTGCCTTAGCTCTTGTAAGTGGAAACAATTATCATGATGTCAGTTATGGTAGAAACTTTGTTTACAATAAGAAATTTTAATGAGGTTTCTAATAATAATAATAAAGCTTGTCTTCGAGTCTGAAGATTAATGAGGAGTGCAGTATTTCACGTGGCTATGTAGCCCTAACTGTGACCTACATATTTTGCCACAATCAGCCATTCAGCGCAGACATAACCATTGAGTGAGGTTTCTACAAAACATGAAATGCCTCGTTTCCTGTTTTATTGAAGTAATTTTTTTCTTTATAATAACAAAAAATATTCAACCATGTATTGGAAATGTTTATTTGTCGTATTCTGTTCAGTCCATAGGTTTGTTGTTTCCTTATTTAAACTAATCCACTTTATCGGTTGCTTAAATTTTGTTTTGTGAGCTAAAGGTATTTGTATTTTTTTGACACATTGCACAATTTAGGCCATGTCCTGCCCATAATCCATCAAAGGAACTAGAGGTCAACATATCTAACTTTGATTAAGTCGTGCAAGAAGCAGTACTGTTTACAGTAGTCGAGACATGATGAAAGTAATGTATAATTATCTGTTTACTTTTAACAGAGTGTGTATTAGGAGAACCAGATTTAAGTCCACAGCTGTGTACTAGCCGTAGTATCTGCCAGCCATTGATGTGCTGTAAATATTGTTCTTCCCGAGACAATTCTGCAAGCCATCTCTCTTTATACACTATTTGGATATATTGTTTTTGTATTGCGTTCATTCTTTATATTAAAACAAATGTCTATTAGGTAGATAAAGTACAAATGTCTATTAAGTAGATAAAGTACAAATGTCTATTAGGTAGCTAAAGTACAAGACTCTTAGGTAGATAAAGTACTTACCCTTGTTCGGAATTTTTTTTATAGTTTTTGTCTATTTCTTATCTTTGTACCATTTTAAGCATTGCTTACACAAGGAAATCAATTATAATGAAGCAATTTATCAATCATAATGAAGCAATCGTTGGTGTACTGTGCATGAAATAATAGACCTCTAAAACATGTAACCAGGGCCGGCCTTAGATAATGAGCCTCCTTGTCCTTATCATTATGAGGAACATTTTGTACATCCTCTTATAATTCTGGATCTAGAGATAAATTATGTTGCTTGTTTTTATTTCTTTTATTAAACAGTTTCAAGTTCTTTATATAATGTGTTGCCTTTTCCATTTATAGTTAGTCTATAGTTTGCTGCACTAGTTTGTTTTGTGTCTTTTAAAATAAATGAGCTTTCCAATTTTATTTTTAAAATCATTGACCAGAAGTATCTAATACCTTATCACCTGATTCTGATTTGCCTTTCAATTTATTTATAATTCTATAAAGACAACTTAACTAGACCCCACACCAGATGGCTCTGTCTGCACCAGATGTGGAAAAATATACAGGTCATGATTGGGTTCGCATTCATCTTTAATCTTGGAAATTGAAGGCATTGCCATTTATTGTATATCATTTGTTTGTCTTCAGTGAAATTATTACAGGATTGTTTCCACAGTATTTTAAAATTTGCTATGTTGTCTTCTTCATCAGTTATTTTATTCAATGTACCGTACACCTTAATAATGTTGATTTATCTATATTATATTATTTCTGTAAGCAAGTACTCTATAATTAATGTAATTACAAAACAGTGTATGATGCTGGCGAAAACTTGTTTCTGCAGATTACTAAACAGCTGTATGCTGGTATTTGAGTTTGGTGTAAACAAATGCAGACAAAACTCCACAAATAAATGACAGAAGAGGGAACTGTTTCAAAATTTTAATCACAACAAATAGTTCATAACAAATAGTTCATAACAATTACATGCAGGTAATAACCTTATTTTATTTATACTTTATTTCCTCACATCGATAGTTTGATTATGCAACTCGCAAGTAACATTCCAGAAAAGCTGTGACTCAAACAGTATCCCTACAAAATAACTGTCCAGATATCATGGCTACATTAATTTTTAAAAAGTAAATGTTCGAAGTTAACATGCGAAAAAAAAAAGTTGAATACGAAGAAAACAGGCACCTTCCAAAGCTTATAAAATAATTGTATATAGTGCAATGCAATGCTGGTAAACAAATTAACAATCAGGCCTTCAAGGGCCATAATTCTGAAATTCATCAGCAGAAGTAGAAAGACAATAGTATAAAGCCTGTGAGGCCACTGATCCTGTATCGACACTTGCTGTTCCTTTGGATCTAGATCAGTTGCTTGGAGAGAGGGAAACTGCTGAGGAGATATAGTTTCGACCATTGCCATTGCACAGGGATTCATTTCCATATAGTAGTTTCACAACTGAAGGATCACAATTAAATCAAGCTGGAACTTTTCTCATCTTTGATCTCCCATCAAACTTTTACTCAGGTGGCAAATAGGGGAATGCTCTTCAGATATGGCAAATATCGAAGAAATAAAATACTTATGGTATACCAAAATCGAACCTGCCGCCTGTATGAAAAGGAAGGATCCACAAAGATTATGGCACCTTAACTGAAAGTAAAGTCAGCTATCCAGAGAGCTTAATAGGCCACCCCCAGCTGGTTGTGCGCAGGGTTAACAACAGTCATATAAAAAAAATATTGTTGGGAAAGCTAAAACAAATATGAATAATATAAAGTTAATTTTAAAAAAATGTTTAGGCTATAATAAAACGCCCTAAACGTTGAAGGAAAAAGCATTGATCACACAATAAGCCTTCTATGATGGACTAGAAGAATTTATGACAAGGCAAGACTGCAGGACATCAAAATAGTTCTAGGAGATTTCAATGCCAAAATTGGAAAAGAATTCGCCTTCAGACAAATAATCGGCAAAGAAAACTTAAATGAAGAGGCAAATAATAATGACCTAACATTACTGGGTTGGGCCTCAGGAAAAGGAATGTCTATCTGTAGCACTAAATTCCAGCATAAGAAAATTTACAAAGCAACATGGATCTCACCTGATGGAAAAACCAAAATCCAATAGATCATAAATGGATAATCATAAGTAAAAGATGTAGATTTGATGTCTTTCATGTAAGAAGTTTCAGAGAAACAGATGCAGACCATCTAGTAGCCAAAGCTAAATTTAGACAAAGAGTAAAAGTAAAATATACAATAACCAAAGTAGCACAGCAATATGATAATCAAAAACTCAAGATAGACCCACTTGATGCAGAAACTTAAGAATTCCTAACACATCTAACAGCATTGGAAAAGGACAATTACAATCTAGACTATAATTCTAAGGGCACTTACTGATTCCCTCACCATTCACTAGTTACGATACCCCCATTGTGGTGAACTAAAAAAAATACAAATTTAACTTGTTATTACTTAACTTGTCTCTAGAACAGCGGTTCTCAACCTTTTAAGCTTGGTGACCCCTTTTTAGAATTCCCCACTCGGCCGCGACCCCCCCCCACACACACAGCAAAAGAAGAATAGACAAAAACAATCCATATTTTTGATGGTCTTAGGCGACACCCAAGGGGGTCGCGACCCACAGGTTGAGAACCCCTGCTCTAGAACAACTAAGCCAGTTCACAAATGGAAACTACAGCCATTAAAACTTCCCAAAATGATGTTTCATTCCCAATTTTATCTTCAAGTTGCTATAACAAAAAGACCATTTTATTCTTCTTTCTGTTTTAATCACCATTTAAAAAAAAAACAACTTTTGAAAGTAAATTTCAATGGCAGTATGTGGCACCAAACTTGTTTTTGTAGACATTATATGAAAACAATCTTTTTTTTTCTATCAAAGCTAGGACAAAATTTTTTTTCATGTGTGTAAAATGTTTTAAAAAGAAAATGCAGATATAGATATTTTATTTTGTGTGTTGGGGTGGTGGTTAAAAAAAAAAACGGCCAGAAGGATGTGTTTGTGTATGGAAAGTCAATATAAGTGAGCCGCTCTAATTTAAAGTAATATCTTAGAAGAGTATTGAAATTGGATGGGGGATATTGGGTCAAAATGTTACGTGAGAACAGTTCACAGGCCAGAAGTGTGTATGGGAAGGAATTTAAAGCTGGCCACTCCAATTAAATGAAGCATATACTAGAATTCACAGACCAAAAGATAAATTGTTGAAGCACAACAACAGACATAGCCTGTGGGTAATCCTAATTATAACAAATGAGCAATAAAAAAACAACAACATGCAATTAAAAGTAAAGCAGATGACATGGTTGGATTTCAGCAAAAGAAAAGGAGAATCTGACATACAGAATGCAGGCATATTGAACAGACAAATAATGCTAAAGAAAGAAAGCAGTACAAAGAAGCAAGGCTAAGGGTTACAAAATCTGTCAGAAAGCATAAAAATGAGGCAATAAAAAAAAAACAAAGAGCACTCATTGAGAACCTTGATGCGAGAGGAATGGGCATGAAAATAAGGGATGACAAGAATGGATTTCAAGCAAGATCACACATGTATGAGAACAATAATGGTGTCCTCGTCACAAAAAAAAACAGAACAGCCATCAACACTATAAACCTAACAACACTATAAACTCACCAACTCTAATTTAAACATCAGAAATAAAAAAATTAGAAGCACCAGGAGAGGACCAAAATTACAACAGAGCTAATAAAAATGGAGGAAAAAACCTGAATTCACAATAAGACTAACCAATATCAAGAATTTTGGAAGAAGTAATACTAACAGATTGAAAGCAGCACTCATAACATAAATACAAACTTAAAAAAATGTCAAGAAAACAATGTACTAGTACATCAACTTAAATCGCTTATGATGGTATCAAAAGGAAATATCTCTATGAAATACTGAACAACTTAACAAGACTTATGCATATGAAATTAAACAACTCAATTTTACAGTGATAACATATAGATCTAAAATACACATTAAAATTAAAAAAACACAACAATCATTCAAAAAAGACCTGAATCAGACATTTTTAAAATTGTCCCAAACTTGTTTTTTTCCATATAATTGCCCAAAACTTGTTTTTTTTTCATTCTGAAGGAAGTTACATTTTTGTAGAATAAAATTTCAGTATATTTAAGGCTGCTCAAATGTTTTCATTTATTCCTTTCATTGACAGTCTGTGGATAGGTTAAAAACAAAATTTAGTGATATCAAAGACTCTAATAAAAGCAAGTCATTTTAATTAAAAAAACAAACAAAAAAAAAAACATAAAATATACTTTAAAAAAAAACAAGCTTATATTAAGTGTGATTATATCAATTAGTTTGGATCAGTCATGTAATTATATGAAATGCCAAGACATAGTAAATCTGTGCAATTAGAAATATTTTTACCAATTGTTTTTGTTTAGCTTTCTCAATCTGCTATGATCCTATCACTTGTTTGGACCTGTTGTGAAAGGGGGAGGGATGAAGGGGCTATCTAGGTGAATGATTCCATGATTGTTATTGAAAGGCATACAAATCATGTTCACTCATGTCTCAGGAGTTCTCAGGGGGACTAATTCAACTTATACCACAACATCTGTCAAGTAGGATTTCTTTTTTTTGCTCAAGATGCCCAACAAAATAATTAATTACAGTAGCAATAGTTAATAATAATAATAATAATAATAATCTTTATTATCCGTAAGGAAATTAGTCTTACAATTTGTGCATTACACCAAACAAAAACATTATAACTATAAGAAACTAATTGGTTAATTTTTTCAATTGATTCTTGCATTGTCATGTAAAAGAAATAATTTAGCAAAATTTCAGCTTGACCAGAGATTAGGTGTACGAGAAAAAATGTGTACAAACTTTTTACCATACAGACAGATGGAGTGAGTGTAAAAAAAAATAACATATAAGTGACATCACGTTTAATTTTCTATAGAGGAGCAGTTAATTGGATGGGTACTTGGTCATGCTGTGGACACACTCTGAACAGATGTCATGATGGTCCTATGCACAAACCTGGCCCATCCCCATTGTCAAGAGTGTGGGTGTGTAAGATGTGAGATTGTGTGTGTGTTTGTTTATTTTATTAGTTGGTGTGTGAATTGTTTTTATCACGGGATTTTCAAGGGGGGACAATTAGGTTTCTAGCGGTCAGTCAAGCAGTTGGAGAGCTGACCGGGTCTGAGTAGGGTGCTGGTGTTTTGTGTATTTCATAAGAGTGATATAATTGTGTGCTTTATTAAGTATTAAAGTATTATCGATATTCATGAATATAAGGAGTTAGAGTTGATGTATACTAAGTGTTCGTATTTGAGTTAAGCAAGTATTGACAAGTGTAATTGAGAATCATACCCTAGATTATCGAGCCATACGTAAGTGGTAAAGAACTCACCCGAGTTCCCTTACACCCATATCATCCTGTAAGATAGGACTAGGATGTCGAAATAATGTTTTGATGTAGAATGCAATTTTTCTGTTTGTTTGCACTAAATTTTTTTTTGTCAATGTATATTTTTTTCCACCTCATCTTAAGGAATAAATGTTTTGAGATGACAGGGCATTTTGTAAAGAACTCTTTCTATACTATAAAATCGTAGAATTGAATAGCTCTTTTTTATATACACACACACAATAATATGTAGTGGAACATGTAGCTGTCTAGTAACCATCATAAAAAGGGCATCAAAAATTACACTCACAACATTGCCACATTTAAAGGAACTTTTTGAACAAAAGTGTCTAAGGAAAATCGAAAAAATCTTGGAAGACAACAGCCACCGGCTCCATCAGAACTATGTCAGGTCGTCGTGAAGTGGGTGACTACTGTCAATCAAAACAAGAACAGAGGGGTACAAAAACTCGTGCGTACCTCACTCGGTCAGACTATATCAATGCCACTCGTTGATCAGGAAACATGAATAGGACCAAGATGCCTGTGTGTAGTCGCTGAATGAACTTTCTATGTTGTGTCTGTTGTATTTATGTGTATGTTTCTGTTGTGTTGTCTTTATATGAGAAAAAGAGTCCTTGTAATCACAACAAATTTCCATTAGGATCAATAAAGCAGTCTTAGTCTTAGTATTTCTTAAGATTGTGGCATATAAAAATAGTAGCATGTTTATATAAAACTTGAAAGACTTTACAAATATTGTTAAATCACTCACAGTTTGGCAAGCCATATTAATATAAACTGGATCAGTTTCAGTTGGGCATTTGGAATCATTAAGCTGTGGAATGTTCAAACAAGAAAATCAAAGAATGGAGATTAATTCACTAAACAAACTTTAGAGAACTCTAATCCTATAAAATCATAAAAAAATGATAACTTCACTTTGTGCACAAACACAGTATTATGTAGGATTTTTTTTTATATTAGCCTGAGGCAAATACAATTATAAAAAACAGCATGTTGATAAACTTGAAATAAGACTTTACAAATATTGTTAAATCACTTACAGTTTGGTCAGCAACACAGGTAGAGGTTCGACTAATAGTTGCAGTTTGACTCTCTGAAGTCTTGGGCTGGAACTGGAATGGTCAAATAAAAAATTTGAGATCACAAACACTCTAATAAAACAGACAGTCATTTTAACAATAAAATAACATGAAAACTGGACAGCCATTAAGAACACTATCTATCCTATAAGATTATTAATAAAATAAAATAAACAACTTCTTTACACAAACACACATATTACCCTATAGGAACTTTTTTATAATAGTTTGTAGCATATAGAAATAATAAAAATAGCATGTTGATAAATTTAAAATTAGGATTTTTAAACATGACTCACAATTCAGACAGCATTGTTTGTAGGTATTTTATAGATGATTTCAATAAAGCACTCTGAAGATTTGGGCTGGATCAGGTGTTGTCAAACAAAAAAAAAATAGAGAGCTCAAACATTCTAATAAAAAAATTAACAGTCATTTTAATAATAAAAAAAAAACTTGAAATATAGAAATAATAAAATAGCATGTTGATAATAAGCTTAAAATAAGACTAGAAATATTGTTAAATCACTCACAGTTTGGCAAGCCATATTAATATAAACTGGATCTGTTTCAGTTTGGTCAGCAATACGGGTGGAGGTTCTATTAATAGTTATAGTAAGGCCCTCTGTAGTCTTGGGCTGGAACAGGAATGGTCAAATAAAAAATTTGAAATCACAAACACTCTAATAAAAAAAAAGACATCATTTTAACAATAAAAATACATGAAAACTGGAGCTCAAACATTCTAATAAAAAAAAAACACAGTCATTTTATTAATAAAAAAACAACTTTAAAACTCATTTAAGAACTCTATCCTATAAAATCATAGAAAATTATAAATCTACTATATGCACATATTTACAGTATCAATTTTATTATACAAGTTTGTAGTATATATATAGAAATAACAAGATTACAAAGAGAGTTTGTGTGATCCCCCATTGAAGTCACCAATGGACCAGGAATATTTAAGCCATAGTCTTGTTTTGATCGTTAAAATTAATAAAATTGTAAAAAAATAATTTGGCTTTTTTTCCACAAACAGGACAACACTTCATCTTTGATAAAACTCTTCTGGAATAAGTAGAGTAGAGATCCAACTGATCACCTAAAAACAGAATGGAAACCTCCCAGACAGTGTCTGTGGCACCTGGTGCGGTAGCTCAGGGAGTCATCCCTTCCCATCAACTTTCTTCAAATATGTTCCAATAAACACTATTGCTGGTTAGTTCTTTTTGTGGAACAAATAGAGTGAGATGATTACCTACTATTATTGATTTTTACTCAAATGTAAAATGAGTCTCAATTCTTTTATAAAATCCCAGTTTATGACATTTATTTAACTCATACTCAAAAGCAGCTATTTCTTACCATTTATGGAATCTAAAATTAAAAAGAAGGGGGGGGGGGCAAAAATTGGCTGTTCTAAGCTAACTTTGTACAGATCTAGATCTAGTATTTCACAGCCTACAATTCTGTGGGGTTGATAAAATACCTTTAAATATCCCTATGCACATTAAAAAATAACTTTATGAAGCTGAATTAGATTTTTTTTTTACATGAAAGTGAGAAGGGCAAAGGTTTTCATTGAAGAAATATTGGTTGAGCTTAATCTCTCTTTTAACATGATAAAGGGAATCAAACTGATGTTCCCTAACTTGCAGAATGTATCTTCTGTGGTAGCTACTGGAATAGTCACTAGCGACTATCTAGGTTCCATTACTTATGAAGGCCTAAATTCAAATAATGAAATCAGGGGCATTTTAGGCAGACTCAATTATTTTTTTTATATTAGAAACAAGTTCAATGACTAATTAAAATTATCTGCCTGAAAAACAAATGTTTAAAATGTTTGTTATTAGTGATTGTAGAGGAGGCCAAAGCTTTCATAGCTAACTCTGCAAAAAAAAAGGTATGGAAGAAGAAAATCTGAATGATATAAAATATTTCCAGTGTTTGGATACCTTGTAAAGAAATTGCCTATCAACAAAACTTTTTTTTTTACAAAACTAGATGTCACTGATCCAGCTAAGCAAACCATTACATCTGGTTTAAGTCTATATTCACTTGTAACAAAAATTCCCATTCTTTTGTATAAATTTTCTGTTGCTGCTATTATGGAATATGAGTACCATACACAAGAGGCATTATGATCAGTAAATCATTGCCAAGTGACAAGAACGTTTTCATTCTAACATTTTCTAGAAAAGTCTAAGACAAAGACTGCAAGTGTAAATATTTTGAAAAATGTACAAAATGTCTTATGTAACTTTATGCTGTGTTTAGGACTGCTTGTATTTTATGCGCTTGAATGATTTAATTTTAGTCTATCCTTAGTATATTTCTTGATATTTAGGAAAATACACATTTGCCCCTCAAAATACACATTTCCAGGTCTGGGAATACATAATTCCCTTTTGGCATGTAAGCATCTCTGCATATACAAACATTAAAAACAGAGTGTTGATCAACTTGAAATTAGACGTTATTAACATTGTTAAATAACTCACAGTTTGGTCAGCAATACTGGTTGGGATGCTTTCAGTTAGGCTCTCCGAAGTTTCAGGCTGGATCTGGTGTGGTCAAACAAAAACAAACAAATAGAGCTCAAACACTCTAATAAAAAAAAAAAAGTCCCCTTTATATTAAAAAAAAAACTTGAAAAACTGAACAGTCATTAAAGAACTTTATCCTATAAAATCCTAGAAAATAATAAATCTACTTTATGCACATACACAGTATTCACATTTTTATATTAGCTTGTGATATATAGAAAAAATAAAAACAGCATGTTGATAAACTTGAAATTAGACTTTATTAAATGACTCACACTTAGGTCAGAAATACTTGTAGCATTTGAATTAATCGTTTCAGTTAGGTCGTCTGAAGTCTTGGGCTGGAACTGTAATGGTCAAATAAAAAATTTGAAATAACAAACACTCTAATTTAAAAAATAAAAACAACATGAAAACAACTGAATGTTAAATGTTGTTAAAAACCTCAATTAATTGGATGGCTACTTAGTCTAGTTATAAAAACATATTGACTAATAATGTAGTCAATAATAATGTAATCTTTTTTTATACTTTAATTTCTTTTTTAATGCTTGCTTGGCCAGTAATTTTTCTAAAAAAAAAACTTTCAAAAACCAAATAAATATATACTAACTAAATTAGGGCAGAAAAGCGCTTGGTTTCTGAACTGGGGATCCTGGGTTCAAATTCTGTTGAAGGCTGGGAATTTTAATTTCGGGATCTTTGGGCACCTCTGAGTCCACCCAGCTCTAATGGCTACCTGACATTAGGTGGGGAAAAGTAAAGGCGGTTGGACGTTGTGCTGGCCACTTGACACCCTCATTGACCGTAGGCCACAGAAAAAGATGACCTTAACATCATCTGTCCTATAGACCACAAGGTCTGAAAGGGAAACTTTGTAGTCTAGTGATAAGTGCTCTGGACTGCTGTCATGATGGTCGCTACATCAAACCCACCTAACGGCGGTCATTCCCTTGCCATCCTGTAGAAGGTTTGGACTAGGATTTAATAATCTTCATTTCTGATGTAGTACCCAAACTACAAAAACAGTAAAAAAAAATAAAAAATTTAGTTCAATCTTCCTCCAATGTCTGGTGTGAATTTAAACTGCCTATACAAGTTTTGCTTTATGTCTTGGATGTGAAAGTTTGTAAGTTAAAAAAAGTAAAAGGTTTGCAATAGCATTTTTTTAAATATCTTTTTTTTTTTTCAGTTCTTTTTAGGGATGTAATGTCTGGAGATTAATTAAATGGTCGCCCTGTAAAGAACTTTTTCTATCCTATTGAGGATTTTCATAATTGGCAGAACAACTAAATAGCTAAGTGTACAAAAAGAAGGAAGTTTTGATCAGTTTTTGTTTTTTAAAATGTATAAGTACTTTTTAATGCAGCAGAATGAAATTTTCTTAATTTTTCTGCTTGTAGCAAAAAATAATGTCAATATGGAAGGACATGTAGACTTCACTCTATGACTTAAAAGTATTTAAAACGAGGGGATCTAATGTAAGATAATGTAATTAATATATTGTTAAAATTATATCTTAATCCTTTTTTTTAGAGTTGGCAACTGTAATATCCAATTAAGCATTCTTGACATTGTTTATTCATTATAAAAAATGTTCAATAAATTGTTAGAAAACTAATAGCTCTACTTTCTACAGGCACAAACAGCCTTACCAGTAGACATTTCTTTGCACCATAGAGAGATCATGAAAGCAATAAACTTGAAATAAGACTGTTCAAATACTATTTAATGACTTACGGTCTGATATCCTGTATATATTACTGAGTCATAAACATGGTTTTCTTCTGTACTGTTCACCTATGAAATGAAAAAAAATCTAATAAAATTTTAACAAGTTAAATATAAAAACATTTTTCTTAAAAAGGCATGCATCTCAAATAGCCTCTGAAAACCAGACCTTGGACCTGGTCTAACTATTTATCACTAACAGGAGAAGGGGAAAAGGCGAGTACTGACACTTAAGCAAGTAAGATTTGGGTAGGGAGGGGCTAATTAGCCTGGCTGGTTACCTACATCGAGAGGGTGGCATCATTCCATCCAGGATTAAGGCATAAGCTTCATCTCACTTCCATAAGATGATCCATTGTCATTTCTCGATTTAAAGAGGCCATAGATATGGTTGACAGAATCAATGTAGGCAATGACCAGTTGAAAATTCTTTTAATAAGAACTCTTTTTTCATCTCTAAACTTTTCACATGATGAATCTTCCCCCCCCCCCTCTCATTGCAATTCTTATATGTTTGTGGAATACAGAAATTAAATAGTAAATAATGTTGATACAAAATTTTAAATGGTATTTAAATACTTACAATCTCTATTTCTTCAGCAGCATTGGAGGTGCAGACCACAGCATTGCTTTGAATACTGAAAGAATAAGACCATTTTAAAATTGTTAAAAAAAAAAAACAATAAGAAAAATGTTTAGTGTTAGTGTTGTGCTGGCCACATGACACCCTATTTGTTAACTGTTGGCCAAAGAAAGAGATGACCTTAACATCATCTGCACTATAGATTGCTAGGACTGAGAGGAGAACTTTACTTACTCTTTTTTTAAAATTGCCATACAGGGTTTTCATTATACTTGTTTTCTTCAAGGGGAGATAATATGGGACATTTCAAGAAAGATGTTTGACATCCGATAAGGATGCAAACTGTGAGCAAGTAGAATTCCATTTATTGAGTATGAGTACTTATTGAGTACTTATCTTCTCTATAAAGTAACATCTGTCTCTGGACACAAAAAAATGATCCTTATTAAATTATTTCATCTAATAAGAGAAGAGACAATTCTCCACACTTTATAATGTCTTATATTTTGATGTTATTGTTCTCACATCATTATCTATATGTAACTATACCGGCAACTCTTGCTAAATCTAGTAAATCTAAAATAACCAAGTAAGTTAAAGCTAAAATAGCTACACATCTTAAGACCACAGAAATAAACTTTCTAAGTACTGGTATTCAAAATAAATCACCAGCTTTAGGAATTTTATTACAAAAGGAAAAGCCATACATAATGGCAGTAACAGAACCTTTGACAAAATCAGACAATTTAAGTAAGAAAATTCTAATAGGTACTATGAAATTTTTTGTAAAAAATTTGACATAATCATAGATGAGTTCTTTTAAGCCATATAAAATATAAAAAGCACAGTAATAGCAGAAGAAATTACTTCATAATATGGAGTACACAGATCTTCACACTCTAGAAAGAACTATGTTACCAATTATCAGAACTGAAATTAAAACATGAAAATGTTGTTTTTTTTAAATTATGGGTGGATGCAGTCATTATGACATTAATGGGAAAATACTGACCATAGACCAACATAAAACTTTAGGATATGAATGAACTATTTCAGTTCGTACCAAATTAAAAAAAAAAAAAACAGCTAGACTAAACAACATCAGAGAAAATGAAGCACTGGTTGTGTGTGTGTGTGTGTGTTTCATGTTTGATAGTGTTAGTTTTTTTTTCATCTATTTTGTTATTGTAATACTGCTGAGGTAGACTATTGTAGTCAAATTGAATTTCCTTTCGCTCAGACTAATACAATTATTCTATAGTATCTTACAGACATGAACTAGTGGTAGATTATGACATTAACATTAATTAGTACATGGATACACAGACAAGGATGTACTTATCTTCTCTATAAAGTAACATCTGTAATTTATAAGATATGATCTCTGGACTATCTGACAATGATGTCAATAATATATATTTTCAAATAAAAGCAGTTATGACTTAAAGAAATTTAAGTCATGTGAAACTCGACTAATAGGTCTTTTTGATGGATTCAGGATTTCCTGCTAGGTAGAGAACTAACTGGAGTAATGGCAATGTCTTTGATTCCCAAGATTAAGGATATAGGCTGTGTAATAATATGAAGGCTCCAAATCTATATCAATAACATTTAACTCAAGATAAGTATGAGAAACAGTCTTAGGCACACAACTGTTTCAAATGTTCTTAAATGATCTCCTTAATTATAGAACAATATAAACAACACAATATGACAACATGTTGAATTTTTACATTATGGAACTAGATACCTGAATCAACTAAGAAAACCAAAGTCTTAGCTAGTTTAGATTAACTAAGAAAATGAAGCCATAGCTTAACCATACATACACATAGGATATAACTATCTTCTTTTTTGAAAGAATGTCTGTAATATATATGATGTCAAATGAAGCTCAGAAGATTATAATAATATGTGAGATGATTATTTTTTTTACAAGGAAAAATTTATTAGATTATGCAATATTTAATTTTTGTAAACCAATTATTCTTTGAATTTACAGATGACAAAAAAATTTTTAAAAAGAAGATAATCTCGCTCAACATATTCGTCTAACTACCCACCCATTTTTATATTTGCTAATTGCATTTGACAAACAACATGAAATTAGTGCAAATAAATGTGAACATCATAAAGGCCATCTGTTTCTGTGGCCTATGGTTATCGAAGCTGTCATGTGGCCAGCACAACGACCAACCATCCCCAACTAATGTCAGGGGAACTCAGAGGCGCTCGAAGATTCAGAAATTAAAAATCCCAGTCTTCACCAGGATTTGAACCCCGGACCCTGGTTCAGAAGCCAAGAGCTTTACCACTCAGCCACCATGCCTCCAAATATGTCATTGTACATTGTTCAAATTATCCATGCATAAGTTAGGTTTGCATAAAAGAAACATTAAAAAAATAAATCAATTCTTACCTAAATTGAACAGCTGTTGAGGAGCCTGAGAAATTAAAAAAATGAAACAATATTGAAAGAATCTTTTTTGTTGTTATAAAATTGGTTTCAACCAAAGTAACAGTGAAAATATATTGTGAATTTGTTTACCGGTACTTAAAGTTTATTTATAACTATAATTTTTTTTAACAAACAGTAACTAATAAAAATCAAACAAATCTTACATTACTAAAACAGTTAGAGACAAAAGGGCTGCCACAAAGTTTTAAAAGTAATGTAAAAATGTAAGTAATGCATATAAATATGTAAGTGCATCTCCTGGGGAGATAGCGTCTCCAATCAGGAGTTTTGAATTTGGCCTAAATATATAGTGTTTTTGCTTTATAAAAACTTGAAACAGAACATTATGCTAGTTTAGACATTTCACCTAGATGCATGTTTAATATTTAAAGAAGGGAACAGACTAAAAGCAGCTGTCACATCTTTTTTTAAGCACATTTAAGGCCATGGTGAAATAAGTTTTTCAATAGCATTTCTAGTTTCTGAGACATTAGCATGACAATAAGCACAAAAGGCAGCTTTTCAATATTGGTGCTGTTAAAAATGTACATGAATGAAACAGAAGGTATTGATATACAAAAATTCGTGAATGATTTAGCTAACTTAAACAATGCTAGGAGGATTTTGTCAGCTTTGAAGATATAGGATGATGAATATGTTGTATTTTCCAGCCAGCTTTTTGCCCTGAGCTCTTTTGCGGTCTGTACCAAGGAAGAATAGCATAATTTGTTGTTTTTTTTCAGCTGGTTATGCTGGGTTAATGTGGTAATAGGATTTGTGAATTAATTAGGGGCATTTAAAGACTAAGAGGGCCTGGTTTAGAGTTTTATAAAGATGGGAGTAGTGTCTACAAAGGGGTGGGTTTATTTATGCCCAAATAGTAATCATCTTCTTTTTTGAAGTACCGTCTGTATTATATTATTAAAGTACCAAACATGGGAAACATGAAGTACCGTCTGTATTATATTATTAAAGTACCAAACATGGGAAACATAAAAAGGATGAGAGAGTTGGTTTAAAAATCGAAACAAATATAGCTTATAATCCTTTAAATACAAAAAATAATTTCACCTAAACCGACATTGAATACTCTTTTCCAAATGTAAATTAAAATGCCAGTACAAACCAATGCAACAGCAATCAAGAAAGTTGAGCAAATTGAAATGACCATTAGAATTTTTTTTTCCATTGAGCCTAAGAGAAAAAAAGAACAAAAACAATATTTTAATTATGAAAAACATTTAGAAAAAAGTAAAGTAAAAAAATAATAATTCCGAAATCACAATATTTGTCTTAAAATCTCAACAAATCTTTGATACTCTTCTAAAAACCAATTGTCAGAGAAGTACTACACTGTTGCTATTAATGACTGTGGTGTGTCAGTGGTGTGTACTTGTATTATTCTGGCACCAAGTCTTTTTGTGTGCTGACTCCTAAAACACAATTTTGCTGCTGTATTGCTTTTAGTTATAGACCCTTGTTCTCACTATGATGAATATTGGTTTGATGGCTCTATAATGCTACCTTACACACTTTTGCTGCTGTATTGCTTTTTTGTTATAGACCCTTATTCTCACTATGATGAATGTTGGTTTTGTGGCTCTGTAATGCTATCTTACAGTTCTGTTGGTTTTGTGGCTCTATAATGCTATCAGTGATACATATTGGAAATCACACACAGTGGCGCAGGAATTCACATATTTGGGAACAACAATAGCCAGCAACCTAGATTTAGACACTGAGCTGACAAAAAGAATAGGAAAGGCTTCTGCAGCAATGGCAAAACTCTCCAAGCATGTGTGGGAAAATACCAAATTGACCACGGTAACAAAAATTCTTGTCTACAATGCCTGCATTCTGAGCACACTTCTCTATGGCAGTGAGAGCTGGGCAACTTACATGCCTCAAGAACACAGATTAAATAGCTTCCACCTGCGACGCATAATGTGCATCTTCTGGAGGGATCATGTCACCAACCAGGAAGTTTTGACACAGGCCAACATGCATAGCATCTATGCTCTCCTTAAACAGAGAAGACTATGCTGGCTCGGTCATGTCACTCCTATGTCAGATGGAAGAATTCCTAAAGACATGTTACACGCTGAGCTTGCAGAGGGAGCCAGACCCAAGGGCCCCCCAATACTAACCTACAGAGATGTCTGCAAGCAAGACATGAGAGCCACAGGCATCGACCAAAATGTGTAGGAGGAGATAGCCCAAGACAGGACAGCATGGAGACAGACTGTACGTGCTGGTACAAAAGAAACGAAGCTGTGTCAGCCAAGAGAAAGAAAAAGAAATCTGCCCTGTCAGCTAGCCCTAGGACAGATGTATATACATGCATGAACTGTGGCAAACTCTGCCGCTCTAGAATTGGCTTGATCAGTCACTCCAGATTCCGCACCTCTCAAGACATAACTAAAGCCAGTGACTCATCTGGGCACATCCATTGTCTTCTGAGACAGAAAGAGCTATATATATAATGCTATCTTGCAGTACTGTTGGTTTTGTGGCTCTATAATGCTATCTTGCAGTACTGTTGGTTTTGTGGCTCCATAATGCTATCTTGCAGTACTGTTGGCTTACCCTTGTTTAATGTGAGTATGCAAACTGTTACTACAATCTTGCAGCAGTTTTGATGCCATAGTTTTGTACAATAGTATTGCAAGGATATTGACTTTTGCATCTCTAAAGGGACTGAACTTTAGGCTTGTATTGGAACTAGAAATTGTGAAACTTTAGGAATTGGAGTGAAGAGCCCCCAGCTCACGCCTGGTCATTGGATAAAAACCTTTCCAACAACTAATTGGGATACTGGGGCCTACAGAACCGATTCCAACTGGACATTTTTTCAAGACTCTGTAAGCATAATAAATCAATTAAAGTATAAAAAAAAAAAAACTACATTATTAGTCAATAAGCTTGTATAAGGTTAACACCTTAAAAACAACAATAAAATTAATAAGGTTAACACCTTAAAAACAACAATAAAATTAATATTTCAAAGTTAGATTTTTTTTTCTCTTGATTACTCCATAAACCAATGTACACAAAATGATTTATTTGGTGTACTTTTAGGCTGGTTTTGATTGGATGTCCTAGACACTGTAAACAAAATTTAAAATGTTTTTGTTTTTAAAAGGACTAAAAACTCAAAATATCAAGGTGTAATAATAAATGAAAAGATATCATAGAAACCCCCCCCCCCCATTGATGAAATTATTACAAAATAAAAATAAAAAGAAGTAGAATTTATTAAAAGAAATGTTTACAAATCAAATTGGAACATACAATTAACTGCTTTTTAACCTTAGTTAGTCAGTATTAGAATATGTATCTTCTGTTTGGGACCCCTCAACTCAAGAAAACATAAAGAAACTAGAAAAAATTAAAAAATAGAGCAGTGAGATTTATAACAAAGGAATATTCACATTTGATTAGAGTAGCACCATTAGTAAAACCACTAAAATTAGAGACACTTGAGGACAGAAGTATCAAAAGTAAAGTAGCAATAACTAATTTTTCATTTAACAGTCTTGTGCCTTTTCTTCAGAAAGGACATGCTTTGCTTTTCTCTAGAGTCTGTTGAGAATTAGTCTTAACATTATCTTGCTTGGATGACAGATGGATGGCTGCCTGGTCGTGCGGTTTGCGCGCTGGACTGTCGTTCGGATTTATCGACGGTCGAGGGTTCAAACCCTGCCCGCTCCCATCCCCCGTCATCCTGCGGGAGGTTTGGACTAGGAAGTAAACTATCTTCAACTCTAAAGGAACATCCGAAACATGTAAAACAAACAAACATTTTAGACTTTTCATTCTATAGTTTCTATAGTTTTGGCATTGTCTCAAGTTATATGTGAGCTGCTGTGATTTAGGGTAGTTCTAATGGTATGTTATCAATTCCTGACAACTTGCCACCTTATAGTGTCTTATTGCTTCCTCTACTTCTAATATTAGAGCCTCACCAAGGTCTCTGTTGTCCCAAAGCATTTTGTTGATTAGATCGTAGTCAGGGTTTATCTCAAAGTTATACAGATCTTTTGCAATATTCTGTGCACCTTCTAAGCACACCTGCTTCTTCAATCAGAAGATTTCATTGTATTCTATCACTGAGGTTCCAGTTTGTTAAAGGTTCTAATGTTTCAAATGCTTTTTTGCTATTGCCAGCTTTCAAGCAACTATCGCTTATACTTCGCTGGTCAAAGATTAATTTTTCTTTTGTTGACTTCATTTTCATGCATATTTCTTTGTTGGTTGAACTGCATTCTTCTGCCAGAAAGGGATTCACTTTTTTTTTGTTTTTAGTTCTCTACTTCCATTACATAAATCAAGGATGTTTGTGTAACCCATGGCTTAATTTTCCTTTGCTTTGTCCCTAGGATCTCAGAGGCTGACTTGTGCAATATTTTTCTGATAGTATCCATGAGTTAATATCCTCATGTACGGTTTAAGGTTGAGAGTTCAAATTTACTAATACTAGGTCTGGGTGGACACAGAGGCGCTCCGAAGATCCAGAAGTTAAAAATCAAAGTCTTCACCAGCATTTAGCTACAGGACCTGCGGTTCAGAAGCCAAGCACTCTATCACTCAGCCGCCACACTTACATGGTCAAGCCAAGTCACCAATTCAAAAATCATAAAAAAGATGTTGGATTTCTTTTCTTTCTTTGTGTTTGATGCTGTAGACCAAGGTAATCCATGTTTCTGTTTCAAGGGCCAACCTGTGAATGTTTGTAGTATGTGGCTTGGACAGGAGAAGATTCAGAGGTACAGAAAGGCAAGTTGGGGTTTTAGTGTGAGTTTGTTTTGGACGTTTTCAATGTTTGTAAATAATGTGATCAATGAGACTTGATACTTTACATGTATATGTGTTGACCTGTACTATTTCAAGAGCATCACACACAAGTATTCAATTTTTTATTTCAGCTAAAAGTGAATTAAAGTATTTCCCTTGTTGTACTAATACAGTGATGCCCAAAACGCGGGCCAGATCCGGCCCGCGACGTGGTTCCATCCGGCCCACCGAAATGTCGGCACAAATTGTAGAAAAATCCACTTATCCCCCCCCCCCCTAAAGAAAAGGTTGAAAAATGTCTCTTTCCCTACGTTAGGCCCCTCAATGTTTCTAACATTTGTGCGTTTATGAGATTGGACTCTTAATGTAGAATTTATAAAAACAGAAAGGACCTTTACTTTTTGGCAGAACCTGATAATAAGCCAATATATTTGAGTTGTAAATAAAGTAAAGAAACGCCATTATAAAACAAATTTGACGTCATTGGAATCAAAAGATTGTTTAAAACTACGTCTAGAGATTGGAAGATTAATGTTATTTACCAAAAAGAGTCAAGAATATGAGTCGTTGGTAAAGCTAGCTACACTGTCGCTCATATTTTTAGTAGAGAAATGATCCGAAGCATGAAAAAAAAAAGACAATACTATCCCATCAATGAATGTAAGTGCTAGATCCACGGGTTTCGAATCAAATAGTTTCAGATCAATTTCAATTCGTTTTCTGTACCTTTCCCTTATGTGGCCCGTGACACCAGTGTCGGAAATGAAAATGGCCCGCAGGTCGATTTATGTTGGGCATCACTGTACTAATATATTAACAAATGTTTTTACTTTTCAATAAACAACAAGGGTGAAATTGGTATAACTGTATATCTATTTTTAAGTGTAACTGTATTCTTAAGTCTATTTACTTTACCAAAAATAAAAACTTATTGGTGTGATTAATATCTCAGCCAACCCATACCCTCATGTGTTGTTGTTTTAAACTTTTTATAAAAAGCCAGTCAAGGAATGTATTTTATAAAAAGCTAACTTAAGTCTGTTTTAGAGAATACTTCCAGTTGGCCCCCTTCAGTTGTAGAGTGACTATGGTTCATCTCAAACACTTTTTCATGTAGCTTTGGAGCCCTATTTTGGAGAGACATTCCCGTCCACAAATATTGCAGGTTAAGGTGACTTTCAATTAGGTGGTAGAGGAGCTGGCCATTTTTCACATGGCATGCTTTTCTTCCAGAGCTGAGGCCCATGTTTTTTTGCTGTCCCTAGTGAAGGCTAAGGCTATGTCAATGGTCAGTATCAATGTTTGCTGGTTTTAGGTCCCATTTTGTTACATCCATGTAAAGGAGGTCGGAGCAACCAGTTTTTAAACTCAAGAGGCCCACAGAGAATAATTTTCAGGATGCGATTGTCTTCCATCCGGCGAACATGTCCAAGCCAGCGCAGGTGGTGTTTTCTGAGGACTGTAAATACAGTCTGGGAATACCTGTTCGTGCAAGAAGGATCTTTCTTTCCATGTGATTTTCAAGATTCTTCGGAGAGAGCGCAAATGGAATGAGTTTAGTTTTTTCTCTTGCTTTGCGTAGGTGGTCCACGACTCACTGCTGTACAATAGCTTACTCAGAACGCATGCCTTGTAGACCTCCATTTTAGTCGCTGTAGTGAGCTTCTAGTTTTCCCAAACTCTTGACTTGAGTCTAGCGAATGTTGAGGCAGTCTTCTGTAACCATTTCTCCTCTTCTAGAGACAGGTCATCCTAAATTGTGGATCCAAGATAGCAGAATTCATTTACAGCATCCAGTTTGTTATCGTCTATGAGGATGGAGGGTGATGTTGTAGAAGGTGGTCCCATAACATTTTTTTCTTCATGCTAATTGTTAAGCCATACTCTTTACAGAGAATACTATATATATGTATATAATCACACACACAAAACCTCAAGTAAATGTACAAAACTAAACTATATGAGTAATAAGATATTCACATAAAGACTGTACACAAAAATACCTTGGTCCTCCACATTTAGTTTGTTTTCTTCATTCACCGGAGAATTCACAAAGTAACATCGCAAGAAAGGTAAGAGCTTTGAGAATGTGTCCAGGTCCAGACTTGTGTTAACTGTAATCACTTCCTTGGTATTAACTGAAGGTCTTTCTTGATTCTGCAATGAAAACTTTTTTTTTATAGATGTCTAATTAATACATTAATATGTGCATAAAATCATATTAATGTTTTCCTGGCTGAAGAATGAGCACTTATTGAATTCATCCTAGCAAATAGAATCAGAATTGTGCTTATCTCTTTGTCTTTCTTAGTGTTATATAAGTTTGCTTTTTTTTTTTTTTTTTTTTGTATATGAAGATTTTGGTTCAGTGTTTTATGTATAATTGCTACTTTAGTCTTCTATCCTGAAGGGTCTCTAAATTTAATGATTCTACTAATGGTGCTATTCTGACTAAATGTGAATATTGATTTGTTATGAATCTCACTGCACTATTTTGTGTCTCTTCTTGTTTCTAAATGTTTTTTTCTTAAGTTGAGGGGTCCCAAACATAGGATGCATATTCTTTTAACCCTAATCAAGGATATATAACATTTTAGTTTGTCTTTATTGGATTTGTAAAAAAAAATATATATTTTAATAAAAACCTTTTGCTTTATTTGATTTTTAAAAATTTCCTCTATATGAGGTTCCATGATAATTTTTCATTTACTATAACACCTAGGTATTTGGAGTTTTTAGTCCATGTAACTGATTTGCCATGACGATGATATTTGGTATTTATTTGTTTTAAATTTTTTATTACTCTTAATAGCTGACATTTTTCTGGGTGGAAAGACATGCTACAATTAGATTTCCATCTCTATAATTCATCTGCAAATAATCTGACAAATGCAACTAATGCAAATTGGTAATTCATTTATGTAAATTATACTAAGACTGTTCCTTGATGTACACATGAGTTGACTGTTAATGTTGGTTTAGAGCCATTTTAATATTACAGTTTGTTCTCTACCTTTCAGGAAATCCTGAATCCATTGATGTAATGAACCAGTGATGTTTTATTTTAAAAGCTAGTTTCACTGATTTTGAGTTCCAACCCAAAGGGGATAGGATGAATAGAGGTGTTAAGAGTAAATCAGATAAGCAGAGGTGGAAATAAAACCTCTTAACATAATAAAACACAAGAATTAAAGAGGAGCTGAATCTAAAAAGTAGATTGTGTTGATAGCAAGAGGAAAGTAGTGATTCTAATTGGCCACTAGTCAGTCAGTGGCAGTAACCAATAAAAAAAAAATAGTTCACAGTGAAATAGCAAAGAAAACCTATCTTATATGTCTATGAAGACACTTAAGATTAATTCTGCAAGAAATTTCTCAATGTTACAAAAAATGTCTAGACTTTTTTTTCTAGACTATGTTGCTCTAAAGATGTTCAGGATGGGACTACATTCATTTCTGGTATTACATCTCCCGAGTACGCTATTCTGCCTCAACGTGGTACCTGAGTGGAAACGATCATTTGAGGAAGTGATCAGGCTAAATGAATAGCAAAACAAACCTCCTGTGGGAGTGTTCAAGGGAATGCAAGAGCTTTCCCATTGCACTGAGTGGAGTAGAAAGAGAGCTCACACGTCCCTGTCAATAATCCATGCGCCGCTCCTCAAGGGAACGTTACACCAATGGCGAGTCCTGCACGGTTAGCTTGGCACAACAAAGGAAAGTGGCGGCGGTTTCTGGTGTACTCGGCCTTTGGCCAGATAAATTGGAAATAGCAATGCTTTACATAGGCATTGACTTGGATCTCTTCCAGACAGAATGGTTGTTCAAGCAGGCTTACAAGCCTAGAGCTTGAAGAGCCTTCAGCTAAGCTCTTTTGACAATCAAACAGTATTACATGTACCTATAAAGATGTTATTCATTGACCAAAACCTAGGCTAAAATGTCAATCAAAGTGTACTCACCATAACATTTTTCATACTTTCGCTCACTTTGGCTGCAACTAAATTTGGATTCAGTGATTTCAATACCAGATTCTCTGTCAGGTCCAGTGAACATTGGAGAGATAGCTTACTTTTGGCATTTCCGCTAAGGGAAATCTGAAAAACTAAAAAATGTTATATACAGTTAGGATACATATTTAGTAGAATATACAGTTAGGATACATATTTAGAAGAATAAAGAAATAATTTTGTGAATAGAAATCTCAAAACCAAAAGTGTAGCTAGAATGAAACTGTTATAACATTTTATAACAAACATAGGTTAGCCAAGAATAGTGTAGTGACACTTGAGACACTTAATCTTGGAGACTTAATGACATATTCCCCTGGTAAATAAATGTTTTAAAGTACTTTGAAGTCTTATCTAGAATGCATAGTTGAGAACTTGCATGTGTGTTAAGCAGTCTTCATTTAAAGCACAATAAAACATGGTAAGAACCTAGTTGTTTGAAATAAAACTAAATAATGAAAGTTACGAGGAGTGAAATAGTGATTCTATTCATCTGGGATTTCTTTGTATGTAGATAAGTCTGAAAAATAATGTATTTTTTAAATTTTAAAATATCCAGCTTAGGGTCTAAAATTCTTGGTGACTAATATAAAAAAAATTAATTTACCATAGTTTATATACTACAATGTATCTTAGTCATCAATAGCACTAAGAGTACTAAGTTTGTGCAGGAGCTCATTTCCAGCTCTGGCTGGATAACTGGCCATGTTTTACTCCAGCAAAGCATCATTGAAGGATAGTTGCCTAATTTAGGTATAGGATGGATTCCTTTACTGTCTAAAGCTACAGAGTGTAGTAATATTATCAACACACACAGCCTTGCATCACATCATTCTCTACAGAGAAATAAGCTGATTTAACCTTTCGACCCACATGCAGTAGCTTCAGAATAGCAATGAATCTTGAAGGGCATCCGAGCTGAGATAGAATTCACCACCAGTCATCGTGACTCACTATATCTCACTGGTGAGATCGATAAAGTCAGCATACAAATCAGCTACCTGCATTTTTCCTGCATATGATGCTATTATAAGTATTGTACTAAAAGGGAAAAAAAAAGTCCTATCTTAAAGGAAAAAAGTACATTTAAATATTTTTTTTAGCAAAATAGTTTATGTTAGTTTTAGAAACCAGTTACACAGAGACGCAGTACTTGTTACAATATACTGATAAATCACACTTCATTGAAATACACGAGACAGCACAATTTTTTATTTTAACATTTTAACCATGTATTTTGCAAAGTTTCGGCTGTCAGAAAGTGTTGAATAGTGTTAGATACTTATAAATGTTCTCAGATCCAAATAAAAAATTATGTTGGCTTGCAAACTGTATGTATTACAATGGTGCTGAATCTTGTTTGCTCTAGGGGCCACATGTGTGCAATATGTGTGTCACAGGTCACACAAAATTGTGGTGTTCAATGAATTAAGTCTTTTCTGCTTCATTCTGCATAGCGAGAATTTCAAGTGACCAGTTAAGACCTTTCACTCGCTGGATATGGCCTATGGATCATAGTTTGAATATCAGTGATACATTTGATTCCACACTGAATGATTCAAAACATTACCATCAAGTCCCTAAAATATTCAGTAGACAATTGTCTACTGAATTGTACAGGCCTGGTAGTTATTTAGCATTAAAAAAGTCTGGTTCTGTTTGTTTTTCTTAGATATAAAGTTTAAGACCACAACTGGAGGACAGGGAGGATGATGGTGGTCATTGTTCAAACTTGGCACCATCCTGACAACAGTCTTCATTGGTTTCTATTTCTTTTGAAAAAATGTATGATCCTTTTGCAGGAGCATATTGCTGATTTATCTTGGCTAAGGATTGACCTGAAGATATAAATTAAACTTTGAAAAAATAAAACACATTATAACAAATTATACTTTAGATTTGAAATTACTTCACTTAATAAATAATTATTAAATGTAGAAATTCATTTAATCCAAACTCTTTACTATTTTTCTTACCTAAGTTAAAGCAGAGGTCTTTATTTTCAAAGTTAGTCTCCTGTACACTATTTGACAGCTTATTGTTATCTAGGTAAGTTGGAAGAGTTACATTTTAGCTTTTATTATTGAGCCATAAAACCCTGGCTTCAGATCTGAAAATTATAAATATAAATATTGATTAGATCAACAAATTATTTATTTTTTAATTTTCTAATTTCTAACACAAAAACAGTCATAAATCAGATCTAGATAATGCTGTAATGAAGGAAATCAACATTTAAAGCTAAAATGTAAAAACAGTGTACCGGTAACAAATCAGATCAATCAGTCTATGTGCAGACTAATATTGTAATGAAAGAAACCAACAGTTAAAGCTCTTACTTAGACTTAGACTTAGGTCCTCCCGCGCCGTTCGGCGCATTGGGCGGCAAGCTGTCTCCATAATGATCTGTCACTGGCAATGTCTGAAGCCTCTTCCCATCTGGTGTCCACTGTTCTGAGGTCCTCCATGAAGGTGTGTCGCCAGGTAATACGAGGACGTCCCTGTTTGCGCTTTCCTCGTTTTGGCTTCCATGTTATCGCAACTCTTGGTGTGCGTAATTCATTTTGACGTAGAACATGTCCCGCAAACCTCATGCGACGCTCAGTCACAACCTCACTAAGTGTTCGACTCCCAGTTCGGCAAAGGATTTCCTTGTTTGAGATCCGGTCTGTGTATCTGACTCTTAAAATCCGTCTCAGCCATCTCTGTTGAGCCACATTTAGTCTTTTCTCAATTTTGACAGATGACTTCCACGTCTCACATGCATATGTAGCAGTTGGAATGACGATTGTGTTGAGAAGGTGTATTTTTGTCTCGAGTCCAATGGCTTGGCTAGTCCAAATAGGCTGCAGCCTTTGGAAAATGCTCCCTGCCTTTCCTATTCGGCACGCTACATCATGGTAAGCGTCTCCATCATTTGTTATGATGCTGCCAAGGTACGTGAACTTGTCCAGCTCTTCAAGCTTTGACTCGCCAAGTCTGACGGGGACACCCTTTGCCTTATATCCCACTCGCATAATTTTAGTCTTATCCAAGTTTATGCGGAGGCCAATTTTGGGTGCCTCTCTGTCTAGGCTCTCCGTCATTTCTTGAATGCATTTATTTGTAGCCCCGAGTAGTGCAACATCATCAGCAAAGTCCAAGTCCGTCAATCGGAGTTGTTCATGCCATGGAATACCAAAGGCAGTCTGGTTCATTGCTCTCCTCATTATGTAGTCGATGGCTAGGAGGAAAAGGAAGGGAGATAAGATGCACCCCTGTCTCACACCTGTCTCGATTGTAAAAAACTCTGTTGTTCCCTCTTCTGTTTTAATGCAGCAACTAGACTGACTGTAAAGGTGTCGTAGGATCTGGACGAATTTTTCTGGTATACCGTATTCTCTAACTATTTTCCATAGTGATTCTCGGTGGACACTATCAAACGCTTTTTTGAAGTCCACGAAACTGATCGTTAGCCGTTGTTGGTACTCAAAACTTTGTTCTATGATATTTCGTAAAACGAAAATCTGCTCTGTACATGATCTGCCTCTTCGGAAACCTGCTTGTTCTTCTCTGAGCCTTTCATCTACAGACTGTTGAAGCCGTCTCAACAAAACAGTGCTGAAAACTTTGCCTGGGACAGAGAGGAGAGTAATGCCCCTCCAGTTGTTACAGTCTGCCAAGTTGCCCTTTTTTGGAAGCTTTACAATCACTCCCTTTTGCCAGTCCTCTGGGACTTTTGAAGTTCGCCAACAGAGATTTAAGAGATCAGTCATTCTGTTAACAATGCACTGTCCCCCATATTTTAGCATTTCTGCTGATATCATGTCTAGTCCTGGTGCTTTGTTATTATTTAGCACTGCAATGGCCATGGTAACCTCCTCAGCAGTTATTGGGTCTGTCTTGACCTTGAGATCATTGTCTGGAGAGGGGTCCTTGAATATGTAAGTTATGTCTGGCGACAGTTGGTTAAGGGTCTCTTTAAAGTGCTCTACCCATCTTGCATCCTGTTCTTCTTTCGTTAACAAAGTTTTGCCTTGCTTGTCTTTTATTGGTGCCCCATGTCCACTCTTTGCTCCAGTGAGATCTCGGACAATACGATGGAGGGTTTTTGTGTCATTTCTGCTTGCAGCTGCTTGTGCCTCTTGTCCTTTCTGCTCAATCCAGTCCCGTTTATCTTGCCGACAGCTTCTCTTTACTTTCAGATCTGCTTCCCTATAGGCTTCTTCCGCTAGGCTGCGATCCTGTGTTTCATTTTTCTGATCTCGTCTACGTTTGGCCTCTTTCCTCTCATCTATCAATTTCCATGTTCTGTCTTGTATCCACCGTTCCTTGTATGAACCTCGCCTCCTTCCGATAACTTCTTCTGCGCACCCAATAGTGGTATCTTTGAAGTTGGCCCACTCTTCTTCAAGGGTCAATATATCTGCAAGAGCCTCAAAGCGGTTCGTTAGTTTCAATTGGAACTGTGCTGCAGTATTGCCGTCTTTAAGCTTCTCTACATTAAATGGGCGGGGTCGTGTGGCTCGTTTTGGTTGGCGTTTCAATCGGAGCTTACATTTGCCACTGACAAGGTAGTGGTCTGAGCCGATATCAGCTCCTCTGCGGGTCCGCACGTCTAACAGAGATGACCTCCATCGTTTGGAGATGCAAATGTAATCTATCTCGTTGAAGGTTTCCCCATTTGGTGATCGCCATGTTTTTTTGTGTATTTGTTTGTGCTTAAAATATGTGTTTCCAATTGAAAGGCTGTTGGATGCGCAGAGAGAAATCAAACGCTCGCCATTATCACTGATGTTTTCTGCAGAGCCATATGGTCCCATTACATATTCAAAGCCAGTTCGGTTGGGATTGATTTTGGCATTAAAATCTCCCATCAGTAGAATTAGGTCGTGAGTAGGTGTTTCATCAAGAGTGGTTTGTAGTTGATTATAGAACTGATCTTTGATGGTATCTTCTGCATCCTCTGTAGGGGCATAAGCTTGGATGGTAGTGACTTTAATTTGCTTTGTTTGGAGTCGAGCTGTAATGATGCGGTCACTGATCGGCTTCCAAGCAATTAGCGCTGAAGCTGCTATTTTAGACATGATGATTCCTACACCACCAATGTGCTCCTTGTCATGTCCTGAATATATTATTGTCTTGCCATCATTGATAATTTTTCCACTTGACGTCCACCGCATCTCGCAGATCCCAAGGATGTCCAGCCGATAAGAGTCAAACTCTCTTAAAAGTTGGGCCAGTTTACCGCATTGATTCAGGGTTCTTACATTCCACGTGCCTATAAGAGTCGGTTTCCTTGCGTTGAAAGGCTTGCCATGTATCGGGTATTGGACTTCCAGTTGGCTTTGATCCAACACCGTCATCAGGGTTTGGCCGCCCTCGCCGCATGTATAGTTTTCATTATGTGTCGAGTTTGCCGTTTCTGTAGCAATAGTGGTTTTACAGGGTGGGGTCGCTAGCCCCACGCCAAACCCTCCTCCTTTCTCACCCGGGCTTGGGACCGGCATACGGCGGAGTTACAGTTAAAGCTCAATCAAAATATAATCAAAAATATTTATACATCATTGGCCTCCTTCAGTCGTAGAACGACTATGGTTTATCTCAGAGCACACTTCCTTATGTGGCTGTGGAGCCCTATTTTGGAGAGACACTCCTGTCCACAGATAGCGCAGGTTAAGGTGGCTTTTGCTTCGGTGGTAGAGGAGCTGGCCATTTTTCGGATTGTGCGTTTTTCTTCCTTATACAAGTAAGTAAGTAATAACATGTTTTCTAAATATCTGAAATCTCAGAGTTAGAAAAGTTAAGTTCCCCTTTTAGATTTGATTTGATTTTTTATTTGAGGCACATCGGCACAATTTAGGCCATGTCGTGCCTGCAGTCCCTTAAGGACCACTCTCTCTCTAGACAACAAGGGCCAGATTCTATACTGTCATTCCCCTTTTAGACCTTGCTATCTATAAAGAAGATGATGTTAAGGTCATCTGTTTCTTTGGCCAATGGTTTACAAGCAGTGTGTCATGTGGCCAGCACAACGACCAACCACCTTAACTTTCTCAAATAAAAGTCAGGTACCCATTAGAGTTGGGTGGATTCAAGAACGCCCTAAAAATCCTTAAATTCAAAATCCCAGTCTTCAAATCCAGGACCCCAGGTTCAGAAGCCAAGTGCTTAACCACTCCACCACCGTGCCCCCTAATAAAATCTCAGACATGCCTAACTAGAATATGGAATACTCAAGTTCAGAAATAATTTAATTATAAATTAAAACTGTAGATGAAAACCTGCCATTTAAGTATGACCTATCAAAATTGCCCTCTTTTTAAGTTTTTATAGATGCTTGAATATAGAAAAGATCTAGATCAAAGATCCGTGGGCTGTAAACTTTTTGTTTACCTACCTACCTTCTTTTATTTTATTTTTTCTATAAAATAGTAAATGTAGTGCCACCTTCTTTCCTGGACACATATAGGTCCAGAAAGGTTGTCATTGCCAGAAGTGGTAATGGATATTATATTTTATAAGCACGCCAATACCTATAAAATGTTGAAAACTAGTCCAAGAAGTGTGGCTTAGATGTTGAGTCAAGGGAAACTGTTTTCAATAAAAGGTGAAGAACGAAGGCAGGTAACTGGGTCTGAACCAGTAAGATTCAGGGAGGAGGGGCTCATTAACAATGGCTAGCTACCACCTAGGAGAACAAAAAACTCTTAATTCAAACTTCTGCAGCCTTGTAGCTATTCAGAAACATGAAAAAGCTGCCTGGCCATGTGGTATGTGTGCTGGATTGCCATTGGGTGGCCTTGATGGTCCAGAATTCATACCTGTCCACTGCCATCCCCGTCATCTTGCAAGAGGTTTCGCCCATTTATTTCAACTCTGAAGGAACATCTGAAACATGTAAAACAAAGGCTTTAGGAATCAACCAAGAAAAAAAATATCAGTGGATGATGACATCATCCCGACCATTGCTAATGCCCAGGTAGAAGCTTCACACCATGACAAATGAAGGGGGGGAAGTATAATTTAAACACATATAATTCTAGACCTATGATTAGTGAAGAAACAGTATATGGCAAATCAAAACTAGTCTTGATCTAAGAATCTATAATTAAGTTCATCCATTGAAGTTCAATGATGACTTTTGTCATGCAGGGGGCTGAGGGCTTTGCACTGGGGTTTTGAGCCTCCACATGTGGCTGGTGAGACCTTGGTCGTGCGGTTTGCGGGCTGGACTGTCGTTCCGATTTATCGATGGTCCAGGGTTCAAACCCTGCCCGCTCCAATCCCCCGTCGTCCTGTGGGAGGTTTGGAATCTTCAACTCTGAAGGAACACCCAAAACATGTAAAACATTTTACAAACATGTGAGCCCGGAAAGTTTGGCTGCACAATAGGCAGGTTATTCCAGCTGGAGCTAGTGTCATTGGCCTTTGATTTTTTTCTCTGGCGCTATTCTTCTCCCAGCGATATTCTAGTGCCCCCTGCAATATGTGCGCCAGTTTTATGTGCTTCTGTCTCCCTGGTGTCTGAGTCAAAGCTGAATGCTTTCAGAGAAGCTTTGAGGGTGTCACTGAAGCGTTTTCTTTGTCCACCTTGTGAGGGCTTTCCTTCCCTTAATTGGCCATAGAGGAGTCGTTTAGGGATGCTGCGGTCGCCTACTGCGCAGATGTGGCCTTCTCATCACAGCTGGGACTGCATCGGGATTGTGTGCATGCTTTGTAGGCCCGCTCTTTGAAGGACTTCTGTATCTGGTATCTTTTCTTGCCATTTAACATTCAGTATTTTTCTGAGATGGGTCATGTGAAAGTATATATATATATATTGTCCAGGTCTTTTAGGCATAGAGAACTGTCGGGAGGATGACAGCTCAATAAATCTCTAGCTTTGTGTATGTGGAGATAACCGTCTATTCCAAACATTTTAGACATTCTGAAATAGGATGCACTAGCATTGGCGATACATAGTTACTAATGATCTTTTGCAGATAATTTTCAGAGCAGGCATTTAGGGCACAGTTGTCAGCAAATAGCAAGTCCCTGATTACTGCTGATTTTTTTTTTACTTTGCTTTGAGCCGCTTCGGGTTGTATAGGTCACCATCAAATCTGTATGTTGTATTTATCCCGCTTGTATCTCTATTTGTGAATGTATCTGTCAGCATGACAGAAAACATAATATTGAACAGTGTGGGTGCTAGGAAACAACCTTGTTTTACCCCATATGATACTTTAAAGGGTTCTCCACTTTCCTGAACACAAGCCTTCATGCCATGAAGGCATGAATAATTAAGTAAATCTATATAGATCTACATCTTATCTAGACTATGTATACAAAATCTATAGATAGAGACACATTTCATATAAATTCCATATATATATATGCTAGAACTAATTCATACAAGAGGAGCCTTTTCTTACCTAGTGACTATAATAGTGCCATTGATTAGAGAATGGAATGGGTTGCCTGAATCAGCCAGGAAAACCAAAGAGTTAGCAGAGTTTAAATTTAAGTCAATAATAATATAGCATGTATGACTGTCAGACCTGTCACTATGACTAGTATGACTAGATTCTCTAGACTGTACAAATGAAATGTGTAGGTTTTGAAGGTTTTTGAAGATGCCACTGAATGTAAGAAATGATCATGTCATTTATGATTTATGATGTCAATGATGATGAGTCATTGATTGAGTGAATCATGATTGCATGAATGACAGTTCCAATGATTTTGAATTATTATATATTATATACTATTCAACTAGACATAGATTCTAAATCTAGATCTATTTCTACAGAGTGATTAGAGACTAGACCTCTACATTAAATTTAAATGTAATAAAAAAGTAATACCTTACAAGTTACATCAGTGGACATCACTAATATTTAATATGTAGATCTAGATAATATTAATAATTAGATCTATATTGACTATATAAAGTATATAGACATATAGTAGATCTATTACTAGACTATTATAAATTATATTTTATATATTTAATATTACCTTTAGGCTTGGCTTATGCCGGCTTATAAGTCTTAAGTAACAAGTTAGTTAGTTATGCCTATGTCGCCTATGAGTATAGTATGAGCAGCCTATGCCTATTAAATTCATTTATTTTTTATATCTAGATCTAGATTCTTATATAATAAATCATATTATATAAATTATATAATATATAGGGTAATTTCCTCCGCTTTTAGCAGCGGAGTCTAGACTAAAATCACTATATATTTGAAAAAAAAAAAAAACTTACCTGCTATGGCTATGTCACTATGTGTTGGTGTTGATATTCTATAGCCAGACAATCGCACAAGGTGCATTCAATGTTTCGATTAACAATCACCGGGCAAACGGAAGCTGTCCAGGTTAGCAGTAACTGAGTAAGCACCAAGAACACTTACTAAACACGAGTTTCGATGCTAATTTGTTAATTAGCTAAATCTAAACGGGATAAATATGCAGTGGCAGTGGTTATCAAACTGTTATAGTAACTTCGTAGACCAAAAAAAAAAAATGTTTTCCCCATAATAGTCAGAAGTTTTCCGTCAGAAAGTCATTCTCATGTATGAACATGTGAGAGGAGGGGCTGTAAATGTAGGCACAAGCTATAATATTGTCATAAATACGACCATTCTCTTGGGTAGAATTTCGTATAACTATAGAAATCAAACTTTTCCGGCTTCAAACTTGTATTAACAGGCTAATATTAATTTAATAGATGATAGGCTATATATATACATAATCACGTTAGGCTTTATTGGTGAAGAGAATAATCGAGTAACGTTATTTTATATTAATCCCATTTAGCCTCTTTTATTTGACATGCATATATTTTGTTAAAAAGTTTAAATTGAATTAAAGGTGAGGGTATAGGCCTATAGTCTATAGTGCGCGGGTCTTGCATTTTCGTAAACCCGTCATAAATATAAATATATGGTCTACAAGGGTGGCTGCCTTGTCGTGCGTTATGCGCGCTGGACTGTCGTTAGGACTTGTCGATGGTCCCGGGTTGATACCCTGCCCACTGCCATCCCCGTCGTCCTGCGGGAGGTTTGGATTAGGTAGTAAATCAAAATTTTCTTTAACTCTGAAGTAACATCAGGAACATTTTTTTTTTAAATTACAAACAATCTCATCTGCATACCTACTATATAATTTTATAGAAATGATGTCACCTACGTACATTAACACATTTTAACAGCGTACTTCAATTTATGGAAGAAGTCTACAATTTTACAATGCTACAACTTAGGAGCTATATAATGTAACCTACATTGTAGTCCAACTTATGGGAGTAGCATACGAATATTCGATGTTAGGATATAATTTAAGGAAGTAGCCTACATAGGCCTATATACAATGTTAGGCCCTCACCTCACGGAGGTAACCGACAAAGATAGGGCTACATTATTAGGCCTACAATTTACGGAGGTAGCCAACAAAAATAGGGCTACAATGTTAAGCCCACAACTTACGGAGGTAGCCTACAAAGATAGAGCTACAATGTTACCGCCTTAACAGCCTTTCACTTCAAATTTTCTCACCAATATGCCCATATTACTTAATGCGGTGACCCCCAACCGTAAAAATCATAAGCCTAAGTAGCTGTGCTTTTGATCATGTTCTAAAACAGTTCACTTGATGTAAATATTTGATATGCGTTGCCAGGTTTCAACATGAAACAATTGTCATTATAGTCTTGAAATAAATAGTTCTGATTATGATTAAATTATAAATAAATAAAATTGCATCTTTGTGACATGCATTTATTTACTATTCTATTTCTTATTCGGGAGACGCGGGGATCTTTGGGTGCCTCTAAGTCCACCCAACTCTAATGTGTGGGGCCCACCTGATATTAGTTGGGGAAAGTAAATGCGGTTGGTCGTTGTGCTAGCCACATGACACCCTCGTTAACCGTGGGCCACAGAAACAGATAACTTCCATTGTTGCCGTGCCATTGACCGCAACGGAAACTTTTACTTTTTAACTTATTTCGTATTCACCATTTTTGTGGTGCAGACTTATGTGACTATTTTTTTAAGCATGACGTAGCATTTGCAGTATTAGAATCTATATTTTCAATGGTCTTAGACGACCCCTGGCGAATCGTTATTCGACCCCCAAGGGGGTCGTGACCCACAGGTTGAGTGTCACAGTCATGGTTGATATTGCCGGCTATATTTTCACCTCGGGTCAAGAAGGTGAAAGACACGTGAAACCTCTGATATAGAAAGAAGAAGTAAGAATGACTAAATTAACTTTTAGTCAGTAGTAACCTTGAGTCAGTTGAGTAGGGCAGTCACTTGAAGACAGTAGTAACTTTTAGTCAGTTGAGTCGTTTATGGGACTTGAGACAGTACACGTATTTTGATAGTTATTTTCTGTACTTAGAGCTGGATAGGCCTACATATTATTGAAGTTTATTGTTACCCGCTGTGGTGCGGACGTGATTTAATAGTAAAGTATATATATATATATATATATATATATATATATATATATATATATATATATATATATATATATATATATATATATATATATATATATATATATATTGTTACGAATCTCACTATCCAGGCTCTCTGCAAACTGCACCATACACCACCAACTTAAAGAACTTGACAATTCAGGGCTCCAAAATAACGTAAAGGTTTAATGTCCATAAATAACAGCCAATACTGTACAATTGGCAGCACGTAGAACAGTACAAATAGCTCTGCGATAACAAATATCTCTCCGATAACACCGTTCCGCCGTATCAAATCTTGCACTGGCCTCTCCGTCTCGTTCCGGGCTTGCACTGGGTTCAACAGTTCGGGACTGACTTCACACACTTGGGCTCGTTGTGTCGGACTCGATCACAGACCAAGATCAAGACGCCGTTCGTCTCAACTGTACTTGACAGTACTCCGCACTGAACCGTCGTAATGCTTCGTACAGAACCACACCGTTGAACTGTGCTGTAGTCGACCGTGTTCTGAACTCCTGTCGTGAACCCGCTTTCTGAACCGTCTTGACTGCGACACCTCCGCTCTTTATATAGGGTCCCTACTGGCCTTCTAGAACCGGACAGAACGTCGCTCGACCATTCTGGGACGCTCCTGAGCTCGCTCTGTTCACGACGCCGATCTTACTCGAACCTTCATGTTGTTAACTCGTCTCGGCCGATCGTCGTAACTCGTCACGGTTGACCGCTCGTCTAGCGCTGGCCTGGGGCGATTTGCGTCGGCTGACTACACTCACACCACTACCCCCATCTGTGCCACCACCAGGTTTATAACAATATATATATATATATATATATATATATATATATATATATATATATATATATATATATATATACACCTGCTCTTGAAGACTTAGTATATTGGGTATATCTGGTACCGCTGTTACGCGGACGTAACTATATTTCTATGCATTTTTGTAACTACTATGAAGTGCAGCATATTGTCATTGAATAAACGTTATGTCTTGTCTGCTTCAATTCGGATTCTAGTCAATCCACGGAACTATACTATTTGTGTTTGTTACGTGTAAAGTGTGACTCCAGGCAGCACGAAGCCAGCATTCTACAGCATTCGCGACACATTGGTTGTGATACAAGCTTCTACATCTTAGTGACCAGCCTTATGTGTAATACTAATACCACGTCAAAAGGCCAGTTACATTGAGAACCTCGGCTCTAGATGGAAAACAAAAAAGTATGTTGGCGCTGCCCTTTGTCACTTTTTAGTGGGCTTTGGGGGGGGGGGGGGTTGGGGGAACACTGTTTCTGAGTTGTAAAGAGCTTTTTCCTGGCGACGGTAGAGCAAGTTAAAATAAGCCCAAAGTAGGAGGAGACACTGACCGATAATGTGAAGAACAATCGAGGCTGCATATTAATTTTTATGTGGGGGTGGGGGATCATCGTTTTGACTGTTGCAACGCAATAAATACTAAGACTAAGACTGCTTCATTGATCCATATGGAAATTTGGACTCTTTTCTCACATAAAGACAACACAACAGAAACATACACATAAATAAATAGAACGGACACAACATAAAGAGTTCATTCAGCGACTACACACAGGCATTTTGGTCCTTTTCATGTTTCCTGATCAACGACTGGCGTTGATATAGTCTGACCGAGTAAGGACGAGTTTTTGTACCGCTCTGTTCTTGTCATGATTGACAGTAGTAGCCCACTTCGCGACCACTTCTGATGGAGCGGGTGGCTTCCAAGATTTTTCCGATTTTTCTTAGACATTTCTGTTCATGAAGTTCCTTCAAATATAGCCATGTAGGCGGTGTAGAATTGGGCATGACGGCTATGTTGAAATGTTTTCTTGAAAAGAATGTTTTGAATTGATTTTGTTGCTGGTCCAATTTAGAAGATGAAGGGACGTCTCTTAATTTTCTGTTTTTAAATTTCAGATTTTTATTTACACTCTTTGTTCTTTTTTTTTTTAATTCACAATTATGCCCCCCCCCTCCCCACCCAATCTTTATATTTATTATTTATATTTATTTTATATTTATTAATTATTAATTTTCAGATAAACTATCAATAGATATCGCTAATAATATAATATCGAATCTATATTTCTAAAACATAACAAAACATTGACCATTCTTTAAAAAGTAAAATAAGATGATTTTTGACAGAAAGCCTACTTAAGGAACTGCAGTCCATATAATGTAAAATATGGATAGCTGCCTGCCAGTGCCTAGTCTTATGGTATGCGCCTCGGACTGTCGTTACTATGGTTCGTGTTTGAACCCTTCCGCCGTACAGTAAATTTGACTTTGGTGTAATTATTTCTGAAAAAAATAAAAATAATCCGAAACTCGAAAGACAAAAAAGAAATTACAGTTTCTCCTATTGCTGTGTTTTGGACTTTGATTAAATACCAGTACGCTACAATACAAAAAAAAAAGTAATCGGATGGACTCTCTAAAATAAACACACAATGAACATTAAAAGCAGACCTAATTGATTTGATAAAATGTTACTTACACGTAGATAGCAAAATCACTGAACCCAGAAAGGTCTTCATTTTCCAAATCATTTTGTTGAGTCTACTGCTCTTATAGTCCTAAATGTGAAAATGCGAAATAGGCTGGTAGACTTTCTTTCACGAGATAAAGCTTGATATTTTCCAATAGAGTGCCTTTACGAAAGTTTTATTGCCATTTTCTGCTCAAAACTGATATTAAATTAGAAACTACACAGTTTGTAGTTGCGTCCTTTGAAAAGAGAAACGAATGCCCCAAAAGAAAACAAAATAGAATTGTCAATGTCACACATTAAAATTCACGTAAGCTGCTTCCGAGATTCTTTTGTTTGGTAATCCTATGCAAATCAGATTAAAGAACCTATTTTTTTTAATCGTCACAGCACCCGTGCGACAAAAGTCAAAGGTCAGAGATAATGATGAAGATGATCACAATGAACTTGATGGTGAAATAAGACTCAGACAGAACTTTTCAATAAATCCCTATACTAATGACAAAATGAAAGCAAATCAGTGTTACAAAACAAAGTCACGAAACTGTCACTAAAGAATATATAAAGCAACACAATGGATTCTCTGCGATCACATCAAATGCAAGTTCCATGAGTGCCCTCCTTTTTGTCACTGCTTTTTTTTTTGTCACCTGCCTGGCGCACGCTGAACAGTGCGAGTAGACCTAATTAAATCACAAATTGGTCGTCATTTAATGCAGTGAATCCCTGTCTCTCCCCCCCCCCTCTCTCTCTCTCTCTTTATATATATATATATATATATATATATATATATATATATATATATAGAGAGAGAGAGAGAGAGAGAGAGAGATAGATAGATAGATAGATAGATAGATAGATAGATAGATAGATAGATAGATAGATAGATAGATAGATAGATAGATAGATAGATAGATAGATAGATAGATAGATAGATAGATAGATAGATAGATAGCATGAGGCCTCGAAATGATAAGGCCCAATGTTTGTCTTCCTAGAAGTGAACAAAATCTGCTGTTCAACCAGTAACTGGCGTTCAACTAGTAACTCTGACGTTTAACCTGTAACTGGCGTTCAACTTGTAACTCTGACGTTTAACCAGTAACTGGCGCTCAACTAGTAACTCTGACGTTCAACCAGTAACTGGCGTTCAACTAGTAACTCTGACGTTTAACCAGTAACTGGCGTTCAACTAGTAACTCTGACGTTTAACCAGTAACTGGCGTTCAACTAGTAACTCTGACGTTTAACCAGTAACTGGCGTTCAACTAGTAACTCTGCTGTTCAACCAGTAACTGGCGTTCAACTAGTAACTCTGACGTTTAACCAGTAACTGGCGTTCAACTAGTAACTCTGCTGTTCAACCAGTAACTGGCGTTCAACTAGTAACTCTGCTGTTCAACCAGTAACTGGCGTTCAACTAGTAACTCTGACGTTTAACCAGTAACTGGCGTTCAACTAGTAAATCTGACGTTCTACCAGTAACACTCCACTCATCAAACAACAACGTTTACCTACAAGATTTGTGTTCTGTCCAATTTGTTTACTTTTTTAATTCAATTTAAAATTGTCCTATCTAACGAATTCTAAAGTAATTATTACTTATATGGCTATCTTTCTCTTGTTAAAGGCTGACTCAGGCCTTATGCTCTCAGCGAGAGCATCAAAGATTATGTGATGATATATTTACAACAAAAATTAGCTGCATTACTGTAACACTTCACTGTCTCTCGTGTTGCAATGTTTTGTAGTTTTCTCTAATAGAAAGCCCTTTGTGTACATTATCCTCGTCATCCCCTTCTTGATATGCCAATAGATCGTAGACATGTAAGGACTGTGGTTCTGCACAAAGTAAACTAATTGACCTCGATTTTGAATAAGCTTCTTGCTACAAGATATATTTCAGTCTTTTTCCATTTTTACGAATTTTCGTTTACACTACAGCCGTGTCTCATTATAGTCCTGCAGGAGTGTTATTAAGCATGCTCTCTATCATTTCGTATTAGTTCAACGGAGACAACTGTGTATCATCATATTGTCTCTCTATTCGTGAGTTGTCCACCTTATTAAGTCATAAATCGTTTTCTTCCGGCTGGATGTCTCCTGTCCCCTGTGGCGTAGCTAGAGTGGGATGAGAAGGAGGGGGGAGAATTTGAAAATCCCCCCGGGCCTCACTTGAGGGGGCCCCCAAATTAGTGGGGGGGTTTTACATTAAAAAAATAAATATTACGCAAAATGCAGGGGCCCCCAAAGAGGTCAAGCCCCCCGGAACCCCAAACAATGGAAAATTCCTAGCTACGCCTCTGACTGTCCCGATTTAATGCATTGATATTTGTTATTATGTCATTCACACTAAATTTTTGTTGATTTTCAACGCGTCCACCTTGTTAAATGTTGCCTTATTTATAGATAGATTGTTTCGTTGGCCTAAAGCTCTCGGGTTATCTTTTTAAGGCGCTTTCACCAGTTTGGCCGGTGCATCGCCGGGTTTTCGTCAGTGAGTCTTCCAAGGGCTTTTCACTCCAAAAACTGAAAAATTATAGGCTTACACTTTTTAAACTAAAATATACATATTAATTATTGTTTAAAGGGAAAGTGAGATTAAATTTATAAGAACTGTTTCTTTCTTCTAAAATATCTAAAATATAACATGCTTTTAGATATAATCATTCATAAGTGGATCTTAAAGCTTTTGAAAAATTGTAGGGGCTTCCACAAAATCTTGCCCTGGGGCCTCCACGTACTTAAATCCGGCCCTGGCTCCACCCGGTGCGGACAAAGACTTAATTCGAACTGGGGTCTATGTAGGCCTAAGTTATTTTTTCGTTCCTCCGTGCATGCCTTTGGAAGGGGCTATTCTTTGGGACTCTAATTTCTCTCCAGCGGCCTGTTCCCTGCTTTCATCTAAGCTAGTGAAGGCGAACATCATCATGGCACCCGATAGGCCTTTACAGCGCTTCAGCTCCCCTAAGCATGCAGTCACCCCTAGGGTTACGTCTAAAAGAGGACGGAAAGAAGGCCGAATATAAATATATATATTGTTGTAAACCTGGTGGTGACACAGATGGAGGTAGTGCTGTGTGTTTTTAGCCTACTCAAATCGCCCCAGTCCAGCGCAGGACGATCGGTCAACTGTGACCAGTGACAGTACACGCCAGTTCGGCAACGACCTGTGTGTAAATATTACGCACGCAAGTCTCGGCTATTGTGATCATTCTGAGTGGTCAAGAACGTTCCATTCGATTCTAGAAGGCCAGTAGAGACAGTGTATAAGAGCGAGTGTGTCAGAAAGACGAGACTTCACGTTACCTCGCTATGTGACCAGTACAAGGCGAGAACCAGCACGGTGTGTGAAGTCAGGCGGAGCAGAGACTAGGTTTTTGTAAAGACAGTGTTAATGCTGTTGCCAACTGTACAGTGTTTGTAATGTATTTGCAATTAAACTGACTGATACTTTGGAGCCCTGAGTTGTGAGGTTCTCTAAGTTCGTTGTGTCGTGTGGTGCAGTTAGAAGAGAGCCTGGATAGTAGGAGAGATACGTAACAATATATAAATTGAAATTGTATTGATGAAACATGACTATCATTGGCGGAAAAATAAAATTTTATAGCTCTTAACTCTTTCTCTCCGTAATTATTTTTCTCGTTCCGATAGTAGGCCTATTATTCTTTTCCCTCATTTGTAATAGTAGGCCTATTATTCTTTTCCCTCATTTGTAATTCACTATCCTGCTATGATTAAACTTCAAATATTTGTTTTATGTCATCAGAAAATGTTATATTTGTTATTGAATTATAGAAGCGGGCATGCTCTTTGACGCAACACAAATTAAAGTTTATAAATCAAAAAATCAATTTAGTGTTAATGGGAGTCAAATCAACGTTGGCAGCATCCATTAGGAGAGAAAGAGTTAAAAAGTATCATAGTTATCGGTCGATGGGACTTTTTATTTTGCACTTGCCTAGCATTGGCCTGAGATAGTCGTTGAACACTTTCTTTAGATTGTGTCAGAGTTAAGACGCCTCAGTCGGGTACTGTTAATCCACAGCAAGACAGTGCGACGCAGGGAGTCCAGAGTCAAGTCAGTACGGACGCGACTTCCGTGACCCCTACATCGAAAGGTGTCGGTCCGGGACAGTCGAGACAAGAGTCCAGTTCAAGTTGAGTACAACTGTAAAGGGTTAATTGTACAGTATTTGGATGTAATATATTACATTCGTTAGAGCATAAAGCTATAGTATTAAAGTAGCCCCTTTTTTGGAAATGGACCTCATTCACTAATCGTAAACAAACAACATTTAGCCTCTCTATCTCTTCTATACAAATTACGCAATCCATAAAGGCTGTCACGTGATACGTTTTTTTTCCAATGTTTTATCAATATTATCACGTGACTAAATGTTGTTTGTTTACGATTGGTGAATGAGGTCCAATGGAGTTGTCAAGTTCTTGAATTGTTTATGTCGTGTTAAGCACGTTTGTTAAGCAAGCATCATGTCAAGTGATAGTTCAAACAAACATCATAGAGACTTTTCTAGCTTTAGTCTTCCCACGAGTTACTAAAAAAATATATAGTGCTAGATCGGGGACTACACAAGCCAACAGTCTTTGATTGAAAGAATAATATGCAATGCAGTTGCGTAGCAAGCGTGGGTCCGGGTTGCCACGGGTTACTAAAAAAATATAGTGCTAGATCGGGGACTACACAAGCCAACAGTCTTTGATTGAAAGAATAATATGCAATGCAGTGGCGTAGCCAGCGTGGGTCCGTGTTGAAGAACACGTTTGTGGGCCTCCACACAGAAATAAAAGTGTGTGACAAAGAAATCGAGTAGTCTGTATGTATGGGTACATTGAACAAAAGACATTCTAATACCGTACTAGTAATGCAACAATTTTGTAAGTAATTATTTTAAAGCAATGTTTACTTTAGCTATGACTTCGTGCAAGTAATAATGTCTTTAAAACTAAAAAAAATTGTAGACCTTCTTAACATATCAATCGACTAAAAATGTTTTCAATTAACAAGAAAAGTTTTAAGGCTATTACGTCCGCCCCCCCCCCCATTTTACAAGTTTAATAACAATGTCCATGTCTTCTATTCCAAAGATTAAGGATGAGTCCAGTGTTTCACATGACTGCGCAAATTCAGTTGCGACCTGCATGTTTTTCCGCATCTCGTGCAGACAAAGCCGTTATCCGCCAGCGGTCTATTTAAATTTTCTTTCCGTCTTCTGCGCCTGTCTTCCATAAGGGCTTTCTTTTGGGTCTCAAATATGAGTCCCGTAACCTTTGTGGGAGCTCTCCGTCTCTCACAGAGACCATCTGCTGCCAGCTACTTTCCTCTATGGCATTGAGGGTGAAATGGCGCCTGAGTTGATCTTTATAGTGCATAAGGCACCTCTTTTACGCAGTCTTCCATTACAATCACCAAAGAAGATTCGGTACTCGGGGTGATTCGAGACACACTGCAAGGCATCCAGCCTGCACTGTCTATTTATAGTGGAATATGGAGTGCACAGACCAAAACCCTTCTTTATGTCAAGTGTCGACCACAGTGGCTCAGTAGTCTGAGATAGCTGTAGACATCAAAAGGCTGTAGGCTTTATTTTGGAGTTTCTATCTCCTAGACTGGCTGCCGACCTAGAGCCCAGTCCGCAAATCTAATCTACTCTCTTCATCGCCTTTGGCATGCGGTCGTCTGCGTTGCAATGGTTTTCACAACTAAGGAAGAATAAAAATTGTTTACAAATCTCCCAACCAGACCTATTATTTATTTATATTATATTAGACACGACTCCATCAGTGTTAATGAGTGGCTGACAGGTCAGATGTGCCACAGTGTGGACTATATGCAAAGCCTGACCTATATTGTTGATCTAATGAGTCATTGGACTTTGTTGATTAGTTCAAAGCATCTCAGTTGTTAATGTCTGAATGTTGACTGTACAGCACGAAGGACAACATTTTGTTTTTATTTACATCCTAGCATAAACATCCAACGGGACTGTGGGGGTGGAGGTGGGTAGGGTTCGAACCTTGACCATCGAGGCGACAGTTGAAAGAGAATACCACATGACCAAGCAGACAACCAATACGAACAATCTCTGGCATTTCTTCCGTCCCTTTGACTATCGACGTAGGGTTGGACATTTCACTTCACCCAAATCCACTTCCCCGGATGTTCTTAGCAAGATGTCAAGGCCGTTCACATAGTCCTGCCAACTTTTCTTTGGACGACCCGTTCTTTGTGCTCCCTTCAGTGTACCTTGAAGGATGACTTTTGACAGCCAACTACAATTGGATAGCTGCCTGGTCGTGCGGTCTGCGTGCTGGACTGTCGTTCGGATTTATCGACGGTCGAGGGTTCAAACTCTGCCCGCTCCCATCCCCCGTCGTCCTGCGGGAGGTTTGGACTAGGAAGTAAACTATCTTCAACTCTGAAGGAACATCCGAAACATGTAAAACATTTTACAAACAACAAACAACTGAACCGAACTTGCTCAGCTTTCGTCTATTCACAATATTGAGAAGTTCATCCTTTTTGCCAGCCAGACTAGTTAAAAAAACAAACTCATTTACTCTCAAAAGTTTGAATTCTTCTTTCGGCCTCAGCGTTCAGTGTCCAACTTTCACCACCATATGGGAGTACAGAGACCACCATTTATATGTAACAATGTATTACTGACCGGAGATGTCCAAACTACTAGTCATATCCAGCTCGTGACGTCATATCCAGCTCGTGACGTCATATCCGGCTCGTGACATGGTGCTATTCATCCTCTTGATACGAATGTTACAATGTGTGTTGAAGACTCGATACATTTTGTTGCTCATCCGGCCCATGACATGTGTTAGAAATTTACTGGGCGTCACTTGTTACAACTAATCCGTCTTTAGTAACAGTCGTTTTTATTTTGAGAGGACGAAGGTTTACCATTAAAAAAAAACAACAGTACCGGCATTTTTAAAAAGGATTTTTTATTGCAAATATTTTCTGAATTTAGAACAAATTTGAAGATGGTCAAATCTTGACGACACTGTTTTCTGTATTAGTTTTTACTACTTTTAGGACGCGTAGGATGTAACCATCTTCTTTTTTGAAGTAACGTTTGTATTATATAAGATAAGATTTACATACCTCTTCTTTCTCTAAAGTTTTAAAAAATTAAACTTACAATTATCTGATAAATAACGTAGATACCAATAAGTATTTTAGCGGTTGTGTAGATTTGCTTGTATAAAAATGAGGTGTATTAACACAAGTGGAATCAAACTTTAAATGATAAAGGAAAACATATAATGGCCTTTAATTAGTGTTGTACATTCATGTCGTAGACATATTTTGTTTCATTAAATGTTACGTAACATCATGTTTTATCATTAAATTTTAAACTTTTTTTTCCTATGCAGTCCCCCTTTTATTACTGTAATTCTAAAAAAAGAAATTTAATGTCCAAAGACTATTATCTTATAGTACCAATGCACTAAGCCAAGAACATGGAAAATGTAATAGGTCTTCAGGTAGCCAAAGTGTCACTAGTCTACTGAAAAGACATGCTTCAATTAAGAATCAAATATACAACTTTGTGTAATATTTCAATATTTTCTTTTTGAGTTCCAACAATAGTCTAACAGTAGGCTTTCAAAATAAATGTTTTAGAAGTATCACATGTACCTCCAGTAATCAACATTATAATGTCCTAGCACATATTACAAAGCATTTACAAGCCACAGGGGAGGGAAGTGGGCAGTGATGACAGTGCAAAGCATTTACAAGACACAGGGGAGGGAAGTGGGCAGTGATGACAGTGCAAAGCATCTGCAAGCCACAGGGATGGAAGTGGGCAGTGACGACAGTGCAAAGTATTTACAAGCCACAGGGGAGGGAAGTGGGCAGTGATGACAGTGCAAAGCATTTACAAGACACAGGGGAGGGAAGTGGGCAGTGATGACAGTGCAAAGCATTTACAAGACACAGGGGAGGGAAGTGGGCAGTGATGACAGTGCAAAGCAATATAAGACACAGGGATGGAAGTGGGCAGTGATGACAGTGCAAAGCATTTACAAGCCACAGGGGATGGAAGTGGGCAGTGATGACAGTGCAAAGCATTTACAAGCCACAGGGGAGGGAAGTGGGCAGTGATGACAGTGCAAAGTATTTACAAGACACAGGGGAGGGAAGTGGGCAGTGATGACAGTGCAAAGCATCTGCAAGCCACAGGGGAGGGAAGTGGGCAGTGATGACAGTGCAAAGTATCTGCAAGCCACAGGGGAGGGAAGTGGGCAGTGATGACAGTGCAAAGCATTTACAAGACACAGGGGAAAGAAGTGGGCAGTGATGACAGTGCAAAGCATTTACAGGCCACAGGGGAGGGAAGTGGGCAGTGATGACAGTGCAAAGTATTTACAAGACACAGGGGAGGGAAGTGGACAGTGATGACAGTGCAAAGCATCTGAAAGCCACAGGGGAGGGAAGTGGGCAGTGATGACAGTGCAAAGCATTTACAAGCCACAGGGGAGGGAAGTGGGCAGTGATGACAGTGCAAAGTATTTACAAGACACAGGGGAGGGAAGTGGGCAGTGATGACAGTGCAAAGCATCTGCAAGCCACAGGGGATTGAAGTGGGCAGTGATGACAGTGCAAAGTATCTGCAAGCCACAGGGGAGGGAAGTGGACAGTGATGACAGTGCAAAGTATTTACAAGCCACAGGGGAGGGAAGTGGGCAATGATGACAGTGCAAAGCATCTGCAAGCCACAGGGGAGGGAAGTGGGCAGTGATGACAGTGCAAAGCATTTACAAGCCACAGGGGAGGGAAGTGGGCAGTGATGACAGTGCAAAGCATTTACAAGCCACAGGGGAGGGAAGTGGGCAGTGATGACAGTGCAAAGTATTTATAAGACACAGGGGAGGGAAGTGGGCAGTGATGACAGTGCAAAGCATCTGAAAGCCACAGGGGAGGGAAGTGGACAGTGATGACAGTGCAAAATATTTACAAGCCACAGGGGAGGGAAGTGGGCAGTGATGACAGTGCAAAGCATCTGCAAGCCACAGGGGAGGGAAGTGGGCAGTGATGACAGTGCAAAGCATTTACAAGCCACAGGGGAGGGAAGTGGGCAGTGATGACAGTGCAAAGCATTTACAAGCCACAGGGGAGGGAAGTGGGCAGTGATGACAGTGCAAAGTATTTACAAGCCACAGGGGAGGGAAGTGGGCTGTGATGACAGTGCAAAGTATCTGCAAGCCACAGGGGAGGGAAGTTGGCAGTGATGACAGTGCAAAGCATTTACAAGCCACAGGAAAGGGAAGTGGGCAGTGATGACAGTGCAAAGTATCTGCAAGCCACAGGGGAGGGAAGTGGGCAGTGATGACAGTGCAAAGCATTTATAAGACACAGGGGAGGGAAGTGGGCAGGGATGACAGTGCAAAGCATCTGCAAGCCACAGGGGAGGGAAGTGGGCAGTGATGACAGTGCAAAGCATTTACAAGCCACAGGGGAGGGAAGTGGGCAGTGATGACAGTGCAAAGCATTTACAAGCCACAGGGGAGGGAAGTGGGCAGTGATGACAGTGCAAAGCATCTGCAAGCCACAGGAAAGGGAAGTGGGCAGTGATGACAGTGCAAAGCATCTGCAAGCCACAGGGGAGGGAAGTGGGCAGTGATGACAGTGCAAAGCATTTACAAGCCACAGGGGAGGGAAGTGGGCAGTGATGACAGTGCAAAGTATTTACAAGACACAGGGGAGGGAAGTGGGCAGTGATGACAGTGCAAAGCATTTACAAGACACAGGGGAGGGAAGTGGGCAGTGATGACAGTGCAAAGCATCTGCAAGCCACAAGGGAGGGAAGTGGGCAATATGACAGTGCAAAGCATTTACAAGCCACAGGGGAGGGAAGTGGGCAGTGATGACAGTGCAAAGTATTTACAAGACACAGGGGAGGGAAGTGGGCAGTGATGACAGTGCAAAGCATTTACAAGACACAGGGGAGTGAAGTGGGCAGTGATGACAGTGCAAAGCATCTGCAAGCCACAGGGGATGGAAGTGGGCAGTGATGACAGTGCAAAGTATTTACAAGCCAAAGGGGAGGGAAAAGGGCAGTGATGACAGTGCAAAGTATTTACAAGCCACAGGGGAGGGAAGTGGGCAGTGATGACAGTGCAAAGCAATATAAGACACATGGATGGAAGTGGGCAGTGATGACAGTGCAAAGCCTACAGTAGTCAGGCAACTCTATATTAGGAAATTTTAGATTTCTTGAAGTAAAAATAAAAAAAATCCTTTCCATACATGTCAACACAAGAGGCTTAAATTTCATTGAAAGTGTTGAACTAACAAACTAACATCTCTTCTTCTATTATCCTTGCCTGTTCTGTCAAATAGAAGTCATTTCTGTGAAGTAGAATGTTCTGTGAAATAGAAGTCTGTTCTGTGAAGTAGAATATTCTGTCAAATAGAAGTCTGTTCTGTGAAGTAGAATGTTCTGTGAAATAGAAGTCTGTTCTGTGAAGTAGAATGTTCTGTCAAATAGAAGTCTGTTTGGTGAAGTTGAAGTCTGTTTTTGAATTAGAAGTCTGTTTAGTTCAGTAAATTTAGAATTTCACTTATGAAAATTATATGCTGTATCGATTTTCGTTCTTATGTTTACATGTGATTGTAACTGGTCCGTAAGAATGTGTTCACAAAATGTGTGTTGTGTAGTCATTCAGTGTATTAAAGCCATACTAAGATGACATGGTTTTCGACTCTGTTATCATTATGCTCATAACACTGAGGATTGAGAGCTGCCTTACAAAACAGAAAATGAATCTTTATCTAGAGAATAAATTGTACATTCATAGAAATATTATTGGAAACACACACACACACAAATGAAAGAAATGGTATCAATATCAAATTCTGTATTATTTTTTGTAATCAATATCAAATTCTGTATTAAATTTTTCATCAATATCAAATTCTGTATTAAATATTTCATAAATATCAAATTCTGTATTAAATTTTTAAAAATATTTAACATTTACAATTTAATTTCAATGTGGAGGCGTGGTCAAGAGGCTAAGTATGCTTGAACTTGGCTTGGCTTGGCTACCTATCAAGGTGACTCTAGGTTCAACACACGACTCAAGCAGAGTTCTGTTTACTGAGTACCCGAAGGCAGCACGGAAAACCCTCTCCCAAATCCCCCCCCCCCCCTACTGGTCCACACATAAGATTGGAACACAGCACTCTGAGCATGCTGTAAGCATGAAAGTAGCACTACATACAAGCTATAATTATTATTATTATTATTGTTAATCCTTTTAGCCTATCAAGCCAAGGTCAACACTAACTGATTACAAACTTAAATTTGACAATTCAGAGATTAATAAGTCAGTGGTTAAATACAAATAAATTTAATAAAAATTTAAAAAAAGCTACAACTTTGTGCATACATCTTTCTCTCTCCTAAAAATAATTGTCACAAAATCTAGCCTTTAACAGAGGCATGTGGATGAGTGGTAAAGCACTTGACTTCCAAACAGAAGGACCCTGGGTTCAAATCCTAGTGAAGATGGGTATTTTAATTTTGGGATCTTTATGGTGCCTTTGAGTCCACCCAGCTCTAATGGGTACCTGATATGAGTTAGGAAAAGTAAAGGCGGTTGGTTATTGTGCTGACAACATGGCACCCTTGTTAACCACAATTAGTGATGTCATCTCAGTTATAAGCATTCTTGACTACCAAGTGAAATACATTTTTACACTAATAATGTTGCCAACCAATGTTCTAATATTCCTTACATGTTTCAAAAGGAATAAAAATTAAAATCCTCAAGTTTCTTTCTTTAGATCAGTAAAAAAAATCATACATATAAGCATAACACATTATATAAACTTCCATTTATTAATTTATAAAAACCACAAAACAAAAACAATTTACTGAATGACTCAATACTAAACCTAACAGTATACCATACATTCAAAACCTTGAATAAATACTTGTGTCGTTATGTGGCTTTCAGAAAAAAAAATATAAAAGAATTACAAAATTAATTCAAAATCTTGTGTTTAAATTTGTTTTCTCAAAAGGGTCAAAGTCATCTTTAATCCTTTAAAGCAGCTTCTTTTTATGAATTGAGTATTCTTGATACATGTAGTTAACATAATTAAGTATACACACATAAATCTGATTAAAAGTTTTACCAAAAAAATGTCACAGACTGTAAAGCTTGGTGAGGAGTTGAGCTAAAGTCACTCTTTATATATTGTCAAAATAGAGCTGAAAGAATAAATATTTGTTGATCAGATAATGTATAAATGTTAAGCTATAAACTGAATGTATAAAGGCTAAGCTATAAACTGAGTACAATTCTAAGTGATAAACTTAATGTATAAATGCTAAGTCATAAGCTGAATAAGTAAATTCTCAGCTATAAACTGAATGTATAAATGATTTACCAAATTGCATTACTTCAGGAACAAAAGTCAGATTATTTGCAGACGATAGCATAATATATAGAACAATAAAAACAACACAAGACACAGATATTTTACAAAGAGAATTAGATGAATTACAGAAATGGGAATCAAATTGGAGCTTGTCTTTCCACCCAGAAAAATTTCAGTTGTTATGAGTAACAAAAAACCTAAAACAAATTAATTCCACTTATCTTATTCATGGCAAACCAGTAACACAGACTAAAAATACAAAATACCTAGGTGTTATAATAAATGAAAAAATTGTCATGGAATCCACATATTGATGAAACTATAAAAAAATCAAACAAAGCATTAGGATTTATTAAAAGAAATTTCTATAAATCAAATAAGAACATAAAACTAAAATGTTTTTTAACCTTGGTTAGGCCAATAATAGAATATACATCCTCCGTTTGCGACCCCTCAACTCAAGAAAACATTAAGAAACTGGAACAGACACAAAATAGAGCAGTGAGATTCATAACAAACGAATATTCACATTTGACTAGAGTAACACCTTTAGTAAAATCACTAAATTTAGAAAGCCTTCAGGACAGAAGACTCAAAAGTAAAGTAGCAATTATACATAAAACACTGAACCATATCTTCAAATACAAAAACAGAATTTAATAAAATACTCTGAAAGACACAAAGATAAAGGCACATTCCTCGTCCCATATGCTAGGACAAATTTGTACAAATACTACTTCTTCCCTAGTGCTATTAGAGCATGGAATGGGTTGCCTGAGCTAGCCAGGAAAACCAGTGACTTGGCAGAGTTTAAGTCATTGGTTAATATGTATGACTAAATGCATGACGCGTAGGACGTAATCATCTTCTTTTTTGAAGTAACGTCTGTATTATATAAGATAAGATAAGAAGATAAAATAAATGTATAAAGGCTAAGCTATAAACTGAATAAATAAATTATAAGCTATAAACAGAGCTGAAAGAATAAATATTTGGTGATCAGATAATGTATAAATGTTAAGCTATAGACTGAATGTATAAAGGCTAAGCTATAAACTGAGTAAATAAATTCTAAGCCATAAACTGAATAAGTAAATTCTAAGCTATAAACTGAATGTATAAATGCTAAGCTATTAAATAAATGTATAAAGGCTATAAAGACTTAGCTATAAACTGAATGTATAAATGCTTAGCTATAAAATAAATGTATAAAAGCTAAGCTTTAAACCAAATAAATAAATTCTAAGCTATAAACTGAATGTATAAATGCTAAGCTATAAACTGAATGTATAAATGCTAAGCTATAAAATAAATGTATAAAGGCTAAGCTTTAAACCAAATAAATAAATGCTAAGCTGTAAACTGAATGTATAAATGCTAAGCTATAAACTGCTTGACTATCTAAGTGAGGAGAGCTTAAATTGAAATCACATTGTAAACTAGGTATTTTTAATGGATTTGATTTGCTTGCTGAGAGCCTAAAGGAAGGACTCACATATATCCTCCCCCCCCCTCTTATGTTTACAAAAGATATTGAACCAGAATGCACTGTGCTTGCTATAGGAACATGGAAGTTATGCTTGCTAAGAACCTAAAGGAAGGACTCACAGATATCCTCCCCCCCCCCCCATATGTCAACAAAAGATATTGACCCAGAATGCACTGTGCTTGCTATAGGAGCATGGAAGTTGTGCTTGCTAAGAACCTAAAGGAAGGACTCACATATATCCCCCCCCCTCTTATGTTTACAAAAGATATTGAACCAGAATGCACTGTGCTTGCTATAGGAGCATGGAAGTTGTGCTTGCTGAGAGCCTAAAGGAAGGACTCACAGATATCCTCCCCCCTCCCCTCACATGTCAACAAAAGATATTGAACCAGAATGCACTGTGCTTGCTATAGGAGCATGGAAGTTGTGCTTGCTGAGAGCCTAAAGGAAGGACTCACAGATATCCTCCCCCCTCCCCTCACATGTCAACAAAAGATATTGAACCAGAATGCACTGTGCTTGCTATAGGAGCATGGAAGTTGTGCTAATCAAAAGCAATAATACCAGCAATAATAAACAGCATGACTATTGGCCAGAGATGAAGGCTTCAATTCAGCTTTCATCACCAAATTTTGAAAACCATGAACTAAAAATGTAAGTCCTTCAGTGTTCCCAGACATTAGCAATGTAATGAACATCTTCACCATCACTTGTTCCATAAGTTTGATGGATCATTGGGTCAACAGAGATGCTGCCCATCAAAGCTTTTCTGCTTTTCTCTTAGTGATAAATCTGAAATGTTGACAAATTACCTTTCTATGTTTCTCTGCTGGCTCAAAACCAAGGACTTTACCAACAAAATAAAACTCTTCATCTAATGAGGTTTGTATGGTCTCTGCTTTTCAATAGCCATGTTGCTCCCCTAAAAATGCAAAATATAAAAAATTTCTTTCGAAAATGTTATGTACTCTTGTTTTCACTATTTTTGTCTAACATATGCAATTAAAAGTAGCCTATAGCATAACTGACATGATCAGAACGACAATTGAAAGTCAAATCTAGGAAAGTTTATACCATACAAAGCAAGATAGAAAAAGGTTGGTCATGGTCCACAAGCAGGTTACTAAGAGACAGTTATCTATTTTAGAAATAATTTTTTTTAGAGTGATTATATGTGTAACAAAAAAAAAATAAAAAAATTATGTTTCATATCACATTAACAAACAGTTTGTGACACTGTTATGCATCAATGAAGTTGCAAGCATAAAAAAAGATACTTCTATAGTATACTAGCATTACCCTTGGTTCTTCCCCCTGATTTGTTCTCAGGCTATACATTGTTTATTTTGGCTAAAAAATCTTTTTTTTTTCTGCACTTCCAATAAAATTTCCTGCATTTTATTTTCAGCCCAAAAAGCCTAGTATCAGTTACATTGAATTCATAAAGACACATACTTTTGGTGTTTGAATTGTAAGATCACCTTTCTCCCCATCCTCAAACAAACAAAAATGGTACATACAATCTTCTTTCTTCTTCCTTCTCATTTTTTTATTGGAGCATTCAGATGACTGGACCAGTATATGAGATTATTTTCACAGTGGTTTCCAAATCAGGGAACTCTCCATATAGTTTTCTTTCTATTGGGGTGTTTTGGGGCCAGTGTCATGTACAGCCTCTTGGTAAAGAGAGCAGTTTTGGAGAAGATGGTCAACATTCTCTGGTGACACTCCACATGGGCAGATTTCAGTTTCTGATTTTGAGCTTCCGATACATATGTTGTCAAATTCTGTTGTGTCTGGTCCTGATGAAAAAAAAATGATTTTAGATGTTTTTCTACTATGAAACAGTTCTAAAGGCACATCACTATTCATGATTTAGTTTATCTTTACATATGAATTTTTTTTTAATTTGGTCAGTTGTAGTGTAGCACCTTTATCTGGACATGCATCTTATACACATTAAAAAATATTTTACACTTATATTTATAGCCTATCAAGATAAAATAGCCTGATTACCACAAACAGGGAGGTGCGGTGGCTGAGTGGTAAGGCGCTTAGCTTCTGAACCGGGGGTCCAGCGTATGAATCCTGGTGAAGACCCAGCTCTAATGGGTACCTGACATTAGTTGGGGAAAAAGTAAAAGCGGTTGGTCATTTTGTTGGCCACATGACACCCTCATTAGCCATAGGCCACAGAATCAGATGACCTTTACATCATCTGCCCCATAGACCACAAGATTGGAAAGGGGAACTTTATTTTTTTTTTTTTACCACAAACAGAATTACACAAAAATCCCCCCCCCCCCAGAAAAGAAAAAAACTCTTTTACTGCTTTCATAAATAAAAAGGATGGTATATGTTATGTCTATAAAACATTACCTTGAAACAAACATTGCAGTCCTTTTGCTTTAACTGCCTACACCTTTCAATGAACAAATCCTGTTGATCCTCTGCCAACATAAACAAGTTTACATAGATATTAGCATTTCAAAGTCATGGGCCAAAAGCTCAGTCATTTTTCATTTCGATCTATATCAATATTTTGATTTTTTTGTCGACTAAATGATTTGTGTACCTCATAGGAAAACAATGGGGTCCTGGGTTTGAACCTAAATGAAGATTGGGATTTTGAATTTTTAGGGTGCCCCTCAGTCACCCAACTCTAATGGGTAACTGATTTTAGGTGGGGAAAATTAAGGCGGTTAGTCATTGTGCTGGACACATGACAACCTGCTCATTAACCACTAGCCATAGAAACATAACCTTGACATCATTTGCTCCATAGATCGTAAGGTCTGAAAGGTAAACTTTACTTTTTTTTTAATTAATATCCACTGTGCATACTGCATCCCATTACTTCTTACTTATGTACAATAGATTTCTCTTTTCCCTTCCTTGTGTTTCTTGAATCAAGTTCCTTTTTATAGGGCATTTTAATACCGCCACAAAGCTAATGGATTATATTATTTGTCATAATGTCCAAAAGTAGAAACTAATGATTTTAGAATGAGAATGAGAATGTCGATAGGTGTGTTGTCTATCCAGTATCCAAAACCACACATTTTTCAAGTAAAAATCAACAAATTAAACATATTAAAAAGATAATAAAAACCAACAGGGATTATGTGAAGGTCTTTACAAATTTCATTACGATTTGCAGTTAAACAGTAGAGTTCTTTTTATTTGTTTAAATAGATCATTGAGCGTGATACTTCAAATCTTTGGACAGGTGATCATGGATAAAATCTGAACACTTTCATTTAAATTTATGGTTCTTATGGTGGAAAGGTGTTCTACAGCTTCTGCAAAGATCAAGCTCTGTTTTATCCAACATGGTCAAACACATCCACCTTAGACAAACAGTATCCATTTCTAAATAAAAAAATACATACATATAATTTTCTTTACATATTAAAAGTAAAAGAGAAAGATTACCTGAGGTGACCAGACACCATCAATAAAGCAATATTTTTTTGAGATATCAGTTACTGCTTCGGAAACTGCTGATGGATCAGTCACTGTACAAAACTTGGTCAGTAAAATTTGAAAAGTAGACAACTCCATGGTAAACAATAAAATCGCCACCTGGAAACACAAATAAACAATAAGAGGATGTAGACACACACAAAAAGGATTACAATGTCTGATTTAAACTCAATGTGAGCCACATGAGTAGTTATAAGCTTATATAGCCTTTAACACAGTAAACATTTGAACTAGTGGCCAATAGTGCACAACATTTTAAGGATAAATGTGGAATATATACAGCTATTTTATTTGAATAAATGTGAATACTAAAGTCAATATAAACAAATATGAGACTGTGTGACAAAAGTTTAACTTAAATATTACATCCTGTATATATATATATATATATAACAACGCGATGTGTTCTTTGGAGGAACTCCACAAGGCATGTTTCACTGGTTTCAACATCCAGAATAAGTGTTGCCTCATTATGTTGTGCCCTGTTCAAAGGTGAAAAATAATTCATTGACTGTGTCCTGATAGAATGTAACATGCATCCTTGATCATGATGTTTGAGCAACAACTGTTATATTTTTGGTTTATACTACTCTCTTTTTCTTTTTCTCTTCCGGATATAGTGGAATTTAAGAAAAGAAAAAGTAAAGTACCCCTTTCAGACCTTGTGGTCCATAGGGCAGATAATGTAAAGCTCATCTGTTTCTGTGGCCTACTGTTAACGAGGGTGTCATGTGGCCAGCAGAATGACCAACTGTCATTACTTTTCCCCAATTAATGTCAGGTACCCATTAGAGCTAGGTGGACTCAGAGGCGCCCAAAGATCCTGAAATTAAAAACCCCAGTCTTACCAGGATTCGAACCCTGCACCCCAGTTCAGTAGCCAAGTGTTTTACCGCTTAGCCACTGCACCTTCCATGGAATTTAAGACTGCTTACTTATTCTCCATTTTGGCAGTGTCAGCTTGTTCATCTCCTCTATACGAAAGTGTGCCTGGGATCCATTGGAGAACAGTTTTTTTGCTATTATTGTTGAGATTTATAAGAGCTGTCTTGACTTGTTTGATAGAGGAGGCATCAGATTTTTTTAAAGATAGGAAAGAAATGTTTTTGGTATTCCTTAGAAAGACAATCTGGCTGTTCACAGGTAGATGGTTTATTAGTGTGGTAGCTGCTGGTTCTAATACTCCATTTTCTGCTCAGTGGCTGTCTGAGAGATCGCCAGTGGCTATTAACTTTTCTAATCTTTCTCAATTGAGCCATTCATTGCATAAGACATCTCCTCCGTTACTGGTGGATTCTTAAGATGAGCCATCTGTATAATTAACCCACTGGTTATTGGTATATTAGATTTCTTCCTTGAGATCTTTCTGATTGTGATAAGATTTTTTTTTTGGTTATAGCAGAAAGAGAGCTTAGGTCCCAGGGAAGAGAGTTATTGCACTGTTTAACTAATTCATAAATTATATTTTATAAGCAGTGTTTCTTTGTTTGAGATTTGTGGGTTTAAGTTTTGAGTGGGAAGCTCTCTTAGGTTTACATTTTAGTAAACCGAGAAAGGATTATTATTTCTCTTCTTTTGTCCAGAGAAACCAGGGAAAAAATAATTTCTTCCATTGCTTTGAAGGTTGTTGTTTTTATTGTTTGGAGTAAGTTTTTTGTATTACTTTTTTACTTTGTCTATTTTCTGTAGAATTGACTGCTGAATCCTATGTTGTAGCACTGTGTTCTAGAGTGATGTAGCTGGTAAATTTCTTTTTCAAAATGTAATTAGCTGATTGAAGCTCACAGCCTGCTAGGTGGTTGGTGTTAGCCTTCCCTGGTTGTCCAAGAAGTCTACATTTGAGTTGCCAGTTACACCGATGTGACTTGGTATCCACTGCATCTAGTGTGATGTAGCTGGTACATTTCTATTTCAAAATGTTGTGATTTGCTCCCAATTAATATTTCCATTTTATATCTTTTTCAATTTCACTTTTTGTTTAGTTGACTTTATAGACTGTCATTTTAGTCATACTGCCATGTAAGATCTTTAAATTAGTTGAACCATGGATTGGGCAATCATAAATCTATAAAGGTTAGTATGAGTGAAAGCATAAATGAGTTTGAATATAAACATATCAAACAGATTAAAAAAGTAAAATTTCCCCTTTCAGACCTTGTAGTCTATAGGGCAGATGATATAAAGGTCATCTGTATCTGTGACCTATGGTTAATGAGAGTGTCATGTGGCCAGCACAACGACCAATCACCTTTACCTTTCCCCAACCAATGTCAGGTACCCATTAGAGCTGGGTGGACTCAGAGGTGCCCAAAGATCCAGAAATTAGAAATTCCAGTTTTCACCAGGATTCATAGCTGGGACCCCCAGTATGGGAGCCAAGAGCTTTACCACTCAGCCATATTTAGAAATAATATAAACTCTATTAGAAATTAAGTAACTAAGTAAAGAATACCTTGCTGTTATAACTCTGCAGCAGCTGCCTTGCTAAGCATTGTCCATATGGGTCTGAGACAGCCTAATAAGCCCTGTAAGAAACCTCACTATGATCCTGTTCTACGGCCAATATCCAAGCTATCATTAGGGTTGTGGGTGGGAGTGACAGGGGCTGAGTGAGCTGTAGTTGGTCCAGTGGAAACCTTAGAAAATTGACCATCACGATCTACCCTGAGCATGATGAGAAACAAATATCATAGTGTGATAAATATAATGTTTTATAAATAAATATATTTGTTCATTTTATTTTGGTTCATGTCAACTTAGAAACAACGCTTTGCAATTTATTTTCATGTGTATAAATTATTTTGGACATTTCTTTTTACCCTTTTCTAAAATGTGTACATGTTCCTTAAACTTTCATAGGTTATTATGTAAGGGTTAGTAGACATTTGACATTCAAACAGTCAGTAATCTGATGCAGCGCAGACATAGATTGGTGCAATTAATGTATGCTGTAGTAAGTAGGCTTAAATTGTAATTTATTTATGCTTAATACAGTACTGGTATGTGAAAGCTAAAATAATGTTTTATATTTTTAGATCAATCAATTTTTTTGTTTGTCTTTTTTGTTTATTTTATACCTTGAAAGTCTAAGCAAATATCATATGACATCATAAATAGAGGCGTGGTGGCTGAGCGGTAAAGCGATTGGTTTCCAAATTCGGGGTCCTGGGTTCAAATCCTGGTGGACTGGGATTTTTAATTTCAGGACCATTGGGGTGCCTCTGAGTCCACCCAACTCTAATGGGTACCTGACATTAGTTGGGGAAAAACAAAAGGTCATTGTGCTGGCCATATGACACACTACTTAACCGTAGGGTGCCCTATAGACCATAAAGTCTGAAAGGGGAAATTTACTTTTTTTTTTATAATTAGAACTTTTTTGACATTCACAGTTAAATTCTTTTAAGTTCATCTACCTTTAGGTAATCCAAAAGACCTCCATCCTTTGCCAGTTCTAAACTGGCGGATTATCAAGAGTCAATTGTATTTATTGCTAAATCTCAATTTGATACATTTCCTAATCTTTTTTTTTAATTTTCTGTATGGAACCCAAAATGAGGCAAATAATCCTAGAAGGCTGTGATAAAATGAATTACAATTGAATAGTAAAGATAATTCCTTACCCTCCACAATCTCTGAGATTCAGCACCAAGTTGCCTACAAATCTGGCATGTGAGTGTCCCACATCAACTACAGTGGACAAAAGTAAAAAGAAAAAAAATTGAAATTCAGGCTGATTTTAAAATACAAAGATCTTAAACCAAACAACAACACACTTAGAACTGTTTACTTCTGTTGGTAAATCAATTCTGAAATACATGACAATGAATATATTGCTTTTAGTCAATGACAGTAGATCTCAAATAGTCTCCAACAACCAGTCCAACTCTTAGACTTCTTGATCAGATATTAAGTCCAGCTGCTCTGTCATCACTGACAGGAGAAAGGGCAATGGTACCTAAACTTGTAAGCTTCAGGCAAGATGGACTCAACTGTCTTGGCTGGCTACCCAGCTAGGAGAAGAAACTTTTTGAATCCAAATCTCTGCTGCCTTGTGGCTATACTCAAACATAGGAAAGGCTTTGGGAGTCAACCTTGAAAAAAATCAGGGACAGTGATCCTTAGGCTTAACTTAGGTAAAATCTGCAATGCTGTTGATCACAAACTGTATCAGCATCTGACATTCCTTTAGACACATCATTTTCTTGAGATTATCCTATAGATGATTCATGATTGAAGGCTATACTAAAGATATAATACAAAAATGTGTGATAAGTGTGATTTTCTTGACCATACTTTACTTCCGTGGTCACCATAATACTCTGATTTTCAAAAGAACTTAACTTACTAAAAATGATTCTCACAACAGAACATCTCAGTTATGGTTATACCATTGCACACATAATGATGCATAAAGCCATAATGTGACAGATGAAACAAATGTCAAAATGACTAAATAATGAAAGAGCTATTGGTTGCTTACATGCTACATCCTTTGATTTACATTTGATAATAATAATAATAATAATAATAATAGGAAATTTGTCTTACAATTTGTGCATTACACCAAACAAAAAACATTATAACTATAAGAAACCAAAATGTACACACCAGACTCACTCATAATTTACATGTGACAAAGTTTATACCAGATTGTTCTTATTTAATGATTTGACTGCCAGGGGAACAAAAGAGTGTTTGTGTCTGTTTGTCTTTGCTATCGGTGTCTTGTATCTCTTTTGTGATGGTAAAATCACAAAATCCAATCAAAAATGATGCGCACAGCATGAATTTTTTTTTTTTATTTTCCATATTTAACGTAGTCAAACATCGTCTAATCGAGAAGGTATAACGTTAAACCTAAATTGAAGCTCAATATGAAAATTTAATTATCAAACTTTTCCACCAATAGTTTTTTTATTATGTTTTTTTTTATTAGTCAATTCATGTCATGCATATTAATTTTTTTTGCTTCATTTTAATTTGAATATCATCAATGTACATACATATCTGCAAGAAAAACACATTTGATATTAATGTATTTTCAAAAAAAATTCAGGAGGTCTACCGAAAACTAGAAAACACGGCAAGGGGTCAATGAGACAAAAAAGTTTGGGAACCACTGATTTATATGAACAATTTTAACTGCCTCTGGCCTAACCCTAGGTATCTACTTTTGGCAATCCATGAAAACACTAGTCATTAAAAGTGTATGTAAATGAGGTAGAACTTACATGTTACATCTAGTCTTATTGTGTCCCTTGCAATATAATTAGCAAGTATTATAGACCATATACTTGGGTCTTGCCTGAACCACTGTTCACCATAAGAAGTACCTAAAAAAACAAACATAAAAGTATCTATTTCAGTCGCAGCAAATAAAAATCTTGTGAAAAAGCAAGACATAAGAAGAGATCAATGCAGAAGAATTTCAAGAATGGATGGCCAACACTGCAGGGGAGCCTTAAGATGGCAGGAGTATCAAAGAAATGAATTGAGCTACTAAGCAGATCACTTGTGGTTATTAACAAACTACAAAATAAGTTTAGGTTTTGGCCAACTCATTTTTTCTCATTACAGTTAAAAAACAGTCCCCGGTCATTTCATGCCCTGGTCATTTCATCCCATTATTTTCATCATCTGATTATTTTATCTAACAAATAGTAATTGCAGAAATCATGAAATGAGCAATATTTATTTTTTTATTGAAATGACAAAAGTGTAACACATCAGATAAGAATAAAATTAAACTTAAATGCCATCATATACTATAAAAATTCAACATGTATAAATATAGAGGTTATGTAAAAAAAGTGTTATCCTGATATGGGTGAAGTCAGCATTTATTAGAAAAAAAAATTATTTCAAGGCTAAAAATGATGCGCCCAATTTCAAGAAAGAGTGATTGAAAAATAAAATAAAGTGGCTTGGTCATAATTATTCTAATCGCACTTCTATTTCTCAAATGATTTTCACTACTTCCACCAAACCTTGGCCTTTGATCATTACATCATGTGCAGGATAATATTATAATATTACATCCCCCACATCCAAAAGAAGCGCTATAGCTAAGTACACACCCAGATTTACAATATATTAATAAGATTTCTCATCAAGAATGCAAAGTGGAAGAGAAAACACTATAAACGCATTAGTAACATGTCAAAAAATATAAAAAAGCATTCTGCATAATTATATTTATATATTATCTTATCTTATATAATACAGACGTTACTTCAAAAAAGAAGATGATTACGTCCTACGCGTCATGCATTTAGTCATGCATATTAACCAATGACTTAAATTCTGCCAAGTCACTGGTTTTACTGGCTAGCTCAGGCAACCCATTCCATGCTCTAATAGCACCAGGGAAGAAGGAGTAATTGTACAAATTTGTCCTAGCATATGGGACAAGGAATGTGCCTTTATCTTTGTGTCTTTCAGAGTATTTTATTAAATTTTGTTTTTGTATTTGAAGATTATGGTTCAGTGTTTTATGTATGATTGCTACTTTACTTTTGAGCCTTCTGTCCTGAAGGCTTTCTAAATTTACTGATTTTACTAAAGGTGTTACTCTAGTCAAATGTGAATATTCGTTTGTTATGAATCTCACTGCTCTATTTTGTGTCTGTTCCAGTTTCTTAATGTTTTCTTGAGTTGAGGGGTCCCAAACGGAGGATGCATATTCTATTATTGGCCTAACCAAGGTTAAATAACATTTTAGTTTTATGTTCTTATTTGACTTATAGAAATTTCTTTTAATAAATCCTAATGCTAATCCTAATATTAGATGAAATGAGGGCTTAAAGTCAAAGCCTAGACAGCACAATTAAACAATGAAAAAAGAAAAATATTTAATTGGGGATGAAATGATCGGGGGATGAAGTGACCAAGGGATGAAATGACCAGGGATAAAATGACCGGTCACCTAAACAACACACACACAAAAGAATTTTTTTTATTCACTACTTACTATTATTTTTTACAAACAACAAAACAAACACTCCTGATCCCCATCATTTTTGCCATTGTAGATATTCTAATGAAATGGCTGTCCTCAAATTCTAAGAACACATAGCTATATCTATTACACGTGCTACACTACAGCTGAAATAGTTGCTATATGTGTATATCCCCTTCAACACTTTTGAATCCATTAATAAAATAAAGCCTGCATAACAATGCTACCCCACAACTAACATAATTTATAATTTATAAGTTACATTTATTTTTTGTCTCTTTCATCATTCAATCGAATGGCCTGAAAACCCATATTATAGATTATGCACACACTCTTCTTAGGTTTATCATTAGCAGTCTTATTTACCTACATTCTAATGCCTCCAAACACACATAATATTTTTAAAGAAACTCCCTTTCCCTTAGCAATACACTTTTTGGCTTTTGTATATTCAGTGAAACAGCCAGTGGAACAGCCAGTATTACAAAACTTTCTTACTCACAACTTAGCCAACTCTTTACTTATTGATGAACAGCCAGTATTACAAAATGTTCTTTATTCACAACTTAGCCAACTCTTTACTTATTGAGGAACAGCCAGTATTACAAAACTTTCTTTATTCACAACTTAGCCAACTCTTTACTTATTGAGGAACAGCCAGTATTACAAAACTTTCTTTATTCACAACTTAGCCAACTCTTTACTTATTGAGGAACAGCCAGTATTACAAAACTTTCTTTATTCACAACTTAGCCAACTCTTTACTTATTGAGGAACAGCCAGTATTACAAAACTTTCTTTAGTCACAACTTAGCCAACTCTTTACTTATTGATGAACAACCAGTATTACAAAACTTTCTTTAGTCACAACTTAGCCAACTCTTTACTTATTGATTTTTATTTTGTCAGTCACAACTTTAGAATAACCCATCTTTACAAACTGTCCTATATCCTCATCCTCCAAACACACACACACACTCACACTTTTATTATATTCACTGAGGCAGCTTTAAGGACTTTTAATTTTTGCTTTAGAATAAAGGACTACTTCTTGATCTAAATCTAGTCATTAAAAAATGTTGTTACACACACACATGCTTTCAAGAAAGTTATAAATGTCAGCTCTCAGATAAATTTGTACAAATTGCAACAATTAATTAAAAAAATCATTTTTGGTAAATTTAACTGCTGCTATTTTGATCTTGAAAATAGCTTAGTTGTCCTAGGCTTCAGTTAAGAAAGAATAGGTTAAAATCAGTTAAATATTTGTATTTTATTATCTACGGCAAGTGTGAGAATTGATGATTATGAGTGAATGCATGAGTGGTCAGGACCATGAATTTTATATTGTTGACTGTAGATATATACCAAATACCACTTACTGACTCAAAACTAACATGAATTATAAAAACAAAATGAAATGTATGTAGTCCATGTAGGGCTTTATATTTTTGTTACAGGTGGAGGAATGGGATACTAAAATTCATGGGCCATGGGCTGGGGAGGGGAATATTAGGATGTATGGTACAACATTATTACATATAAAAAAAAAAAGGTTCTGAAAGAATCTATAAAATGTTTCAAGATATATAGAATATTAGACTTTGTGGGCCAAAAGTGGAGATTCCAAGCAAAAAAAAGCATTAAATATAGCCTATCAACTATTTTAAAATCAGTATCAAAATATTATAATCAGCATAATTCACTATGCCGAAAAGAATCTGGGACAATATATATTATATGCTTCATTGACTATTAATATTATTACTCTTACGGGATGACTGCCTGGTCATGCAGTTTGCCCGCTGGACTGTCGTTTGGATTTATTCATGGTCCTGGGTTCAAACCCTGCCCGCTCCCATCCCCTGTCATCTTGCGGGAGGTTTGGAATAGGAAGTAAACTATCTTCAACACTGAAGAAACATCCAAAACATGTAAAACATTTTTTTTAGACCAAACACTAGTCTATCAAACCTGTGTATTGAGCACCGCACTAAATGGAAAATAATCTGGATTTCTTATATATCAAACATTTATTTATAGATCTACCCTATGGTGCATTGTGAAGATATGGTGGTAAGATACAATCAACGCCCAATTCCAATCAACCATTGGATGAGTAAGTACTAGTAGGGTGCCAGGGCATCAGCATTCAAATCACAGTACACACCTTGTATAAATGTTTTACATGTTTCGGATGTTACTTGAGAGTTGAAGATAATTGACGTCCTATTACAAACCTCTTGCAGGTCGACTGGCGATAGAAGCGGGCACGGTATGAATAATATAATCATATAATCATAAATGGCAATACGCATACGGTATAAATACTTAAAATAGGAATCCGAGACCATCCAGAAGTCCAGTGTTATAAAGACTCTATAAGACCAGGCAATTTGCCTAGACAGATACATCAAAATCTAAAGGGTTGACTTCCACAAGGATCTTACCAGCTATTACTAGGTTCTAGATCTATCTAACACCAACTAGATCTAGATCTACTAACTAACTACATTTTACTACATCTAGTATCATCTACTAACTAACTAGATCTACTAACTAACTTAACTAACTAGATCTAGAACTACTAACTAACTAGATCTACTAACTAACTAGATCTACTAACTAACTACATCTAGATCTAGTATCATCTACTAACTAACTAGATCTACTAACTAACTTAACTAACTAGATCTACTAACTAACTAGATCTACTAACTAACTAGATCTACTAATTACTAACTAACTAGATCTACTAACTAACTAGATCTGGATGTACTAACTAACTAGATGTACTAACTAACTAGATCTAGATGTACTAACTAACTAGATCTAGATCTAGATGATTAGTAGATCTACTAACTAGATCTAACTAGATCTAGAATCTAGACTAGTCAAGTGATCTTTTTGAAAAGAGACGTCTAAAGAATTATTTTGAAAGGGATCCGTCATTCAAATAAAAAATTGGGAGGTGTAACTGTTTATGATTTAATTGTTCACGTGAATGACCGCTAATTTCATTGTTGTTGTTCTTTCTATTTGTACATATTAAATACTAAAATTAAGATATATAAATTAAATTATAAGTGCTACCAAGGTATAATTAGGATTATGGTCTCAATAAAAAATAATTTTAATACGAAGAAGATAAAAGAACTGTCTGCTAATTATAATAAGGACTTGAATAAAAATGAAATCTTTAGTAGGTCCTAGATCTAAATATTTAGCCTAGCTTAGGCATATTTAATATATTGTTCAATTATTTAAAAAAAATGTTTTAATTTTTTATAGATGCGTACTGAAGAGAATGAAATGGGTTGCCTGAATAAGCAAGAAAACCAATGACTTAGCCGAGTTTAAGTCACAGATTAACACAAATGACTAGATTTGCACATTAAACGTGTAGGCCTAGGACTTAGATCTAATTATCTTATTTTTTGAAGTAAGATATGTAATTTATAAGATAATATAAGACACTAGCTAATTGTAATGGTTTATTTTGAAGGAATCGAATATTCACATTTGACTAGAGTAACACCTTTAGTAAAGTCACTAAATTTAGAAAGCCTTCAGGAGAGAAGACTCAAAAGTAAAGTAGCACTTATGCATAAAACACTGAACCATTATCTTCAAATACAAAAAATATAAGCAAATACTCAGAAAGCCACAAAGATAAATGTACAAAAAGGACAAATATGTACAAATACTCCTTCTCTTTGTGCTATTAGAGCATGGAATGGGTTGCCTGAGCCAGTCAAGAAAAACAGTGACTTGGCAGAATTTAAGTCATTGGTTAACAAGCATGACTAGATGCATGACGCGTAGGACGTAATCATCTTCTTTTATGAAGTAACGTATATATTAAATAAGATAAGAAGATAATGAATCAGTCATTTTATAAAATCAAACGGGAGTTGTAACAATAGCTATGCACATTTCATAAGATCTCTAGATTAATTTTACGTATTTCAATGTAATATCAATATATTGCAACCTTTTCAGTCCTTGCGACCTATAGGACAAATGATCAAAAAGTCGTCCGTTTCTGTGACTGACAGTTAATGAACGAGGATGTCATGTGGTCAGCACAACGACCAACTGCCTTTACTTTACCCATCTACTTTAAGTATCACATAATTCAAAATCATTTTTCATTGAGATTCGAACCCGATACCCCTCGGTTCAGAAATCAAGCGCTTTACTACTTAGCCACATCAACCCTAACTCCAACCCCTTAGATCAATATATCTAAATTGAAATCTACTTAGTAGGCCTATCTAATAATAGTTGTGATTAATTTAAGGTCTTATTTTTTTAAAAAAAAGCAATAATTAAAAACCTTTATGCCCATTAGGGCAATGAATTTGTCAAGGATTAATCATTTATTTAAAAAAAAAACGAGAGTTAATCGCTCGCCCGGTAAGCATGCTACGAACCATCCCAAATATATGCCCATGAATGCTTATAGTTCAACGGCTACAATGGGCAATGCATATATTATCTTGTATATTACAGAAGTTAACTTAAAAAAAAAAGAAGATAATTATATCCTACGCATTTCTTGTGTCAATCTAGTCATCCATGTTAATCAATGACTTAAACTCTGCCAAGTCGTTGGTTTTCCTGGCTGATTCAGGTAACTCATTCTATTCTTTAATGGCACAAGGAAAGAAGGAGCACTTTTACAAATTTGTTCCAGCGTACGGAATAAGAAATGTGCCTCTATCTTTGTGTCTCTCTGAGTATTTATATCAGGTTTTCTTTTTCTATGTGTAAGTTCCGGTTTAATGTTTTATGTATTATAGATACTTTACGTTTTATTCTTCTGTCCTGAAGTGTCCCTAAGTTTAGTGATTTTACTAATGGTGTTACTCTAATCAAACTAGAAGGGACGCAATACCAACTCATTCTCAAGGATGACCATTCTTTGTAATCCGTTTTTGGTGGTCGGTGTTGATAGGTTGTCTGCTGTACAGGAGAAATTCAGAGGAATACTAGAGGTTGATCTCAGAAAGCTCCAGTACGATGATTCATTTAGTAACTGAAGCCAGCTAAAAATGATACCTTAGGACGTGACAGCCAAACCCAATAGAGACTGGTTTGATGAGAACAAGGTGAAAATTTAAGAGCTGCTAAAGAAAGAGCACAACTGCTATCGTTCTGTTCTTGCAAACCCTAATGACAATGCAGCCATTTCTCTTTATAAAGCTTCTTGTAACACTGCAGTTAAAGGTCCGGAAACTATTAAGTAAATAGTGGCTTGAAGTTGAACTCTCCTCAATCTTGCAGGGTTATGCTAACACTGGTGATACACGCTCTTTCTACGAGTCGCTTCTATGTGTCTATAGCTTCAAGACTACGTCTTGGTTAAAATCTTCCTATGATTCCACTCTTATCTCATACAATACAGAGGTTTTGCTTACTAACAAATCTTCAAACTCCTCCTCTCTCCCTTGTAACAAATCTTCAAACTCCTCCTCTCTCCCTTGTAACATATCTTCAAACTCCTCCTCTCTCCCTTGTAACAAATCTTCAAACTCCTCCCTCTCTCCCTTGTAACAAATCTTCAAACTCCTCCTCTCTCCCTTGTAACAAATCTTCAAACTCCTCCTCTCTTCCTTGTAACAAATCTTCAAACTCCTCCCTCTTCCCTTGTAACAAATCTTCAAACTCCTCCCTCTCTCCCTTGTAACAAATCTTCAAACTCCTCCTCTCTCCCTTGTAACAAATCTTCAAACTCCTTCCCCCTCCCTCCCTTGTAACAAATCTTCAAACTCCTCCCTCTCTCCCTTGTAACAAATCTTCAAACTCCTCCTCTCTCCCTTGTAACAAATCTTCAAACTCCTCCTCTCTCCCTTGTAACAAATCTTCAAACTCCTTCCCCCTCCCTCCCTTGTAACAAATCTTCAAACTCCTCCCTCTCTCCCTTGTAACAAATCTTCAAACTCCTCCTCTCTCCCTTGTAACAAATCTTCAAACTCCTCCCTCTCTCCCTTGTAACAAATCTTCAAACTCCTCCTCTCTCCCTTGTAACAAATCTTCAAACTCCTCCCTCTCTCCCTTGTAACAAATCTTCAAACTCCTCCCTCCCTCACTTGTAACAAATCTTCAAACTCCTCCCTCTTCCCTTGTAACAAATCTTCAAACTCCTCCCTCTCTCCCTTGTAACAAATCTTCAAACTCATCCTCTCTGCCTTGTAACAAATCTTCAAACTCCTCCTCTCTCCCTTGTAACAAATCTTCAAACTCCTTCCCCCTCCCTCCCTTCTAACAAATCTTCAAACTCCTCCTCTCTCCCTTGTAACAAATCTTCAAACTCATCCACTCTCCCTTGTAACAAATCTTCAAACTCCTCCTCTCTCCCTTGTAACAAATCTTCAAACTCCTCCTCTCTTCCTTGTAACAAATCTTCAAACTCCTCCCTCTTCCCTTGTAACAAATCTTCAAACTCCTCCCTCTCTCCCTTGTAACAAATCTTCAAACTCCTCCTCTCTCCCTTGTAACAAATCTTCAAACTCCTTCCCCCTCCCTCCCTTGTAACAAATCTTCAAACTCCTTCCCCCTCCCTCCCTTCTAACAAATCTTCAAACTCATCCACTCTCCCTTGTAACAAATCTTCAAACTCATCCACTCTCCCTTGTAACTAATCTTCAAACTCATCCACTCTCCCCTGTAACAAATCTTCAAACTTCTCCCTCCCTCCCTTGTAACAAATCTTCAACTCCTCCCTCTCTCCTTTGTAACAAATCTTCAAACTCCTCTTCTCTCCCTTCTAACAAATCTTCAAACTCTTTATTAAGTATTTACTTTCACTTAGAATAACACACAAGACAAGCAGGCTAACGCATCCAGGTCCAGACTATATAATACTGTTGAGCAGTTAAACTTATTGAGAAGTTATATATAGTTCATGATCATTTACACTGTTCATTATAATATACCCGCTGGAGTTCATCAATTATAAAGTCATAGTCACAGATATAGGAGTATAAGCGAGTAGTCAAAACAACACCAGTTTTTAATGTTCATTACAAAGAGCGAAGATCCAATATTTTTCTTAGTTAATGACTTGTTGGTGCGTTGACCCTAAATCAATGCGGTAAACTGGCCCAGGTTTTAAGAGAGTTTGACTCTTACCTGGTGGACATCCTTGGGATCTGCGAGATGTGGTGGACATCAAGTGGACAAATAATCACTGACTGCAAGGAACACACTGGTGGTGTAGGAATCATCTTGTCTACAAAAGCAGCTTCAGCGCTGATTGCTTGGAAGCCAGTCCACTGACCGCATCATTACAGCTTGACTCCAAACAAACCAAATTAAAATCACTATCATCCAAGTATATGCCTCTACAGAGGATGCAGAAGATACCATCAAAGATGATTTCTATAATAAACTTCAAACCAAACTTGATGAAACACCCACTCATGACCTAATTCTACTGATGGGAGACTTTAACGCCAAAATCAATCCCAACTTAGAATACAGCAGTATTTAAAATCATTTTAATATTTGCAACGCCATGACTCTGTTTCGTAATGGTGGCAATATCCACAAAATAGAAAGTAATAATTGTAAGTTCGGACCTAGGGAAGACATATGCACTCTGGATATTGCTATTTAGTGCATGATATTAATTAGTCAAATCATAATATTATTATAGTCATTTTATACTTGTGGTTGAGGGACACGTGCTGATAGATGGGAATCCAGTTCGAATCCAATGGAGACTAGTAATGTAATAAGATTTTAAAAACTCGATCTAAGTTGTGTCGCCTTATTCTTTTTACAATAATGGTTATAATGGATATGTAGCCGAACATTAGAGTCAATAAGTGGATCAAGTTCAAATCCCGATGTAGCCCAAGTATTTAGTAAGTAAAAAAAAAGTTCTCTTTTCAGATCTTGCGGTTGATGGTCATCTGTTTATGTGGCCCACGGTTAACGAGCGTATCATGTGGCCAGCACAACGACCAACCGCCTTTACTTTTCCCCAACTAATCTCAGGTACCCATTAGAGCTGGGTGGACTCAGAGGCGCCGAATGATCCCTAAATAAAAAATTCCCAGTCTACACCAAGATTCGAACCCGGGACCCCTGGTTCGGAAACCAAGCGCTTTACCGCTCAGCCACGCGTCTCCAGTCTATTTAAATACTTAAATAGTATGTAAAAAAAAACACTTATAATATGCTGTCATGATAACATTGACGTCAACAGCATTTCAGCTTCCCAGCACAAGACAAAGATTCATTTCTGTAACAGGTTCAGTTCAACTTCATATAACAACGTTCAGGGTAACACAATGATCTTTTAACCAAGAAGAATGATCCCCATCAACAAGGATAACAATGTTCAGGGCGTCCAGGGCAGCACCAGAACCCACAGTATCAAAATAGAACGCCAAAACTGAAACCCTAAAGAAAACAAATAACAGGGAACCTTGAAAGTAACTTCTAATCTAAAACTACAAATACAAATACGATACCATATTAAATAATATTTATAATAAGAAATAAAACTCACCCTAAACAGGGGTCACAGAGTCCTATCAAGAATAACTTCAAGCAGTGGCGTAGCTGGGGGGGGGGAGAGAGGGGGAGAAGAATAGCTTACAGATCAAGCATAAGATGGCGTATCAGCACCAAATGCCAATGAAGAAAAAGTCCACCCAATGTTCAGAACCGCTGATCTATATAGACATATATCTATTTGTTTTTTTATAAGGGGATGTTGTTTGCATACCTGTTATATGTCCTTTTATTTACACGCTATCATAAAGTTGAAGGTCCAAGCAAGTACACCATCAATGTAAGAAAGAAATGTAAATATCTGATCATAAATCTAGATCTGTCAATGAAAAGGGCATCAAGGGCGTATCGGTAAACAAGGTCTGTCAATGAAAAGGGCATCAAGGGCGTATCGGTAAACAAAGTCTGTCAATGAAAAGGGCATGAAGGGCGTATCGGTAAACAAGATCTGTCAATGAAAAGGGCATGAAGGGCGTATCAGTAAACAAGGTCTGTCAATGAAAAGGGCATCAAGGGCGTATCGGTGAACAAACAGTTGTAACCCAGTCCCAGGCATGCCCATGGTGGTGTCGTGTGAAATGCGAAATGTCCTATCTCGATGGTACTGAGTTGTCACTCTGCCCGCGACCAGAAATAGGAAGGAATAATGTATACTATAAAGCAGAAAGTAAAGCGTATGTATGTATGTATGTATGTATGTATGTATGTATGTATGTATGTATGTATGTATGTATGTATGTATGTATGTATGTATGTATGTATGTTTCATTTATGTATTACGTATGTATTTATGTGTGTCCCGAATAAAAATCAAAACCTTTGACCAATCTTGATAAAACTTGGCATAAATGTTCCTAAGAGCATGGCGGAGACAGTAGTGCATATTTAATGTCCCCCCCCTCACAACCGGAGTGCCCTAAAAGTAGACAAAAATTACCTAATTGTATTTCTATCAAAAGAGCGAAACTTTTTAACAAATCGGGTAAACCCGTTTTGACTTTTATTTATATTGGATATAAATATGTTGGCTGATTTGATCACTCTACTTCTATTTCTATGGCAAAATTATAGAAAAAAAATGGGAACGCAACATTTTCCAAGATAGACATAGATCTATATTCAGTCCAGTAGATTAGTAATACCCAAACTAAGGCCCGCAGGCCGCGGGTCATATCCGGCTAGTGCTCATGTAAGACGAAACGTCTTAAACTTGTAAGACGTTGAGACGTTCGATTATATAATCTCTATAAATGTGTGTCTAGTCTTGTATAGTGTTGGCTCCAGATCTAAAAATTAAGCACTTGAATATTTAGAATGTACGTGGGGTAAATAACGTATTCAATTAGGCCTACTAAAGGGACGTAACCCTTCGATACAGTATCTGTGAATACTGACATTACTAATATTAATGAGGGATTCAATACTAATAATATAATAATATTTTATTATAATATAATATAATATTATGTATGTTATGTATATTATATATAATATATAATAATACCAGTACCTCAGAAAATGGATGGCTGCCTGGTCGTGCGGTTTGTGCGCTGGACTGTCGTTCAGATTTATCAATGGTCCAGGGTTCAAACCCTGCTCGCTCCCATCCCCCGTCGTCCTGCGGGAGGTTTGGACTAGGAAGTAATTATCTTCAACTTTGAAGGAACATCCGAAACATGTAAAACATTTTACAAACATTTTACAAAATGACATTGAAACTAATAGTAGTAGTAGCCATACAAACAACACTAACATTTCACATGACAACAACCATTGGTTGAGAAAAAAAAACTACGACCCTTTCAGGAGGCTAGAGATTGTACTTCAGACTACCTAAAGAGATATGAAATTAAAATGGTTAATTGTAACATAAGGGAGGATGAGTGGTCTCAAATTTGTCCAAATCACAATCAGACTGTACAAAATGGCGACCAAATTAAAAAAAAAAAGGAATTGCTGAATGCATATGGACACAATGCCAGCACATTTAGAAAAAAAGTATTTTGAAAACACACGGTCCAACCAAACAGAACCACAAACCACTATAAGCTAGGAAGAAGACTATTTTAATAAATGGATAGGATTTGAGAAGATTGACAGTACCTTTGAGATAAGATAAGATAAGATGAAAATTCAGTTTGACTACAATAGACAACCTCAGCGTAACTACTTTACAAAAAAAAATATAGATGCAAATACGAACAACATTCACACACGAAACACATACACACTCACAATCAACGCTTTATGAGTTTGACTTATATGTACTTCTCGATGATCTTGTAACATTCTGACCGATAGTGGGATAAAGGAGTTTTTAAATCATACTGTTGTAGTCCTAATGGAAAGGAGACGACCACTTCGTTCAAGGATTAACATTTTTTATATTGGTTGACAACTTTATAGCTAAATGTGACCCTCAATTACAATCATTTATCAAAGATGATATTACTGAGATAATAAGAACATATAAAAAGGCATATCCCAGTAACCCTTTTTCTGTTAAAGATAAAAACAATATTGATTTAGTGGGATACACACAGGAAAACAGTGCAATCGATGGGGATAGAAGTAGGGATAGCCAACATTTTAGATATAGCAATAATAGAGATAAGTCAAACAACAGGGAAAAAAACATGTTATAGATGTGGGAAAAAAGGACATATGGCTATGAGATGCAGGGGAACACAAAACAGGTCAAACAGTAGGAATAATTATAATAGATCAGGTAGTGCACATAATTACAATAGGACAGATAGTAGAAATAATTACAGAGCAGACAGTTGGAATAGGTACAGCAATTACAATAATAACACATACAATAGGAGTAAAAGCAGGGAATTTAAAAATAGAGATTCTGACAGAGTATTTTTTGTTAGGGAAAACAAAATAGCCTTCTACCCAGCTTTTATAAATAATCTGCTAATTAAAGCAATCCGAGATAGTGGCTGTAACACACTCGTGGTTCGTGCTGATTCGATTCTTAGTATTATAAAGGTTACACCAAGAAAGTGGAGTTAGCAGATGACAGTGTGAAGGGAGTATTTAAAGTGTTCACTGGGACACCTTTTTACACTGGTCATTGTGAGGGAGTAGCCATGCCTAACATGAGACATGATATGCTGATTGGAAACTTAACAGGCTTGAAGGAATCCTCAAGACAAGAAATTAAATCATGGGAAAAGAAATATGAAAGACTAAAGCAATACAGTAAGGCTGAAACAGAAAATGACATAAGTAATATGGTAGTAACTAGGTCTAGGGACAAGCCAAAAAAAGAAATACAGGAGTCTATAGTTATAACTGAGGAAACAGTTAATTGCAAAGAGGACAATGAGAATGAAGAAGAAATAATAGAAGTTAAAATACAAAATCAAGAACAGGATGTAACACAAGCAGGACAACAGAAAGATGGAACTAAGGAAATGAAAACAGAAGAATTAAAAGGAATATATAAATTGGCCCAAGAACAAAGGCAGGATAACATAATTGGCAAAAATTTATGATAGAATTACAGACAGAAGAAATAATAATCCTATTGAGACATTTGTCATAGAAGAAGAAATACTGTTAAGGAAAACAAAATAAATGGTAGAGAAATAAAACAATTAGTCTTACCACAAAAGTATTGGAAGGATGTCATGATTTTGTCACATGATAGCAATTTAAGTGCACATGGGAGTTTATAAAGAAATGTTTTAGAAATATAGCAACACAAAGTGTTTTGGCCTAAAATGAAAGTAACTCTACCAAAATACATAAGATCATTTGATATGTGTTATAGAAGAGGACTTAAGGGTAAAGCTCCATTACAGTCAATGGATGAACCAAATAAACCATTTCAAAAGATAGCAATAGTTCGCTTATTATCATCTTTCTCAAAAAAAAAAAAAGGAAAGATAGTTCACTTTTCCAGGTAGCTTCTACATTAATAGCCCAGTTTATAAACGTTGAAGGTCATGGTACCAATCCATCAGAGAAAATATAAGAGCCCTAAAGTAGGTAATGATAAATTTTTAAACCCTTTTTTTTTTTGGAAGGGATGATTTTCTCCACTTTGTGCTGACGTTTTGGCGGGCCGGATGGAAACACATCGCGGGCTGTATCTAGCCCGCTGGTAGTATTTTGGGCATCACTGATCTTTGTTATCATGACGATTTTATCATCCACATCATTATCGAAAATGCTTGAATTTAAGAGGCTTGCGTCCATATATAACTTTCGATCATGATAGTGACCTAAAGCTTAAAAGAATTCTCTCTCACACACACACACACACACAAGCACACAGGGGCGTAGCTAGGAATTGTCCATCATTTGGGGGGGGGCGGGAGCATGACCTCTTTGGGCCCCTCTGCATTTTGCGCAGTATTCAATATTTAATGTAAAAAAACAATCATTTGGGGGCCACCTCATGTGGTGGGGCCCGAGGGGATTTGGGCTACCAATGAAAAGGGCTCGAGGTTCAACACCAAATTCAAACTGAGTTGTTTTTACTGAGTGCCTACAGGCAGCACGGTAAAAGATTCTCCCAGATACCCCCTCCCACTGGTCTGGGCATGCTATAAGCATGAAGGTAGCGCTATATAAAAGCTATAATTATTATTATTATTATTTTTACAGGCGTAACTTCAAAAAATAAGATAATAATGTCCTACGCATTTTATTAGTCAATGTAGTCATGTTAAAAATCGTAAAATTTTAAAGTCGCTAATTTGTTGGTTTTCTTGACTGATTCAGGCAACCCATTCCATTATCTAATGACACAAGGGAGGAAGGAGCACTTGTAAGAAATAGCCTCTATCTTTGTGTCTTTCTTGGTATTTCTTTAATTTTTAAAAAATTCATCACATGGAATGTAGACCAAGAATTTTGCCTACACAATCTTTGCCCATTTGTGGTAATTAGCGAATAACAAAATAGTCAATTACCCTACCATATTATAGATCTTTAACGCGGTTTATGTCATTATGCATAATTTTATCAACGCACAGACTTCTTAATTGTTGTAAGACACTTAGAACTCTCTGGCTCACGGAAGTTCGCGTCATGGCTCCTTCTGCCTGTCTGAAAAAAACTGTTCAGTCTGGGAAAGATCCATTTTTTTAAAACCCTTCTCCTTCTTATAAAATACAGTCGTTACTTCAAAAAAAGATGATTACGCCCTACGCACTATGCATCTAATCATGCATCTTAACCAATGACTTAAATCAGTGATGCCCAACCTAATTCAAACTGCGGGCCATTTTAATTTCCGACACTGGTGTCGCGGGCCACATGACCAAAAAATGTTAAAAAAAAAAAATTGACCTGAAACTATTTCATTAAAAACTTTTGGATCTAGTAATTACATTAATAATTTGGTATATTTGAAGTTTAACCTTAATCTATTTGTTTTCTACGTGTCTGGAAATGGCTTTAGTTCTCTACTTAAATTGTGAGCAACTTAGTAGTTAGCCTCGCCATTAAGTCATGTTCTTGTCTCTTTTTATTCCCATGGATCCTCCACGTCATGATTGTTTTTTGATGCTGTTGCTATATGTTGTGTATTGAAACAGCTTGGCTTTCTTTATAAAAAAAAGTTTGTTGGCTTATTTCCATGTTCCACAAAAAAGATTCGTTCAATGGTTCTGGTAGATTCTTAATTTCCTTTTCATAAAGACACAAATGTTAAAGCTCTTGTGTCACCGAGTTATTTTATATGTTATGAATGTGGCTGTGGTTATCAATGTAGGCGTGGTGGTGACATTGGGTTCTTGTTACAAATCACTGAATAATGAAATGACGCTGGGTGTAGCAGATACAATAAGTTTAATATAACACCACATAGTGAATACACCATACAATTCGACCCAGGAATGGTCAGTATTAATCCAACAGTAATATACGAATATCACAACTTAGTACTTATTCTATAACCAACTACTTTAAACATCTAACTCTACTGCTTATATCTGAAGTGACTCAATACAAGTGCTTGCTACAAGATCTCTATGTGGACTGACTGCCTTTAACTCTCTGGTTCACCTAAGGTCAAAAGTGTTCACCTTAGTGCAACATGGGTTGTGAATAAGATTCACAATATGGAATTAACATACACAATACAGAATTAGGGTTTCTACTCTATGGCACCAACTTTGAGGTGGTGACATTACCTATCACCCCCCTTTTGAAAAAAATTTTGAAGAAATTTTTTTCAGCTTGACGACATAATTATCATAAGTAGGATCAATTGGAATTCTTGGGGTCTATCAAATGTACAATTGCAGAGTTCAAATAGAACTACAAACTTCAAATAAAATATATAATATGACAGTGTTACACAAAATATTTGCTTAATCAAAAAAAATTCATACAAGGGCAAAATTCTCTAATTCATCATATTCTTGTAAGGCAATTCAAATAATTGTCTGAGTCAAATACTTAACCTCTCAAATAATTCTTTACATGTAGTTCTAATATATACATCAATATTCAAATGTGTTCAATATTTACAAGTCTTCTTCATAATAATATGTGCAAAGTGTGACAAAAATTTCAATGACAATCTCCTATGTCATAATGTGAAAAATTAATACAAGTTTTTTTATTCACAATATCTATTTATAAAAAATCTTTGACACTATAGAAATGTTAGAAGTCTGTTTTTTTTTTAACACCAATAGTACAATATGTACAAATCATGTAGAAAATGTTACAAGTAAGTCTCAATATGTAAGTGATAAGTATAGAAAAATTCAAAATATGTGTCAAAATTCAAGATTAAATTGCTTAATGATCATTGTTACAAATTCAATGTATCTGTTTACTTCAATATGAGGTTTGACATCTCCATAAAAAATTGTTGTGCATTAATATTACACAAGTAAATATGTATGATTCAAGTATCAAAATATTGGATCAAAAGTATGAACATCAAATCAAAATAAATATCTTTCATGGTGCTTGTTGCATGCACCTTATGTTTCAATTAAGTATTTCTCCATATGACAGTTCAAATAATTTGTAGCTAGTAATGGCAAAAGTTTAATGTTACATTGTTTATCAAATAATTATTGTGTACAAAGTTCAAAAAACTCTTTTGTCAAAAAAGATTCAACTGAGAAAATGTGTCAGTTGTGATACAATCTTTGAGTTTACATTAATTTGTTCAAGCATATATATACAAGCATAACATCATAATGGTTTAGTTGTATTTATTTTAATCTGTTGTGAAAAAAAATGCAAGTCCAATTTAAAAAATAATATCAAGTGTCTCTTTTAGTACTTGAAATATCAAAAAGTTTGTACAACAATCTTCTTGTTTACATCAATGATTGTTACAAAAATTATAGTCCATAAGAATAGTTTGACAAAAATGTTTTCAAAAAAATACAAGTGTATGTCAATATTTCATTACACTAATTGACATTGAATAAATAAGTTACATTATGAATCAATCTCCTTTTTCAATAGTATTGAAAAATGTGACTAAGTTATATAATTGTGATAAATGACATAGTAAAAAAAATTCCAATCTTGTTTACAATAGCTGTAGAAAAAAAAATTTGTCACAGTTGTTCTCAATACAATGAGAAAAAATAATGTTTACATTGTATGGAAAAAAAATTAAGCTAGGTACTGAATAAGTTTGGAAAAAATTCAATGTTTGTTTACATTGTTGAGTACAAAAATGTTATTCTTGTTGACAAAAGAATGTGAAAAAATTGTTGGTTACAATGTAGTAATCAAATTCCAAAGTTTGTTTACAAATAGAGTTTTTTTTTTAAAAAATGGTTTCTAGTTCAATGTTTAAAAATAGTACTCATTGTTTACAAAATAATGCTCAATGTTCACAACATAATGCTCAATGTTTACCAGATGCGATGTATTAAGTCAACAACACTGATATTAATTGTGAGTCCTTTAATTGGTGTTCCATATATTTTATGTAATAACTCTTTGTAATGGCCAAAGTTTTTTATTTGTACCCACATTGATTCTCCAAGTTCTGGATGTTTCCAAACTTTTTTATATCCAAAATCACAAGTTATATCTTGTACTATTTGAAAAATTTCTTTCTGAAAATCAGAATCAGACAGGTCATAAAACCATATTGTTTTATGTATTACTGGCTTTTGATGCACTTTAACTTTTGGATAAGATCCAATAATTACTGGACTGATAGTATTTTCAAGTACTACAACTTTTATTTTCCCTTTTATAAATGGTGATTTGATTTCAGCAATGGCAGTTTTACATTCTATCTTTCTAGAGTTTGGTAAGGTTACAATGGCTATATCATTCAAATAATCTTCTTTTTCTACTAAATTGGGCTCTACAAAAGTGATTGTGGATTCTTCATCAACTATGCATACAACATCCTGATAATTGACTTCTAGATCATATACTTCTATCTGTTTGCTATTTTTAAATGTCAAGGCTAATATCTCTTCTGTTATTATTATTTTAGGTGAGCTAGTGTTAATGTCATTTTGTATTTCTTGTTTTTTAGCTTTATCTTTATCATCTATTTGTATTTCATCTGTTTGTATTTCACTATCATTTGTTTGTGTGTTAATTGTTTGGCAATCTTTATTTAGTTTAGATGCTTCTGTTAGCAAGTGAGTTTGACATTCTACATCTATTTTATTTGCATTTGTAATTGACTGATTATCTTTAGTTGCTTCATGTATACTGACATTGTTGTAATCATGTGAATTAGTAGTTGATGCTAACTCAATGTTTTCTTGATTCACACTATTAGCCCATTTTACTAAGGCATCTTCTGACAGTTCAACTATATTCTCTATGTTCCCTATAATTAATTCTTCAGCTGGGTTGTTCATTACTATGGCTTTGTATTGACCCGTGAACCATGGTGATTCAATGAAAACTAATGCTGTTTTACATACTTCCCATAAGTCTTTATTTGCATAAGTCAGTGTGACCTTGTCTTTTAGGATCTGTTCAGGTTTTACTAGTGATTTCTTTACAATGATTGAGGTGCAGCCGCTGTCACGTAATGCATATACCTTAATGCCATCCACATAGGCAGGATACACTTTTAATTTGGCTACCTTTGTCTGTATATATGCTACTGTTTCATATTCTATTGGTGTTTCAGTTGCTACAGCTGCTATGTTTTGTCTGGTATGATTGTTATAGTGGTAAGTATGTTGTCTATCTTGAAATTGATCTCTTCTAGACATTCTTTTGTTTTGCCATCTTCTGTTTGTTTGATGTGATCTACTGTTAGTTGGACTGTAGCTTTGCCATGTTCTTCTGTTAAATTGTTGTTGATAGGATCTATTGTAGTTAGGACTGAAGCTCTGGAAAGTTCTGTTATCTCTTCCATATTTATGGTTTCTATTTACATATTGCTGTTTTTCTGATGCCATTCTCTTTCTGCACTCTGCTTTGGTGTGACCCAATATGCCACAGAAAAAACATTGTATGCTCTTGGCATATTTAAATTTATTTGTAGTTCTTGGATGGTTTTCTGTCACTGTTGCAGCTACATTGTACAATTCCCTTTTGTCAATGGTGATGTTTGGGTGGGAGTCCTTGTATGTTGTTAAGTTTGATATCAATTCAGCTTCATTTTTTATTTTTCTCTCCTTCAGGAATGAGAATGCTGCATCTGTAACATTTATTAACACATTCTCAATGAGAAAAAAATCTAAGATCTGTTTGGGGTCATCTAAGTTACAGTTTGCGAGTTGTAGCCACTTTGTCATGTTCTGGCGCATGTCATGTATTGTTCTTTTTAAATCTGTATTCTTTGCTAGTTTTATTTCTCTAAAAAGTTTTCGATAGTGCTCCTCCGTTTTGCCAAAATGTTCAATTAGTCTTTGTTTTACTGTGTTGTAGTCTTTTCTTTGCTCCATAGTTAGTGTGTCGATGATGTTTAGTGGTTCACCTCTTAGGTTAGCTAGCAGTTGTTGAGCCATTTGTGCACTATTCATATTTGCTGTTTGACAGATGTATTCAAATTGAATAATGAAATTTTCCAATGTGTCTTCTTTTGGGTCAAAGTTCCTAAATTTGCTATGATACTGATGATGAGATGAAGTTTGACTTGCTGAATTGTCTTTATTTTCTTTTGCTAGTTTTGCCATTTTTTCTTCATGTTCTTTTAATTTTATTTCATGCTGGCGTTCTTTTTCTTTCTCTAAGTTTTCTTGTTCTTTCTCTCTGAGTCTTCTTTCATGTAGCCTTTCTTCCCGTTGCTTGTCTTTTTCTACTCTAATTCTATCTATTTCAATTTTAATGAATGCAGCTCTATCATCTTCTTTTAACTTTAGTTTATCCACTATCTCTATTAGTTTTTCATACTCAGCCATTTTCAAAGATTCAAATTAGTAATATAGTTTAGTAATAGATATGTGTACACTAGGTAGTTGTAAATGAATATTGTACGATAAATAATTATTATAGCTCAAATAGTAATTGCAGGTAATAGTAGATATATATTTTGTGCGAAACAATTGAGGTTATGAGGTATCTTAAGTTATTCTTGGTACTTTGTCTAGTTCGTAATGTAATACTTTACTGATCAATTATATGATTATGTATTTCTAGTATCTCCACTTGCAATGTAAAAGTTTATTGCAACAAATAATTCACAATTATGTGAGCCTTATTAGTCTGATAAATAGTGATCAATGTATCAATAGTATCAAAATAGTTCAATGTTCTCAAAGTATATATTATATACAATCAATCTTGTCACAATCTCAAATCAAAATATATCCCATAGTGTATCAAGTGTGTAGTGTAGTGTTGATAATAATAAAAAATAGGTTGAAATAAGAAGTAAAATAAATATATATATTAATAAGTAATTAGACAAACATAAATACACTATAGATACTAAACAGTCTGCTTTAAAGAGACATTACAAGATAGTAGAAATAGTAGACAAAAGAATTACAATGAGAAATAACTATGACGCAAAAGAAATTCAACAAATGTAAACAAGACAATATCAATACAAGAGTTTAACAATATGATAGATACTTGACAAAATACAAACTTAACTAATACAGCTATACGATCAAGTATTTACTTTATCTAAAGAGTCCCTACCAATACCTGGATGCTTACTTGAAAAAAAATATAAATGCTCAGACTCAATAGATAATTAAATTTAGTCCCTAAAGTCAAATGTATATATAAATACAAATGTAAACAATGAAAAAAATTGTGGTGTAGTTCAAAGAGAACTAATCAATATTGATAATACTAAGGGTAATTAAAGTTACTTCCCTTAAATATTCACTTGATGCTTGACTTGTACATAAAGTTCCGGTGATGCTCCACATAAAATATGTCCACAGTACAGTTCATAAGTAATCCACTTGCTAAATCCGCAGCACAATGGTACAGTTCATAAGTAATCCACTTGTTAAATCCACAGTTCATAAGTAATCCACTTGTTAAATCCACAGTAGAATAGTACAGTTCATAAGTAATCCACTTGTTAAATCCACAGTTCATAAGTAATCCACTTGTTAAATCCACAGTACAATGTTACAGTTCATAAGTAATCCAATAAATACTTCAGATGTTTGACAGGTAATCCATTTTCATACAGTTGCTGAAACAAATATAAATAACTAAAAATGACCATAGGTAGTGACGACAAGAGAGGTCTAAGAGTAAGAGCGCTCTCTTATTAAATGTGCTGTTAGACAGCGACAATAGGAGTGTGTCAGTAGAATTATGACGAGCACTCGATGTAGATGATTCTTGAATATGTCAGCTACTTCGACTGACCATATATCAGCTGTCTTCAAACGATGACTTGAATGACTTGTAGTACTAGATTTTCACCCACACCGGTTGTAGTATCACGGTTGTCTTAGTTTCACCCACACAGGTTGTCTCAGCATATCATGTTAAAGTGACTTTGAACAATGCTGTCATAAATGTCGTTTTCGGCCGCTTCTGACACCAAGAAATGCTGTTTGCTGACACTTCTGACACCAAAATGTCACCGCGTTATTTTATATGTTATGAATGTGGCTGTGGTTATCAATGTAGGCGTGGTGGTGACATTGGGTTCTTGTTACAAATCACTGAATAATGAAATGACGCTGGGTGTAGCAGATACAATAAGTTTAATATAACACCACATAGTGAATACACCATACAATTCGACCCAGGAATGGTCAGTATTAATCCAACAGTAATATACGAATATCACAACTTAGTACTTATTCTATAACCAACTACTTTAAACATCTAACTCTACTGCTTATATCTGAAGTGACTCAATACAAGTGCTTGCTACAAGATCTCTATGTGGACTGACTGCCTTTAACTCTCTGGTTCACCTAAGGTCAAAAGTGTTCACCTTAGTGCAACATGGGTTGTGAATAAGATTCACAATATGGAATTAACATACACAATACAGAATTAGGGTTTCTACTCTATGGCACCAACTTTGAGGTGGTGACATCTTGGTACCAAGTTATCAGAGAAAAAGTGAGGGCCCTAACGTAGGTAAAGATTCATTTTTCAACCTTCAAATTTTTAAAGGGGTGGGGAGATTTTCTAAACTTTATACCGACGTTTCGGCGGGCCGGATGGAACCTCGTCACGGGCCGGTTCTGGCCCGCGGGCCGTATTTTGAGCATCACTGACTTAAATAACCAAACGATTTAAATCTTTCCCTCCTTCATTATTTTCTACGTTCCAGTGGACTTATTCATTTTGCTCAAATGTGTTTCACTCCCCTGTTATGCTTAAACTTCAATAACTTTTTTTGTAAGTAGTCAGGAAATGTTATATTAGGAATATAGTTATTATAGTTATAGTTATAGTTATATATAGTTATATTATAGAAGAATGCATGCTCGTTTTATATAACACAAATTAAAGTTTATAAAACCAAAAATTAATTTAATTTAATGAGTCAAATGAACGTTGGTATCGTCAGTTCGGAAAAGAAAGAGTGAAATGTTTCAGTCTGTGCAATGCTTCTCAGCCTTTACGTGGCGCTCGGGTGGCAACGGTCGTTAGAAAAGGAAATAAGGCGAATAGGGAAGTAAAACAGAACTCCCGTAGGGGTGCCTTAGGACCGAGTCCATTGCACTGGCGGGGATGGAAGAAAACCATAAGAAACATTTTATTACCCACATACCGTTCCTCATGTGGCCTTTTTTTATGAACAGCTGTTGAGGTACAGATAAGGAATATGGGGGGGGGGGATCCCCGGTGTGCTCGGCCTTCATCCTTGCATCTAAACCCAAGCTTCTTGGGATAAGATATTAAGAACCATCGCTTATTTAAGTCATTGGTTAAGAGGCATGACTAGATGCATGGCGCGTAGGACGTAATCATCTTCGTTTTTATAAGAAGAAGGCGGGTTTTTTAAAATGACATCTCCTTGGATCTTTCCTAGACTGAACAGTTTGTTCAGACAGGCTGAAGGAGCCATTGAGGCGAAATTCCGTGTGCCAGAGAGTTCCAAGTGTCTTCGACTTAATTCTTACAATAATTAAGAGGTAAAAATAAAAATTATGCATAATGACATAAACCGTGATAAAGATCTTTGCACTTAGAACAAAAAAAAAAAAAAAAAGGAGACAAAGTTCTAGATCCACTCTGCATGTGATGAATTAAAAAAAAAAAGCATCTTGATCTGACAACTTGTAAGGTCCATATTTACAATGATTATAAAATTACAGAACAGTGCAAATGATCTTCAACTATGTATGTACAACCTCTCGATAACTATGATCGACAGTGCTATATAGTCTGAACTAGGAGCCGATAACATGTTTCGCCACGGCCGCTGGTACCACAATTGAGATCCAAAGAAGTCCAAAGATAGGTTCTTATTGAAAACATGCGAAGTAGATGAAGGTTACAAAATAAAGTTGTTGCAGACGGCTAGGGTTGCGGAAGGCAGGTTTCGAAACCATTAGAAGGCCTGTAGACATGACACCTAATTTCAAGAACCCTCTAGACCAGTTACTAACCACTGCTCTGCTCCTTCCAGCACCCAGCTTCGTTACCCCCCCCCCTCCCCATGCACGAAACACATCAACCAAGATGTAAACACGTCCAACAACCGGATGTTTTTCTCGTGTAGCAGGCATGCGCGCGCACACTTAACTTTTGGTAGTTGTTTATATTAGTTGTTTCGTTGTTTCCTTAACAAAACATTGGAAAAAAAGTGATGTAGCGAAATGGTGTGTGTGTGTTTATATTTTATAAGCAGTCTAATGGGGTAGGAGCGAGATCATTCGTTATTGAAGGTGTCAACACTGACCACTGACTGACGTCACAGCCTGTAGACAGTTTAGACCAATAGCTCGTTGCCACGTCAAAGGTTTTTACGACATGTCAACGAGCTATTGGTCTAAACTGCCCAAAGATTTTTTTTTTAAACGTTAATCCATTTTATATTTACAAGAAACCTCTCAAGGGTGCCAGCTAATGTCAGGTTTTAATGCCTTAACGCCAATGTCAGAAGGTCATGTTATAAACAACATCTTGAGGTCAGACGGTTAGGTTATGAACAACTTTCGAGGGCGCCAGTGCTAATGTCAGAAGGTCATGTTATAAACAACATCTTGTGGTCAGACGGTTAGGTTATGAACAACTTTCGAGGGCGCCAGTGCTAATGTCAGAAGGTCATGTTATAAACAACATCTTGAAGTCAGACGGTTAGGTTATGAACAACTTTCGAGGGCGCCAGTGCTAATGTCAGAAGGTCATGTTATAAACAACATCTTGAGGTCAGACGGTTAGGTTATAAACAACTTTCGAGGGCGCCAGTGCTAATGTCAGAAGGTCATGTTATAAACAACATCTTGAGGTCAGACGGTTAGGTTATGAACAACCTTCGAGGGCGCCAGTGCTAATGTCAGAAGGTCATGTTATAAACAACATCTTGAGGTCAGACGGTTAGGTTATGAACAACTTTCGAGGGCGCCAGTGCTAATGTCAGAAGGTCATGTTATAAACAACAGCTTGAGGTGAGACGGTTAGGTTATGAACAACTTTCGAGGGCGCCACGTGCTAATGTCAGAAGGTCATGTTGTGAAAAACCTTTCGATTCAATAAAAAAAATCAGCGAATTTTTTGATCATTTAGTTTGAATAAATTTATTTTGCGGTTATTCCCTTTAGACAAGCATTGTTTTTAAAATGTATTTATCTTCTTATCTTATATAATACACCTTTTACCTTTACCTTTACCTATCCCTTAGTCTGTTGGACCGTTGGGGCACCAGGCAAGATTTGTCGACCGTCTTTCTCCATTCCTCCCTTTTTTTTGCCTTGTTCAGAACCTCTCTCAATGGCAGGCCAGTCCATTCTTTAATGTTTTCCTCCCATCGCTTTTTCTGTCTGCCTCTTCTTCTTTTCCCTGGCACTGTTCCCTGAAGAAAGGTCTTTGCGAGCTACGTAGATCTCGTAATGTGGCCAAAGGTTTTAAGCTTTCGTTTTTTTCGCAATAGTAAGCAGGTCGTCATGAGCTCCAATCGCTACAGTAACCCTGTCTCTGATTTCTTGGTTTGTGATGCGGTCTTTGAATGTGATGCCTAGGCATCACATTCCTAGGCATATAATACACACGTTACTTCAAAAAAGAAGATGATTACGTCCTACGCGTCATGCATTCAGTCATGCATATTAACCAATGACTTAAATTCTGCCAAGTCACTGGTTTTACTGGCTAGCTCAGGCAACCCATTCCATGCTCTAATAGCACTAGGGAAGAAGGAGTATTTGTACAAATTTGTCCTAGCTTATGTGACGAGGAATGTGCCTTGATCTTTGTGTCTTTCAGAGTATTTTATTAAATTTTGTTTTTGTATTTGAAGATTATGGTTCAGTGTTTTATGTATGATTGCTACTTTACTTTTGAGTCTTCTGTCCTGAAGGCGATCTCTAAATTTAGTGATTTTACTAAAGGTGTTACTCTGGTTAAGTGTGAATATTCGTTTGTTATGAATCTCACTGCTTTATTTTTTCTGTTTCGCATGTTTAGAATTAAATTTGAAACAGATTTGGGGCATATATTTCATTTTCTACAAATGGCGCGAGTCACGGACCGCCTTATTAAAAAGAAAATAATTAATTGAATTCATAGCACCGAGAAATTGCATCTTTATTACTATGGTCTGAAGTCTCCTTGAGCTGTATAGCACCGCGTTACGGGCTGAATATGTCCCACAGGCCGAAGATTGTGCATCAGTGCACTCTAGCATTAGGTGCGTGCACAACATGACGACATGACATGCCACAAGCTAGCTCCACCGATTCGCTCCACCCAATCCACCTTGTACACACTAATTTATCTTTAACCAAACCGCAAGCTGAATGAACGCAAAAAAAAAATGATTAAGAGAATATAGTTCAGACATTTTTAATTGTCTATTAGTACAGCTCAATAGGGAAATAACACGTTGTTTGCATTCGTTTTCTTGTGACACCATAGTCATAGGATTTGTCTCCCTTTCTTTGGCAGTGACATTGATTCCCAAATTACGTATTTGTAAAACAAGTACAAATGGTTTAGAGTAGGTAGGCTACTAGATCTATAACACGAGATCTTATTATTGTGTAGGTTTGCTGGACCATAATATGTTGGTCTAAAATGTGTGCGACACTTGAATTAAGAGTTATTCTTTTCTACAAACCCGAGCAGACGACATAAAAGCAGAATTGTCGGAGTTACATTATTGAGTCTATAATGTCTGCATTTCAAAGAAAATTATAAAATAGCGTAAATGAAGTTTCCCTTTTAGATCATGCGATCTACAGGGTAGATGATGTTTAGGCCATCTGTTTATTTGGCCAACGGTTAACGAGTAGGGTGTCATGTGGCCGGACAACGACCAACTGTCTTTAATTTCCAGAACTTAAATCAGGTACCCATCAGAGTTGGGTGAAGTCAGAGGCGTCCTAAAAATTCCGAAATTAAAAACCAAAATCTTCACCGAGATTCGAGCCCAGGATCTCCAGGTTCGGAAGCCCAGAGTTTAACCATTCAGACACCGTGGCCCCAAAAAAGATAGATATTTAATAATATTAAAGTACACATTTTCAAACCTTGCAATCTATAAGACAGCTGATATAACGATCATCTGTTTCTATGTTCGACGGTTAACGAGGGTGTCATGTGGCCAGCACAACGACCAACCGCATTTATGTTACCCCAACTAATAGATACACATTTGTGCTGGGTGGGATCAGAGGGTGCCCTGAAAATCCTAAAATTCAAAATCCCAGTCATAAAGACTAAGACTAAGACTGCTTTATTGATCCTTACGGAAATTTGTTGTGACTACAAGGACTCGTTTCTCATATAAAGACAACACAACAGAAACAAGGTTCGAAGCCGTGTGCTTTATCCCTCAGCCGCAACAGTTGTAATATTACATTGTCCGAAATCTAATTAGCGTAAGCTGGAACGCCAGGGACCATTCTCGACGGTAGATGGGCTCTTCAGGCAAATGCCCAACCTGTGGCAGTGGATGTGTATCTAGAATTAAAGCTTTTTAGTCACATTAGAAGTTGCAAAGGGAAATAATTATTTCCAGACGTAGAATGCCAGAGATCCTTGAATGATGTAAATAGAATATATACCACACCAGAGCTCCTCATTGTCACGGGTGCCGGAGTATAATTTTAGCTTCTTTAACTTTTCATTGTATGGTATGTTTAAGTGTGTGTTTTTCTGTCTTCTTTGTATAAGTGTACTTGAATGTTACTCTGCATGAAATGTTCTTGTATAAAGTGTTCTTGTATGTTCTTAGTAAGGAGTGTTCTTGTATGTTATTTGTAAGGAGTGTTCTTGTATGTTATTAGTAAGGAGTGTTCGTGTATGTTCTTTGTAAGGAGTGTTGTTGTATGTTATTTGTAAGGAGTGTTCTTGTATGTTCTTTGTCAGGAGTGTTCTTGTATGTTATTTTTAAGGAGTGTTCTTGTATGTTATTTGTAAGGAGTGTTCTTGTATGTTATTTGTAAGGAGTGTTCTTGTATGTTATTTGTCAGGAGTGTTCTTGTATGTTATTAGTAAGGAGTGTTCTTGTATGTTCTTTGTAAGGAGTGTTGTTGTATGTTATTTGTAAGGAGTGTTCTTGTATGTTCTTTGTCAGGAGTGTTCTTGTATGTTATTTTTAAGGAGTGTTCTTGTATGTTATTTGTAAGGAGTGTTGTTGTATGTTTTTTGTAAGGAGTGTTCTTGTATGTTATTTGTAAGGAGTGTTCTTGTATGTTATTTGTAAGGAGTGTTCTTGTATGTTATTTGTAAGGAGTGTTCTTGTATGTTCTTTGTAAGGAGTGTTCTTGTATGTTATTTGTAAGGAGTGTTCTTGTATGTTCTTTGTAAGGAGTGTTGTTGTATGTTATTTGTAAGGAGTGTTCTTGTATGTTCTTTGTAAGGAGTGTTCTTGTATGTTATTTGTAAGGAGTGTTCTTGTATGTTATTTGTAAGGAGTGTTCTTGTATGTTCTTTGTAAGGAGTGTTGTTGTATGTTATTTGTAAGGAGTGTTCTTGTATGTTCTTTGTAAGGAGTGTTGTTGTATGTTATTTGTAAGGAGTGTTCTTGTATGTTCTTTGTAAGGAGTGTTGTTGTATGTTATTTGTAAGGAGTGTTCTTGTATGTTATTTGTAAGGAGTGTTGTTGTATGTTCTTTGTAAGGAGTGTTGTTGTATGTTATTTGTAAGGAGTGTTCTTGTATGTTCTTTGTAAGGAGTGTTGTTGTATGTTATTTGTAAGGAGTGTTCTTGTATGTTCTTTGTAAGGAGTGTTGTTGTATGTTATTTGTAAGGAGTGTTCTTGTATGTTATTTGTAAGGAGTGTTCTTGTATGTTATTTGTAAGGAGTGTTGTTGTATGTTATTTGTAAGGAGTGTTCTTGTATGTTCTTTGTAAGGAGTGTTGTTGTATGTTATTTGTAAGGAGTGTTCTTGTATGTTCTTTGTAAGGAGTGTTGTTGTATGTTATTTGTAAGGAGTGTTCTTGTATGTTATTTGTAAGGAGTGTTGTTGTATGTTATTTGTAAGGAGTGTTCTTGTATGTTATTTGTAAGCAGTGTTGTATGTTATTTGTAAGGAGTGTTCTTGTATGTTATTTGTAAGCAGTGTTCTTGTATGTTATTTGTAAGCAGTGTTGTTGTATGTTCTTTGTCAGGAGTGTTCTTGTATGTTATTTGTAAGGAGTGTTCTTGTATGTTATTTGTAAGGAGTGTTCTTGTATGTTATTTGTAAGGAGTGTTCTTGTATGTTATTTGTAAGGAGTGTTCTTGTATGTTCTTTGCATGAAATGTTGTTGTCTGTTCTTTGAATGGAATATTCTTGTATGTTCTTTGTATAGAGTGCACTTGTATTTTCTTTGCATGGCATGTTCTTGTATGGTCTTTGTATAGAATGCAATAGTATGTTCTTTGTAAGGAGTGTTCTTGTATTTTCTTTGAAAGGAGAGTTCTTGTCTGTTCTTTTTATAGAGTGCACTTGTATGTTCTTTGCATGGAATGTTCTTGTATGCTCTTTGCAAGGCGAGTTCTTGTATATTCTTTGTATAGATTGTTCTTGTATGTTCTTTGTATGGAGTGTTCTAGTATGCTCTTTGTATGCAGTGTTCTTGTATGAAATATAAAAAAAATGTTTATCATATCATTACACATTACAAATCAGAATCAATCCTAGTTTCCACATATATATTAGACTTCATTTAAAAATTAATAATCTTAGATTAAATCTTAGACTTAATCATAGTTTTAGAGAGTTCGAACACGGGACTATCGAGGTGACAGTCGGGAGAGCATCACAAGGCAGCGATACTTGTAACACTGGACGTAGTCTTAGTCTTAATCGTATAGATATCAAAGTTTTAATCATAAATTTTAATCTTAATATCAGCATTAATCACAGCCTTATTCTTTATTTGCTGCTAAGAACTATAATAATTGAGCTCTGTTATGATGGGTAGATTAAATTTTCAATAATCTGAGGTATTAGTTGGATACCAAACCTCTACACGTATTTGATAGTAGAAATGGTCAATGTATAAAAACTTTGTTGTTTAGTCGATTATCTCTATAAAAACTTTTAAACAAACATTGTCCATAGCGAAATATTACTTGTATTCATCATCATCAGGTTGGCGATTGCTGATGAGGTTGACTTCCGTATTGCTCGCGCCAGTGCTGCTTTTGGCAGACTTCAAAAACAAGTGTGACAACGGAGAGGACTCAGCATATCCACAAAACTGACAGTCTACAGTGCTGTAGTTTTCCCCTCACTCCTATATGCATAATAGACCTGGACCCTATACTCCCGCCACACCAAAAAGCTAAACTCCTTCCACCTACGCTGTCTAAGGAGTACCCATAAGGTGCGTTTACTATAACAGGAAGCACTGCTTTTAAATTGAATTCATAACTCGGAGTTGGCAAATATAAAAAAAAAAAAAAAGAAAAAGAGACATAAACCTCATGAAATGTTCGTTTCGCTATTCGAGCCAGGTTGGCTTTGTTGTATCTCTGGGCCCCTGGCTCCACGATGGGTATGATGGAGACGATGAGGGCCATGACTCCACAGAAGATGAATGAATAGTTTCAGGACTGCAACTCTGATGGCTCCTGTGTGGGATAATGAAAGAGAACATTATTAGGGGAGGAATAAAGGTGACATAAAATAATCCATTTATCATATTAGTCATTATCATCTAACTCCATCTGAGTCAGGGCTTGAGAGGCTCAAATCCTCTCTTGCAAAAGCCCTGGACAGAAACCCTGCTGCTTTGCGTAGTGCATACATGTCACCGTAGGGGTCAAGAATTTTTGGTTTCCCAGACCTGTCGAGACGGAGATTATAACTTTGCATCTGTGCATACTAATCTACAAGTGAGGATGTTATGCGTTGGGTCATTTTCTCATGTTAGTTAGTGATTTATTTGTTAGTAAACTTAACTTTAAAAATTTCAACATAATCATTACAAATTTGAGTGTTTATTAAATTATAATGTATTCCATATAAAACAATTCATTAACGACAGTGGCGTAGCTAGCAATGTGCGGGTGGTGCTGGCCGCATGGGGCATCAAGTTCTGAGGGGCATCAAGCTGAGCACAAACTTTGTCAGTAAAAACTACACATTTGTATAACACATTAAGAAACACAAACAAAATGTTTGTATGTCTATGCTTTATTTTTCTCCTCTTTTCTTTCTCCCATTACATGTAAGGTGTAGAACATGTTGAATCAAATTGATTACATTTGTTTAAAGCCCTGAAGGCAACGCACTTGTACACTTTCTTCTGTGGTACATGGTAAAAGTATACTACATTGTTCAATGCTCTGTATTTATATGAGGGACAAAGCTATGTTGGTACATTTTATACTAAATTGTTCAGTACACTAGTTTTATCTAAATCTAGATTGCATTAATATGTCTCTTGACTAAAGTTGACTGTTGTAGCTTACTTTCATTTCACTGTGATTCCGTTTAGTTTCAGTCATTTTGGAAAGAATTCACAGCTTTTTTTTTTCATTGGACCATATTGTTAAAATCAGCATATTGTTAAAATCAACATATTGTTAAAGAAATTATCATCAAATTTAAGCAATATCATGATGTGATATGAGTTTTTGTCGCTTTCCCAATCCTCGAATGAAAAAAAATCTTGATAGTTCATTGGCCTCCTTCAGTCGTAGAACGACTAATGGTTCATCTCGCACACTTCCTCTTTGAAGCCCTATTTTGGAGAGACTCTCCCGTCCACAAATATCGCAGGTTAAGGTGGCTTTTGCTTCGATGGTAGAGGAGCTGGCCATTTTTCGCATTGTCCGTTTTTCTTCCAGGGCTGAGGCCCATGTTCTTTCGCTATCCATAGCTTTCTTGGTCACTGTCTCTCTCCATCTGGTGCGGTCTAGAGCTATGTCTTCCCAATCTTGATAGTACTTTTGACAAAAACAATTTCATGTGGATAGAAAGAGACTTCAACGGTTGTCGCAGTTTCTTCAGAAGCCTTCAACTCAAGAAACAAGGTTCCATTAAGCTCTAGAGTTAAAAAGAAAAGCATTCACTAGATGAACCTGTCTCGAATATCGCAATCTTGATTCGCATATTTCTGACAATTGTGGTACATGCTACATGCAAAAGAAATAGTTTTAAACTTTAGTTATGCAAGAATTACTTTCAATCGACTGATGACACATTTGGCAATTTTGTCAATTGAACAAAGTTGGTAAGAAAAAAGTATTTTGATAATTTTCTCGATAAATTGCTAGTAAGAAAGCAATAAGATGTATCTTTTTGTAAAATTGATTTTATTCCGAATCAGCAATACTTGAACATTGACTACATATATATTTCTATTGGAGAAAAAAGGACGTTTTACTGTTTCGTTCCCTTTTTTTTGGAGGACAATATGAAGAGCTGCCGCACCGGGCATCAAGTACCCTAGCTACGCCACTGATTACTAATTGATGAACTCGTATGTCGTTTTGTTTTGATTGCTTCATGTATTGTTATCTACTATGAATAACTGTGCAATAGTTAAATTTAATCCGAGAATGGGAAGTTGAAGAAATGTGTACAAGACAGACGGACGGAGGGAGTTAATATAAGCTTTGTAAAGAAAAAAAAAACAGTACTAACACTTACATTACACTGGAAATCTGTCATGGAGTTATAACAGCGTATTGTATAATAAGGCAGTGCCGCCTCCACGTTTCAAAGACGTACATTTTTACAACGAAATGAGATTATATTTACAAGTACTCAATCTCTTTATTTACAAACATAGCATACTTTTAGAGATGTCTGTGACGATCACACTTGCCGGGGATTATATTATCAAACTTGACAATTCAATGAAATGAAGAAAGAAACATCTCTCTGTATTTTCTTAAAACTTCTTAATAATACTTCTTCACCTTTCACATAAAATGACTTCTCAATTCAATAACAACTTAACTTGATACTTCGAAATAAAACTTAAAGATACATGAAACTTCACTTAGTATAACATTCAACTTCAACTAATGGACCCGCTAATATCACAAAACGTATAACCATTACTAATCGAGGACTAAGCGAGGACCCCGTCTAACTGACTTTCCCTTAATTTATACCCTTCTTAAAGGTACATTCCAGAATCATGAAAACTTCTCCCCCTAATTATTTTAGTAACTTTGATCTTCTAGAAGCTGACGTGTGCTATTTTTTTCCCTTAACCTCTTTCTTTGATTGGATACCTAAAATTGACTTGTTTACGCTGGACACTTGCACTGGTTTGACCTCGAGCTTCTAGAAACTGGTCGAAATAGGTCACAGACTCGACTCGTGACAATGTCAATACTACTAAGTTTATTTATATTGGAGCTTCAAGGGGGCAGGGGCCTCCATAATAAAGGCATATTCCTTGTTCCATATGCCAGGACGAATCTGTAATAACGCTCCTTCTTCCCTAGGGCTACTAGAGCATGCCAGCCAGGAAAAACTAATGACGACAAAATTTAAATCATCTGTTAAGAGGCATGACTAGATGCATGACGCGTAGGACGTAATCATCTTCTTATTTGAAGTAACGTCTGTATTATATAAGATAAGATTTGAAATTAATTAATTAATTCATTACAAGAGAGAGAGAGAGAGAGAGAGAGAGAGAGAGAGAGAGAGAGCTTTAATCACAGCGTAGAACGGAAAGAAATTGAAGGTGTACAATCATTACCAGATCCATATT